>NC_088105.1:11804345-12107375 GCF_036370855.1 Dromaius novaehollandiae | reverse complement strand
GAGGGTGCTCTGCGGACCGTCCTCGTCGTGTTGGACATGGGCTGCTGCTCGTGCCGCTCACTCTCTGCTCCCAGTCTGCCCCCTTCCCGGGGTGCCCGGCCACCCCGGGGGCCGCGGCTGGAGGTGGGCGCAGGGGAAGGGGCTTCCTGCAGCAGGGCTGCGCCTGGCCTCCTGCTCCGTCCCGGATGCTAATACTGGGGAAGCTTTCTGGCTGTTAATGAGGTTAGGTTTCCCAGAGCATCAGATCAGCATTTGAATGCATATCTACAGTCAATGAAAATAGTATTTGAATGTTTCCCAGGAAGACAAATTTAGTAAGAAAACGCAGCAATGGAGGCTGGGATGGGGGGTAAAAAATGAGCTTTTAGCAGATCTCTTTGCGCTAACGATGTCCCCAAAGACCCCTGCTCCTAGCAAGGCTACGTGGCCACATGCCATTTGCCTGGGTCACGTTGTCGTTCACGGGTTTCCAAACAGCACCCGGCTCCTCTTGGAAAACCTCATCAGGGGAAAATCTGCTTTGCGGAGCGTGCATTTACCTTTGCAGTGCCATGCTCGGACAGGGGCGGCCGGCCCGCTGGCGGGAGCCTGCCTTTCCCCACTAGCACAAAGCCCTTGCGGAAAAAAAAGAGCATCGCTGGCTCCACTTAGGAGGGGGGAGCCGAGGCCCGAAGCGGGGCAGGTCCCACTCGGCACCCAGCTCACCGGCACAGCTCGGGGGGGGTGAGTGGGGAGACGGTGGCGGCTTTGGCGCCGGCGTTGTGAGAGCTGCCCAAAGCCTACGTTGCTTTTTCATATTGCGATCTTGCGGAGCGAGAGCCCGGTGGTTTTGCCGTGCCGTCTGCAGGTGGCTCTGCCTTGGGAGAGACTGCTCGAAGAAAAAAAGCCCTCCCCCAAAATAACGATGATAAAAGCAAAAATAATCACTGAGGAAAGAGGAGGAGGTCACTGAGTGACTGTCCGATGCCGGAGTGAAGGAAGAGGCAGGAAAATGCAGAGATTCATTGCACTGGCTCTGGCTCTTGACTTAGGCCTGGGAAAGTCCATTTGGAAAACACCCATCTCGGCTCTTAATTGATTGACGAATTATTATTTTTCCTTCTGGGATATGCAAGCTCTTCTAGTTAAAATAGGAACCAGCAAGGAAACGTCAGGCAGGAAAACAAGCGCAACAGCCTCCTGTCCCCGTAGCGCTTTGGGTTTGCTCCTAGTCGGGGAAAAGGGCAGTTTGGGAAAGGTTGGGGAGCTCTTTCTCCCCAGCGGCTCCGCGTCCTGTGGCTCCGCTGCCAGCGCTTCTGGCTGAAATGAGAACCAAGTAGCAAAAAATCCCCAGGGGAAGCAGTGATTTCGGGGAGGCTCCGGCCAGGTCCCACGGGATCAGGAGGGCCGTGCACACCCGTGGCCGGTCGGACACGCAGCCGGGACCCGGCACCTGCGGCGGGCTGCGGCAGGCGGTGCGGGCTCCCCGCTTTGAAGCCCCCCGTCCTCCCCGTCCCGGCCCCCGCGCACCAAGGCCACTTTTATGAGAAAGCGCAGATAAAAAGCGAGCCATATGTTGCCCGTAATCTCCCAAACCCTCGCTTCAATTACTGCCTCCCCTGAGCCTCCGCAGCCGAGCCTGAGTAAACAAGCCCCTCTGAAAGAGGAGCCCGCTTTCCAATTAAAAGCGTCCTAGTGTTTCGCCTCTCCCTAAATCCTCCCAGGCGAAGAATGGCCCTTCGCCGGCGCGGGGAGCGGGGCGCTCGCCCTGGCCGCCGAGCCGGCGGGTCGCGCCGAGGGCACGCCGCACAATATCCACGGCCCCCGGCGCTTTCCCATGTGACGTCAGGGGCTGCCTGAGACGGTCATTAATTTCTCCCTCGTTCGGGGAGAGGCTTGAAAGGGAGAGTTAATTAAAAATAATACCCCCGCCAAATCCGGCTCCGCTGCTCCTTCTTTTTTCTCCGGCACTCAGAGGGATTTGGGGAGCAGGTGTTGGGGAGGGAGGGCTCGGAGGGGAAGCGGGGGGGCGCTCGAAGCTGCCTTCCCCCCTCCTGGAGCACTCTTTTTTGAGCATTATTTGCTCGATATAGCTGGTGAGCCTCCAGCACCCCCCTGCTGAGCTGGTCCCCGGCGGGACTGGTGGCTGCAGAGGTATTCGGGTGGCCACCTCTCGTTAAAGTGCAACGGGGTTTAGGCACCTGCATGTCTCCATCAGTTGACACCCTCCCTGATACATGTGAAATTTCTCCCCCTGTATACCCCCACACCCCCTATAATCAAAATTAAACCCTGTCAAGTTTCAGGAAAACAGGCAGCTAGATGGAGCAGGGAAATCACATTTGTGCCCGTGCTGAGCAAAGGGCAGCGGGCTCTGCCCAGGGCCCCCCCGGGCGAGCATCACGCGGCGTAGCCCCGAAACGGGGCTCCTACCGAGCCAGCTGTGCAGCCAGCGCCTGCGTCGCGAGGTTTCCAGCCAGCAACCTGGCTTCAGTGTCAGGGCAATTGCCAAACAGATCATGGAGGACTTGCTGGAAGAGTCTGTAAGTGATTTGCAGCTTGCAAGAGGGAAGGACCTGCGCTGTCAACCCCCCGTGACAACCCTTCGCTGCTGGGTTATTGATGTGGTGGTGGAGTTGCAAATAGAGCAGGCTGGTAAGAGGCAGAGTAGTCCAGCCTGCTTTCCCATAGCAGCTCGTGACGAAAGCCCCATAGCACCGAGCGGAGAGGACCTGGGCAGCATTCCCTGGGAATGCGGAGAGGACCTGGGCAGCATTCCCTGGGAACGTGAATGAGCAGCGAGAGCTGCTTCAGCAAGCACTGGAGGAGTGAAACTTGAAGTGGTCTGGGCTTTTGTCAGGGGAGGTTTTGAGAAAGGCTGTGGGTGGGGAGAAATATAAGCAAGGACACCCCTCAGAGTTATGGTTAAAACTGTGCTTTAAGTGGAGTTGATCTCTGTGGTAGGGAAAAAAAGGGCTGAGGAGGTCCTGTACGGTGGTTGTCCACACCGTTTTGGGGCTGGCACAGCCCCAGCACGGTCTTGTGCTGTGCCAAGCCCTGATGGGGTTGGGAGGACACCAGCAACCTCTCGGACACCAGCTGTGCTGCGCAGACGGCCCTGGAGCTGGAGGACAGTCCTTGGCGTAGTTCATTCACTAGCACGGATGTGAGCTGCCCATCTCTGTCCAGATGTGTCCTCAGCTGTGGTCTGGAAGGAAATCCCTGTAGGGCAGACCCACTTTTGGGTCGGATGCAGTGAAAATGAGATGTTTCTAGAGTTTCACACTGCAGCTGCTCAAATCTTAGCATTTTAACTCCCCCAGATTATTTTGGACATGCTGGAATACAGACTGTGCTGCCTGTTGTCTGTAAAGGACCTGCTTTCTCTTTTCCAGGCAAAAGCGACGACGAAGACAGTGTCTGCAAAATGGGCCAAGCCTCAGGGAAGGGTACCGAGGATGGGAAGGACCACAAGCGGCCCAAGCGGCCCCGCACGATCCTGACCACTCAGCAGCGGAGGGCCTTCAAGGCGTCATTTGAGGTCTCCTCCAAGCCGTGTAGGAAGGTATGGAGAGAAGGGCCAGGCACCTGCCCCGGAAAGCTCGCAGTCCTGCCCGCCTCCATCCCCGGAGGCAGTGCCGGTGCTTGGCGAGCTCCCAGCTGCAGGGGTGGCTCCTGGCTGGTGCTGCCCTGCGACGTGGGGCAAGGGCTTGTCCTAGCCGCTCTGCCCCCTCCGAAAACCACCCTGGGAAGCCAAGCAGACCCCCTGAGCTGACTGAGACACTGCTGTTGTGTCCTCTCTTCAAGGTGCGGGAGACGCTGGCAGCCGAGACGGGGCTGAGCGTCCGCGTGGTGCAGGTCTGGTTCCAGAATCAGCGAGCGAAGGTGGGTGGTGCGGGGACAACCCCGGTGGGTGCTGGGGGCTCCTTCCCTCCTCGCTTCACTGGGGGGATGATTTCACCCCCCTGCCTTTGCCCATTCTTCTCACCCAGATGAAGAAACTGGCCAGGAGGCAGCAGCAGCAGCAGCAGGATCAGCAAAACACACAGCGCCTGAGCTCAGGTACCCTGAAACCTTGCACCAGCCCTCCTTACACCCCCACGAGCCTTCCTCATGCTCAGGGTGTTCCTGTGTCCCTGCCGGCAGCGTCCCCTCCAGGCTTCCCAAGTACCCCGCGCCTCAGGCCCTGCAGGGAAGGGCTGGGGCTCCTCAAAAATAGCAACCCCAGAGCAACCCGGTGGTTTGCTCTTGTCTTCCAGCCCAGCCCAATGGAGGTGGCAGTGCCGGGCTGGAGGGGATCATGAACCCGTACACCTCGCTGCCGCCGCCGCAGCAGCTCCTGGGCATGGAGCAGAGCGTCTACAGCTCCGACCCTTTCCGGCAAGGGCTCACCCCGCCGCAGATGCCCGGAGACCACATGCACCCCTACGGTAAGGCTCTGAGAGGTGCTTTTGCCGTGCCTCAGTTTCCCCTTGTGGTTATATAGGGATGATGCTCCCCACCATGGGTGAAGATGTTGATGGGCTTCCTCCCCTTGTGTGGCCATGTCCTGGGGAGCTTCTGGGAGCAGGGCTTGGCCAGTGGGGCTGCACTGTGGACCTGGGGCGCCAGTCCCACTGGAGGCTGTCACCCATGGGCCACGGCATGGCACAGCATTTTTGGGAGCCTGAAGCATCAGGGAGAGCAGATGGGGGGGCAGAGCTATCCCAGTGTGCCGCCCTTCAGTGTTGCTTCTCTTCTGCTCCTGCAGGTGCTGAGCCCCTCTTTCATGACTTGGACAGCGATGATACCTCACTTAGCAACCTGGGCGACTGCTTCCTCGCAACGGCGGACGCGGGGCCCCTCCAGTCGCGGGTGGGGAATCCCATCGACCACCTTTACTCCATGCAGAGCTCCTATTTCACGTCCTGAGCGTTGCCTCCTGCCGCAGGGCAGGCGCGGACACACGTGTCTGTCGCTTTACCTGGTGAGCGGCTGCCGAGGCCGCAGGCAAGAGGGGTTTGGGAGGGAGGGGGAGTCGACACTGCTGGGATGCTGTCAAACAATATTTTGTAGCTTGGTATTCCCAAGGACTGAATAACTTATGGGTTGCATAGTTTCATGTTTCTCTTAGACTCCTAGGATTAGAGACAGGAGCGTTCATTGCAGCTGGCTGGTGGGTTTTCAAATTTCAGACGTGGCCCCCAATTTCTAATTTTGGCATGGGGAAAGGTAGGGAGAGGGAAACTAGCCACAGGGGGGAAAAATGTTCCTGCGAGACCGTCCTGGCACTGTATCTCCTCCATGCGACCTTTGGTCCTAACAGCAGAAAGAGCAAATTGTTCATCTTTGTCGTGGGAGTTTGCAGTGTCAGCCTGGCTTTGAAATTTGAAAAGCTGACAACAGTTTGAGGAAACACAGGGAAAATTTTCTGTGCAGTGCTGTCTGCTGTGGCTTTTTCCCTCTGTTGCTCTACTGGCATGAGCGCTCGCTGTTTAAACACAGGGACTTTTAAGATAGATGTTCCCATGCGAATATAGAAATGTAGAAACCCCTAACATCTCCCCGTCCGTGAGGCTGGGGCTGTGTGTGTGTATGTGTGTGTGTGGGCACGCACGTGTGTGTGTGTGTGCAGAGCCGTGTGGCTGTGTGTGATATACTGCACAGGCACACCTGCCAGATTGTATCAACAAAGTTTATTTCTAAGTCTATCAGAAATTTACTGTACAGCAAAAGTAACTTTATTTTCAGCGTGAACCATATTTAAGGAAATACTCAATGCACTTAAGTTATAAGATGAAATAATTTACTTTTTATAAACGTTATGTTTAGGTTGCAAAAGCCCAGTGGCAGGCAAGGAACATCAGTTCATTTCAGGCAATAGGTTCGGGTTTGGGGGTTGGTTATTTTTGGTGCTCTCAGGTTGCCCCGCTGGTTTTAAAGGGCAGTTGAAATGCCAGGCAGGGCCAGCTCCAGGCGCGGGCCAAGGAGCCTGTTGCCTCTGTCAGCAGGTCGATGGGGACAGCAAAACTGAACGGTTGTCTGGGCTCTAGGAAATGCAGGAGCCCCTATTGCCCGCCTCGGGCTGAGAATCCCTTTGGGTGGAGGCTCAGCAGTGCCCGGCACCTGCAGCCAGCCTGGCAGCCCAGTTCATCTCCCAGGGGTCTTTGGGACAAAGCTGGTGGTGAAAAGGAGAGGACACCTGCATTTCCTACCCACATGCTCAGATTCATCTCTGCAGAAGCCATGGGAACCTCGGGAAAGTTTTCCTTAGAGTCAAGCCTTCAGCTGACCATCACCTCATCCCTACTCTAGTTTTCATGCGTTGTGTCCTTTTGCGCTGCTGTTCACAATTTATGTAAACAACCTGTAAAGACATGCAAGTGACTGTGAGACTCAAAATACTGGCTCATCGCCACAGTATGAGCTGACACTGAATGTAATGGGGTCTGGAGGTGGCTGACCCAGCAGGAGATGCTGACACACTGTCAGAAATCGCATACCAAGATAAAATTAAAAAAAAAAAAACACACAAACCTCTGCAAAAATGGCTGGTCTCTTCTTGCGTGAGGTGTCCCAGTGACTCATAAAAGGAAGGGTTTGAATATCTCCAAAGAAAGAAGGGTGTTGGGTAGGGTATAGTGAGACAGCAGGGGAAGTTTCTGCTCTTTAGGCTTTAGATATCAGATACTCTCTGGTCTAGGACTAAACTGATCCTTGACATTCCTCTGTTGCCAACAGACAGAGATTGGCAGATCTAGAGGGTGATTCCTCTGTCTTTGATACCCAGCCGAGGTGGCAGGGAAGGGTTTCCTGGGCTCTCCACCAGGCACAGCAGGACCTTGGAGTACTAGTTTAGCTGTAAACAACCAACTTTTAGACATCTACATGCAGTGGAGATGACTCCCACCCAAAATGACCAAAGAAAAAGGGAGGCCAGACACCAGGCAACCTCCTTTACTACAAGGAGGGATTTTGTAGAAAGGAGATGGGCAAAAAGAGAAATAGAAAAATGTTTGCCTGTTTCCCAGCTTTCTGCATGGGCTCATTTGAGCTTTTACCTCCAAAAAACACTGCTTCATGTTTTCACTTGCCTGCAGTGTTTCTGTGCTCTTAGCATTGCGGGAAAGCTGGACAAGCCAGGGCAGCAAGGATGCCAGCAAAGACCCTTCTGGAATGGATGAGTTCTGGTCTGCCAAGGGAGTTTCCCAGGCAGATGAAACTTGCCGTGCTGGCTGCGGCTGAAGATGGCAAAGAGGATGCAGTGGTACTAAGAGCGGTGTGTGATGACTGATGGGAACGGCTGACTCCACTGGCCTTGCCCCTGCTTCCCCCCTGTGCCCTGGGATCAGGAGTGGACACCCAGGCCAGCTGACGGACAAAGGGTATAAGACCTATCACCTTCCCAGGGCTTCTGGAGGCCTGGTGAGAGCAAGGGTCTTAATTTAACTTTTCTTAAAAGCCTTTTCTCCACACCTTTTAGCTCCGCAGCATCCCCAGCCGCTGTTTCAGAAAGATCACAGAGCAGAGCATGGCTGGGAGGTGTTCGTTCCCCTCCAGCGCAGAGGGCCACAGGCTTGGGAGGGATTGCTGCAGGCCAGGTTGCCCCATGGGTGCTCTCACCTGGACTGTCGCCTCACTATGAACCCCAACCCTCCATGCCAGGGCCATGAGGAGGTCCACGTTAGGACTGCCAGAAAGATATGAGTGGGTATTTCCCGGCAGGTGTTGCTCTTATCACAGCTCCTTGACATGGAGAGGCTCTGTGAATATGTGCTGATTCCAGCAAATTGGGGGTGGAGAAAAAAACCAGAAACCCACAAGCCATTGTCTGAGACACTCAAAACAAGGCATTCTGCTTCCTGCTTTTCATCTGACACTGCTCTGCTGTTCCTGCACTGTAACATGCTTTCAAAGTCCAACCTATGAACAACATATTCCAAAATGGTTTGACTGCATGAAGAAAACATGTAATTTTTCTTTTGCAAACTATAGTTTCCAGGAAAAGGCCCGGATTTCTTGTGGTTTTGGGACTTTTGCTCTCCTTCAGGACAGAAAAGCATTGAAATGGCAGAATCAAAGGACTGACTTCCAGCTGAGCAAATGCTGAGTCCTCAGCCGTCATAGGGGGCTCGACTGCTCAGGGGATCGGGGTGGGTCTCCAGAGACACCCTGGCTTTTCTGGGGTGGGGTGGAGGGGCCGTGGGGAAGGAAAGGAGAAAGGAGAGGCAGCGATTTGTATCTTTGCGGAGATGCTGCCAAGAGGCCCCACAGCAGGGGCTGAAAGCCTGGGGTTCGGGACTAGATGAACAAAGACAGAGCGGCAAACACCTGAAATGTTAGCATTTCAAGTGAAAATGAAAACCTTCCATCTCCCTCCCAAATGCAATGAAAAAAGCCCATTTTTACTGTCTTTCCGCGAAGGATCCAAAAGCCTGGACAGAGGCTTTCCTTGCCAGACACAGCCCAAGGAGGTGAGGGAGGGGGGCTGATTTGCATGGCGGGGTGTCTGTCAGGACCTCTGGGTATGAAGACGTTCGTTAATCGCTCCTGGGAAGGAGTCAAGAGGGAGACTGGCAAGGGGATTGCTCCTGTCAGCTGGAATGAAAGGAATCTGGCCTTGGGCAGCGAGGCTCAGATCTCCTCGCAGAGAGCCAGGTGGGGAGACCTCGTCTCCGTGACGGCTCTCGCATGGCAAAACCTCCGGCTGACCTCAGAGCTGGGTTTAGCTGCCTGTGCACTGCAGCCGGGACTGTCAAAGCCAGCCCTGAGGCCTTGCTCATCAAAGAAGCATTTTGGCGCCGGTTGGTCATGGAGCGAGGCGGTCTTCAGCTCCCTTGGAGGGTCTCTAGCCAAAATTGCCCTGCAACCTGTGGGAAGATGGGCACCGAAGGCGATTAATTGCAATCGCTTCCAAACACTCCCTGTGGCCAGCAAAGCCCTGCAAATGGGCGCTCTGCTGACAAGGGGCTGCAGGAGAAAGCCTGGGTGGTGCTTAACCCTTCCCCAGCTACACAGGTCCCGCTCATGCTGGTCACCGTCCCTGCCTGCATCCCAACTGCTCATCTCAGGTCTGGATGCTGCACGGCCTGCTGGACTGAAAGGGCTCAGTGCTGAGCTCTCTAGAACATCCTGCAGCTGAGTTTTTCCCCTTGTTCCCCCAAATGAAGACTTATTTTTAACCACTGAGAAGGGTCTATTTTTTTCTTGACCATAATGTTTTCATTATACAATTTCTCCGAGCCCGTTTCTGGCCTCTGTTGCCTCAAACATGAATTGAGATGCACAGGAGGGAGACTGGAGAAATATCTAGCCTGTAGGAGAAGGCTTCCCAAGGAGAATAAATAAGATTTATTGAGATGCAAGATCTTCTCTTCCAGTGGAAATATCTCAGCTGTGGCCCAGAGAAACCTGCTTGCTCATTTAGGATGTAATTAGTGAGTCACCAGGTGAAGGTCTTGCAGAGCTCTGCATGGTCACCTGACAGGACAGAGTGCAGAACCCTATAAAAGCAGGATTCACAGGGTGTCTGGGTTTGGAAGAAGGTGAGAAGATATGCTGTAGGAATTTGGCTGTCTTGATATTTGAAGAACCTCTGGAGGACAGCAGGGCAGGGGCTTGTGTAAGTTTTGCTGTGTCTCTAAAACCCTTGCTCTTTCTGAGAGTAAAGTATGTGTTGAGGAGTTTCTTTGTAGGGACAGTGATACTAATACATACTTTATTTGGAAAGCATGAGGGCAGGGGATGTGGACTGTGTGGCAGATCCTGCCATCAGGCTGGATGGAAGCTCTTTAGCCTGAAATGTCCCTTGAAGGCCTACAGGTAGAGCTTGTGCCAGGAGTCTGGCCAGGCCAAGTGGGTTGTGAGCCTACAAGACCCCAAGTGTAAAATATGAGGTGCCTCTTGGGGTGCCTGTTCACCCTGGTGCTTGTTGCATATGCTTGGAGTCTGAGAGTAGAGTAACTTCCAGCACTTGTGGAAATCAAAGCTCCTTTCTGGTGTCTTGGGTTGGGTCCCCAAGGAGCACTAGTACTTTTTAATGTTGGCTAGGCATTATCTTTTCATCTGGTTGTCTTCAACTGAGGCCTTTGGCTGGATGAAATGGGAAGGAAGAATCTTATCTTTTAATTTGGATTTTTTTTTCCTCTGACTTTGGCAGCTGTGGAGACAACAGTTTGCCTTGCACCAAGGAGGGCTGCCTATGAGGAGTGTGGTTTGGGGACAGTTTCTGCATGTGACTTCCCCACAAAAATAGGGATGGGGTCCTAGCTATGTCAGTCTGGCCCAGGAAGACTGTATAGCAGCAGGCGAAAGGGTCAAATCTGTCTCACTATGAGCAGGTTGGAGAAACTATTGCTTGAGGTTTAGCTGAACTCTATCACTTTGATGATCTCAGAGAAATGCTGGTTGGTATTGGTGCAGAAAAGGAGATCTGGGCCAGGGTAAGGCTAATAGATGCTGTGGGCTGGAGGGGAAGATGTGCTTTGCTTGTGGAAGGAGGGAAGGTTTCGGTGGGGTGGAGAATGTGTGGTGTGGGGGGAACTGCTGTGACTCAAGAAGCCAGTGGAAGTCTGACTTCTAGGATCCAGGTGTAGATAATGACTTGTTGAATGCCACCCAGACTTGCAACAGAAAAATGGGTGTTTTTGTTAATGGCTTTTAAAATTGCTTTAAAAATGTTTTCACTTAGATGTTTCTTAAAACATCTTACTTTTCAGGGTTTTCTTTAAACAAAATCTCTTAAAGATAAAAGCTTTTTCTTCCTCACCCATGCTTATCTCTTATTTGAAAAATATTCACTACATCAGTCTGACTTTCCATGAGCATAGCTACCAGTTTGAACATATCAGATTACTTTCCCCCAAATAAAACCCATATGAAAGCCATCTCATGTGCAGACTGGTTGCCTACTTGTTTTTAAAAACTTGCAGAAACATTTCATATAATGACAATATCTCAAGGTGCTTATGTAGCTATGTATAGATTTAGTATGCATAATATATAACTTGCTTGGGGTCAGCACTATGGGAGGGGGCAGATTCTCAGCTAGTAAAATCAGTGGAGTTCACTATCTTAAACCTGTCCCTCTTCTGCCAGCTGATGTGTGTGTTTGACACAGCTTGAGCGCAAGTCCAGCTTGTGACTGTGTGATGCAGCAGCATGTGTGGTTCCTTCCATCACCTTGATGTGGTATTCTAGTATGCCTTATTTTAGGGTCTGGACTAATCCTGCCAAAGCAAAACCAAGTAGCTGTAGCCTCAGGACCTACTGGAAACTGCTCAGGTGATGGAGCTGCTATGTGGCAGGCAGCTTCTTGTCAGGGCTGGTATCTTGTTGGATACTGCCTGGGTGGCTGATGGGATGGAGACTCTCTGGGTCCTGGGCTGGCTGCTCTGGGATGCTGTTTTGGGGCACTGCTCTTAAATATCGCATTGTACATCTGAGCCTGCTCTTGGCTTGGGGAGCAGCTCCCCAGGGCAAATGATAGTCTCCTGTCAAACCCAGGAAGAAAAAAAGTTCTGACATGAAAACAGACTCTACCTTGCTTTCCATGGCAAGGGCAATGATGGGAAGGGGTTGAGAGCTGACCTTCATGTCTCTGACTTTGAACGAACAAAGCTCCCTCTGTTCAGACACAGCTTGGTGGCCAAGGAAAGATCAAACCAGAGATTACTTTTCAGTTGAGGACACTGATTAGATGATACTGATAATCAGGAACGAGCTAGCTCTGAGTGATACTATGTTAATTAACTTGCTCTTTGTGAATGGATGGTACAGGGGCTTGAGGCAGATGTGGGCTGGAATGAAACCCAAAATTGTCTTGGCCAATGTTGGCTGGAAAGGCTGGGTTTGTTTCTGGAGATTTAAATCTTGATATTTTTAGGTATTTGTAGGAAATTTGTAGTGCACAGACATTGGAGCAGGAGTGAGCAACCTTCCTGGAAACATGTTGTCTTAGAAGTGGACATTGTCTAGGAAAACTACCCTCCAGATGAGGAAGGGCTGGATCCTTGGCTTGCTTGAAATAGCCTGACTCAGCAGGTGACTCTGAGGTCAGTGGGCATGTGCTGGCCTACACCAGCTGAAATGTGGGCATTAAGAGACCCCAAAGCAGATGGCTTGCTGGTAAAGCAGAGCTTGCTGCTGTGAGGAGGGCCATGCTTGAACCCTAGTGAAAGTGATGGGGGAAGTCCATGCGGTGCTGGTGTTTGCAGGTTGTCAGGGTGGCAGTGCTTTATTGTGTGGTGTGGCCAAGCACTGTGTACCTGAAAGGAGCCAGTAGGAGAGTTTGCCATGGGAAGGGGCAGATGCTTGTTTTCTGCTGGGCAGGGGGAAGGTTGAAGCTCTGGTTGCTCTTGTCACCTTCCTAGAGTGGAATCATTTGCCAGATGTCTGATATCTAAAATGATGCTGTTTTGGGCACAAAGCATCACCTGTTATTAGAAAAAGTTTGTGCTGTGACACATGATATGGCTCAAACCACTAAGAATGAATGCCTTGCCCTTACAGTTGGTCTGTGAACAAGATGATAGGTGACACCAGCCGTCCAAATTTGACTTGCATTTTTCTAAGTCTCTTCTCCTGCTGCTCATCTTCTGCACAGAATGTTCACTTAAAGGCTTTATAAAATGGTAAAGACTTGCAATAGAAAAGCAGGAAAAGGATCAGAAGCTCTGCAGGTGTGAAAAGGTGAATGTCTCTTATCTTGTTGGAAATCAGACCAAATTCTTATCTCCATTCCTCTGGGTAGCAATGTATTGGTCATGAAATGGTTATCTTGTCAGCTATAGACCTCCTAGACGCTAATGTGGAGGCTGACATGTGCTTACCTGGTTGACATGTATAAGTTCACAGGCTGAGGATGAGTGTAGCCAACTGAAAACCATGTCAAAACACTCCAAGTGATCAAATACTGACAGGACTTTCAATGAAGAAGAGCAGATTCCTGCTGCCTTGGGCCCTCCAGGCTGCTGCTTTGGAGAGGAGGATCAGGTTTCTCCTTTGGTGATCCTGAACAGGAGGATTCATTCAGAGTGCTGCTTGGAGGATTGAATCTTGGTCTTGGGGCAGTCTAAGTCCATGCCATTGCATGAGAAATGGCAGAATGCAGGCAAGCAAGCCCCATGGCACAGAAATGGGGAGCTGGTGGCTTGTCCTTAGGGGAAGAGACCTGTCCATTCCTTTGCTTTGCAAAAAGACTTGTGCTGTGGTGACTTGGCTGACAGGATCTATGTTCCTCTTGCCACCTGTAGGAGCAGCTTTACTGCTTTTGGCAGGCTCAAGCTGAGACCAGTCCAAACTGCATCCCTGGTGCTCTGCAGAGCTCAGTGACTGCTGTGGAGCCTCCCCTCTCCAGGAACAAGTAGCCTGGAAACTGCTGGGAGCAAACTGTCCCTCTTCCTTCTGAGGGGCAGTAGGCAATGCCCTAGGATGCTTTAAGTTGGTGGCTTCACATGGAAGTGAAAAGCCAAGAACTCTTTTTGGACTAATCTTCTGGAACATCATCCTATGCCCTGTAAGATGTGCCTGTGTGGTCCTTTTTTCCCCTGGGAAGGTCTTCCTTTTGGCAGAAGCTAGGAAAGGAGCAAAAGATTTGTTGGGAGGAAGTTAGCCTGGTAACTGAGGTATTTGGCTATATGGGTGCTAGAGCTCTATCCCTTCCAGAGCTCCTGTGATCCTGGGAATTGGCTCTTCACAGGCATTGCTAACTATGTGCCTTGGCATCTTCCTCTGGGTGTGGTTTGCTGACATACTGGGCCTTCCTGTAGCTGAACGTAAGGTTCTGCTTAGAAAGCTCCAACAGGCTCACTGATCTGAAGATCTGAGCAGCGGCATCTTGGATCCATGCTCAAAACCTGGCTGGCCCTCGGCAGGACTCCTGCCTCTGCTTCTCTGCAGTACAGATGCAATAATTCTGCTTGAGAGTGGAAGGGCTGCGAAGGGAAGCATCTACGGAGCACTCGGGCTTTGCTGGTTGTGCTTTCCCAAGAGCATCTGTGAGGAAACAAGTCTGTGCTAAACACACTCAGAATATGCAAGCACAGAGGGCCCTGAGGCTGTGTACAGAGGGTGAGGAGGATATGGGAAATAGTGAACAACCATCCATTTGCTGAATGAGGTAGGGACCTTATGGAAAATATAGTATGAGATCATGGAACTAAAGATGTAGCATAATGCCTGTGTGTTGGGTGGCTGATTAATGTTGTCTAGGCAACCTAGTGCTGGTGTCCCAAGATTGGAGAGTTTGGCTCTGCTGTCAAGTATACGTAGGTATTCATGAAGTAAGTGGAGAGGCCCCAAGGAATTTGGGAAGATGAGATTGGTGAAACTCTTCCAAAGGATTAGCTGGAGCCTGCCAGAAGCTATAACTGACTGTTGGCTGCTGGGTCTCTGAGTAGGCGGAGGAGCAATGGATGGAGTGGTGACATCCCAGTGCTGCCAGCAAAAGACCTTGCTAATGAGCCAGCAGGACTGCTGCAGGCAGAGCCCCATGGAACCCGGCAGCACCAAGGCAAGCGAGGCACTGATCCCATGGGGCAAGGACTGCTGTCCTGAGGGCTCCTTGACTGAGGCTGGAGCAGAGGAGCTAAAAACAGGGTGAAAAGCCTGGATAGGATGCAATGGTTAAAGGAGAGCAGAAAAGACTACAGATGCAGTGTGGAAGAGCAGTCAATCTAAAGGAGGGGATGGTAGCTGTAGGTGGGATCAAGGTCATTGGTGTAGATGAAGTGGCTCTCACTTTCACCAATAAACACAAGGGAAAAAGCCCTGAAGGACAGATGGAGCAGCCCTGTCATGGGTGCCTGGGAGGCCTGACAAGGCACCATGAATTAGCCAAGGTGCAGCAATGGGCTGGTTGTCTTGTCCTGCCCTGCTGGAAAGGGGGAGGCTGCCCAAACTCTCACTTCCTCTCTCCAGGCTTTCTTCTTGCAGGAGCAGCATGTGCAATGGTATGGCTCAGCAGAGGGTGCAGCTTGTTGCATGGGTGGCTGTGCTTGGTGAGCTGGAGCCCACACCCAAGACAGGTGACACAACCCCCAGAAATGATTGTAAAAAATGAGCTGCTTTTCATCTTTCCTGGGCTTTACAATTCCCATCAATTAGAGGCTAATCAGTTACCTCAGAAAGCTTTTAAGTGCAAGCAAACTGATTCAAGAAGATGGAATAGCCCCTTAATTGATTATTCCTGCAGTTTAACAGCTGTTTCCCTGACTTGCTTATTTTGTCCTGCTCAAAATAAAAACAATCTGCTGCTGGTCTGACCAGCTCACCTCCAGCCAGGAGCATGTGAGGAGCTAACAAAAGTTTGTGGTGGCACTGGCTTTTGCAAAGGAATTGACAGAAGTGCCTGGTGGAGAGTGATTTAGCCAGGGCTGGAGTTGGTGTGGAAGAGCTCCCCAACGAAATACTTGTGTGTTGCAGCCTTCCCTGCAGAAGGCCTCAAAGCTGGCTGTGTGCTGGCGGGGAGGAAGAGTCTTATTTCATCCCTGCAGCCCCAGGCCACCCGAGCTTAGGTGCTGCCTGGCTGTGTGCACTGGGCCAGCCCCTCCTGATAACATCGGTGTGAATACAGTAGGTGCATTGTGGCTGGGGGGGATCTGGTTACCTGGGAACAACTCTGCTTCCAGATGAGGATGATGACAAGGTGCTGGGGGGGGAAGGAGGGCTTGGAAAAATGACAATGCTAGTTTGTGAACTCCTCTGGGATTGTTTCAAGGTGCTTCCTAAGCAAGCAGTCACTGGGCTGTCTGCACACCAGGGCTTTATAGCAAATTACCTGGTTTGCATCTACTTACATCCTTATTTCTGCAGGGAGTTTGCTGTGCTGTACCACAGCAGCTCCAGGACAAGTGCTCCCTTTCTAGCTGCTATTGCACCCCCAGCAAGACTGGTGGTGATTCTTATTCTTCCCTCACTATGGAGGGTTTTTTCCCTTGTCAATGCTTCTGCCTTGCTTTTCTGCTCAAACAGGGCTTACATAACTGCCTGTTCTCTCTCCTCCTTGCCCAAATAATTTTTGGAGCTCTTGGATAATTTCAGTCAGTTTTGAAAAGCTAAAAGATATGGTTTTGCAGGGTGTCGTATGAAGGGATGGAGAAGAGGCCTATAAAACTGTCCTCTGCTTCTCTTCCCCCGCCAAGTAAAGACTTTGGTGTGAGCACAGCGCTTGCTGGAGTTATGCTGGACAGCTCTGTTACTGATGTTGCACTTGCAGGTGGAGTGTCAAGCTGGGGTCACAGCTCTCGGCACACCAGCCCATCAAGGAGATGCATGAACCCACAGGAAATCAGGCTTCACGGGTCTGGCTGTTCACAGACCTACTGTCATTCTTGTGTCCAGCAGGCTCCTCTGAGGAACCCCATGAGTTTTGCTCAGCTGAGCCAAGTCCTATGAGTATGCCAGAGTGGTGGAGGAGGTGCTTTCCTGTTACAGGCTGATTTTTTTTCTCTCGGTCAGGAGACTAGGCCAAAATGGGTGAGGGATACAATGTTTTTTGGTCTCTGGTCCAGGTAACTGGTGCCTTGGCAGGGTTGTAAGAGAAACTCCTTTGCTTTTCTCTCTAACTGAAGGTCTCTCCCCACCCCTCCTTCAAGCTCTAGTGAGCTTGAGGGTGAAGCAGGCACCTGGAATGCTGAAAGTTTAGTAGTGTACAGGCTTCTTTGTAGATGTTTGAGTCACCCTGATGAGATATGTGCTCCCTGTGGAGCTTTCCATTGCATAGGATGTTTGTGAAGGGAGTAGTAGGATCCTTACCTAAAGGCAAAAGGCTTGGGAAATGCATGGGAAATAGAGTAGTGAAATACAGCGATGATGGTGAAACTTTGCCATCTGCTCCAGAGCAAATTGACTGCAGGGAATATTCAGAACAGTGCCAACAAACACAAACTTGCTCCTGCAGTGTGTTCCCAATCCTGCTGGTGTGGGAACCCACTGGATGTGGGATCTCAGCTGCTGGACCTTTAAGTACAGTGCAACTGGAAGCCTCTCTTTATGTAGGAGTCTGAGGGGAAACAATACTTCAGTGCTGGGCAAGCTGCAGTCCTGTTGCACTGAGCTGTGCTTTTGGTGTGCAGTGTACTGCCTGGTACTGGTGTGCCACACTTGGTACTGTGGGTTGGGTGTCCTGGCAGAGATCCTGCACTGCTTTCCCCAGGACAGTGCACCTGGGTGTCCTGTCTGTTAACATGTGTGGATTCGAGGCCACAAAATACCATTCTAGACAAACCACCTGCATGATGCAGCCCAGACTGAGAGCTCTGATAATCAGTCGATAAAACCATCCTCAAAACCATGGTGATGCACAGACTTGGGTAAAATTCCCTAGCAGGGTGAATGTATCCAGTTTCATAGCTAATGGGTTTCCCAGGTTTTGCAGATGTGAATTATTTGCATTCTTGACTCCAAGGTGAGCGCAGGTGCATCGGAGTCCCCCGTTAGCCCCTTGGCCCCCTCCAGAGCCTTGTTCTCTGCCTCCAGGAGTGTGGGCGGCTGTGTGCGAGCGCACAGAGCTGCTATTGTGCTGCGAGGTGTACTGGTGAGTGTGCCAGCTGGGTGGGGGACAGTGGATCAGCTGCTCAGGGTGCAGCTCAGCACTGTTTGGGCGACTGTTTTCTAAAGGTCTCTTATGTCTTGTCTAGGAAAGACAGTTTATAGGTTACAGAGCCAAACCCTAAATTGGCCATTGCTCAGGGGTCCAAGGAAAATAACTTTCATGTTAAACCTCCCTCCTTGGCTTTGCTCTGCTTAAACTCCAGGACTATTTAACACAGTTCATTTTCTTATAAAGGTTCTGTCAAGATGGATTAGCAGGAAGCTGACAGATTGCTATTACAGCCCCAGTGAACTTTTAATACCTGCTAGTAGTGTCTGCAACTCTCTTAAATCCTCCTGTGGTCACTTAGCTTGGGGAGCAGAGGCTGCTTCTTTTGATGCTGGTATTTAGGGTGCCTATGCCTCTCTCCATGCTGTCAACATTAAGAAATGACCTCCAAGGATTTCTGACATTGGTTTTCCCTGAGGCCTCGGAATGGCTTCTACACAAATTACATCCTGCATCCCTATGGGGTGAGGCACTGCTGAGGTGGCCCTCACCACATGGTGATGCAGCTTAAAAAGCTTCTCTCCAGGATTCCCTGGCCCCTTCTGGGTACCAGCCCCCCTCTACCTCCTTTGAGCCCAGGCCTCCTATTCCTCTTCCCTGCTACAGCTTTTCACCTTCTAAATCACTGGTTCCTGGAACCATGTTACTTGCAGGAAGATGTTTGCTACACTGGATAGTTTTCAGTAGAGCTAGTTGTGGGGTAAAAAAAAAAAGCTTAAAACTGCCTTTGCCAAACTCCCTAAACTCAAAAACCAGAGGGCAGAATTCACTTGGCTCATAGTTGAGGAGTCGTAATTTTTTGATGCTTAAGACTGAGGAAATGGGAAACTGCTGTTGGCCAAGGTCTTTCTCCCAGACTGTATCTGAATAGGTCCTGTTCTTTGGGTTTCCTGAGGTTTTACTTACTGTAACACAAATTCTCCTGGTAGGTAACTAACTCTACAGTTGCAGAGCTGTGTGAGGTGGGGGCTCTGCCCTGGGTCCCTGTATGGCTTGTGAGAAGGATCTAGAGCCTTGATAACCTTTTGAAATGCCATCTTTCTCTTGAACAGGCTTAGGCAACTTTGTGTGACTTGGCAGAGATCATTTAGCAAGATGCTGCAACTGAGAATGTCTTTTACTGGCATGGCCGACATGGCTGCTATTCTGGCGTTCTGACTGCATGTCATGCCTCAAAGGGCTCAGCAAGTGCAGTGTTTGGGTGCCCAAAAAATTTTGGAGGGAAACCCAGACTAGAGGAGGTGAATCAGGCTCCAGGAAGCACAGAGTGCTCATCTCCTTGAAGGTCGTAGCATTTGATTATGATTTAAGAAGGATTTTACAGCAGGCCCTGGAAACCCTAGCTGAAACTGGACCTCTGCATGGGGCTGCACATCCTGATGGCAGGAGCCGGATGCTATTAAATCAGGCCAGAGCGGTTTCTTGTGACAAGTGTGTTTGGATGCAATACAAGGGGGGTGCTTGTCAAAGGAGCAGGACTGTGGGAGGCAGGATAGGCCCAAATTTGCTGATGCTCATAGAGGGTTTGAGCATAGGATGAAAGAAGAGAGCGAGAGACCTTCATTTCCCTCTGCCTGTCCCAGCCCTGCCCTGCTTGAACTGGGTTCACAGGGGTGGCTGCTCTTAAGCATCTTTGATTTTTATTGCACAGCAAAATGCTTTTTGGAAAGCTAGACTATTATCCCCCAAATAGCAAAATCTGAACCCAAAAGAGAAAAGGGTGAGGGGAGCACAAGAAGGGGGCCTTTGAAGTGAGCTGCCCAAACGAAACCTGTGACATCAGAGAGATGGCAGATAGCTGGCAGAACAAGGCTGCCTTTGAGCCGGCCTTGGGCCCAGCCAATGCACACTTTACACTCCACCTCCTGAAGTCAGAGATGAAAGATGCCCCAGGCAGCCTGCCTGACCCCATTGCCTCTGCTATCTCCACTTGATTGCACAGTGTTTTGCTCCAAACAATTCTTCACTGTCTGGGCCGCACAGGTGAATCTCCTGGCTTGGCTTGCAAGTGGGGATGCCGTGCATAGCAGGGCTGCTTTGTTGCGGTTGCTTGCCCACTTGTGGGGTGTTTGCTTAGGCCAGGCATTGTTCACAGAGGAGAGAGGCGGAGAGGAAAGGATGGTGCATGACCAGACAGTGGGGACAGGGAAAGCTCTGCTGGAGAGATGGAGTCAGAACTTCTTTGATGACTTCATGGAGTGCTGATCAGATTAAGCCCGGCAGCTTGTGTTAGATGCTATGACCTGTCTTCCAGCAAGGGATCTGGACTGGGTTTGAAAACAATTTTCTTCCATTTGTTGCTGAATTCAACCTACTTTTGTATCTAAAGCACTGGTCTCCCCTCTTGGTGTCCTTGCTTTCAAAAAAGTGTGATGGAGGTTGGACTTCTGTGTGCATGTTTGTGTTAAGAAGAAAATGCATCTGTGGGGGGCAATTCTGGCTCAGGAAAGATGCGTGATGCATTTATGTAGAAAATGAGAGGCAAGGAAATGACTGCAAATAAGGCACATACTCAACAGGTTAAGAGGACAATAGGACTCTGAGAAACCATACAGTGACTTTGGAAAGGAGATGGTAGTGGGTCACATGTTTGGGATTGGGACTGGCCTAACAAGTCTTCTCCATGTTAGCACATGGAAGGAAAGGCTGGAGAAATACAGAGCACAGGCTGAAGAGGATGCATCAGATATTAGAGTTTGCATCAGAGAGGCTGAGGCTGTAACCCATGTCATTTCTTTATCCTCAGCTTCCTTGAAGCTAGGATAATTTACTTACCTAATGTGAACCATGAAACCAGTCTTCATAAGCTGTTTTGTGTTTTACATTCTCATCCTGTCACTGAATGTTGTAGGACTGCAGAGTTCTCAATTTATATAAAAATTAGACCCCAAATTGGATGCCCAAAACAACAACCCCTGACAACTGGGTGTTGCTTAAGTGTGGGTAGAGTAGACTCCTGACTGATATCTCTGAGCATCTTCTAGCAGTGTAAAGGCCAGGTAGGACATGTTTCCCATGCATTCACTAACTAATGATTCATGTCTGCTTGCATCCTTCCAGATGGGGTGAGATGAGTAGGGTAGACCTCCTCCTACTGAGAGCTGGTGGTGCACTGTAATGCCTGTTACAGGAGTAACAAAATGGAGGGCTGATTACAATCAGTCCCTGATTAGATACTGGTTGATTGAAAAGGATCAAGTGCCAGAGCTCATATTTAGAGGATAAATAGGCAGTGAAACTCAACCTCCATGTATGTTCTGTAGACAGAAGGGTTTGAGAAAGTCTCGGGTGTTGAGTAGCACTGAAGATGCATCCATGTGACCTACTCAGTGAGTTTTTCCTGAGCAAAGGCAATCAGAAAGGCACTTTCTGTACTCATGTGAATGGGGTAGATGTCAGAACCCTGAAGGGTATTTGAACTGTTGGGTTCCTATAAGAAGATCTGAGCATCCTTTTGACCTTTAATGAAAAGATCAGAGCCAAGTTTTCCCTTGCATTCAGTGGCTTGTAGAGATTGCCCTAAAATCAATCTTACTAGTGGTAACATGGAAATTAATTGTGTCAATCTATCACTCATCTTGCCCCATTACATTCAGTGATTGGAACTTGGCCTCAAATACATGAACAAAGTGTCTTCTGTGACAGGTAACTGCTGCACAGGAGATGACAGTGCATGGCTTGAAGTGATTGAGAGCAGAGAACAAAAAAGTTTGCATCCAACACTTTTCTAGACCAATTCAATACTTTCCTTGTTTAGGTCTATTCAATTTGATAGGACATCTTGGCAGCAAGGGATTAAGCGTGTTTGCAGAACTGAAGTCTCAGTTGCAAGGGAAGCAAAGGTTTCAGGACAGATTCCCTTATTATCCCTTGCTGATGGTCACTGAGATTCTCTGCAGAAACTTGTTTGGGATAACTTGCAAAATGGTCAAGTTAGAAAAGGGCACAAAGTAAAACACCAGGAAATCAGCAACTTAGATGTGGTGGGAAATATGTGGAAAAGGTTTGGGTTCTTTTTGTGAATTGCCTTGGAGTAGTGCTTAAGGAATAGCCTGCAGGACTGAGTGCATGTGAAGTGAACTCATCTGCAAGTAGACCATGGGGACAAAGGAGATAATCTGAGGGACTGTATAGGCATTGTGCAGTGACCTCCAAAAAAAAAAAAGTTTAGGGCCGAGCTGTTTGAAGGTAGGAATGATACCAATGTTGTTGGCATTTGTGCCTCTCCAGCCACCAAATCACCCTACCCAAATTTGGCCTCCAGTCCTCAGATAGCAAATGGTGTTTTTCATGATGTCTTTGCCTCATCTTTATATAAAGCCAGCTTGGAGGCTGGGTAGCAAAGTGAGGTCCAAGTCATGGCTGTTAAACCTTTTGCAGTGATTGGAGGATAGATATAATTGAGCTAACTTCAAGAGGACCTCCTAGCTGGATAACAGTAACAGCTGTGGTGGCATGCAGCTCAGCATTTGGGCTGAAATGACTCCACCTGTCTACTGGTGGTAGGTTTAATTCATGTCCAGCTTAGTTGCTATGCTACTCTGAAAGTCTGTAGAAATTTCACTACAGTGTGCACAAAACATGCCCAAACAGTTTTCATCTTGCCACACAGCTGGGCCATTTTGTCTGAGTAAAAAGCTTCCCTTAGAGTACTGCTAAACTATGTGCTATTTTATCCTGTGTGAGGACATTTGGAGGTTTTCTGGGTGAAAAAGCTTAGTTTGTAATGCTTGTGTTGGCAGAATGCATTTAGAATTATAAAGGAAGAGAAGAGCCTTTATGGGGGAAAAAAAAGTACAGAAAGGGAAACTAGTGGCTACACTCATTGCAGGCTCACAAATGGACCCCAGTTGCTGCCCTCCCTCCCGTGCACTGGTGTCCTGTCTGATAGGACTGCCAGAGCTGTCTGAGCAAAACCCCCAGAAACAGGGAGCCTCAGATGTCCTTGGGGCTGATATGGTGTGATGCTATCAGCTCCAAGAGCTGCCTGGAGGTGCCGGCAGGACTGTCACCATAGAGGTTGCAAGGGGATGACAGCCTCTCTCCATCCTGTGCCTCCCTCTGTGGGGATGCAGCTCGCCTGGACATGGTACCAGCTGGAGGGCTGTTATGAGGCTGTCAATCACAGGCACCCAATCCTGCACATACAGCTCTGTTATGAGATACAGTTTGTGGCATTTGGAGGGGCTTTAGAAAAGCAAAAGCAGCTGAGAGCTGAGCTTGGCTTGGCCAGGGGGCTGGATGAGCAGAGGTTGGAGAGGGGGAGCTGCCTTCCCACTGCAAACCTTTTGCGTGTAGGCAGCCTTGTTCAGCAGCAGTGTGGGTTTGTCTGCCCTCACCCAGGGCAAGCTGGGGTGCCTGGGGACAGCTCAAGGCAGTGGGCTGGCTTGGGAATTCAGGGTTATCACTGAGAAGTCTTATTTCTCTGGTGCTTCTTCTCAAGAAGATGGGAGAAGAAAAGTGCGACTGCCCTGTGAGAGCAGCCCCATGTGCTGCCTGTTTGCCTCCAGCAAAGCATGAATACCCAAAAGAAAAAGTTGATGGTGAGCAGAAGCCATTCCTGTGGGAAGCTAGCTTTACTAGGCTAAATAGGCCACAGACAGCCTGATTTGAAAACTTTGTACAAACATCTGGATGGGGCCATCTTGGCAAGTCCCTGGGCTTTGCAATGCAGTCACTCAGCTTCCCCACCTGTCACTTCTCCAAGGGACCTTGCCAGATCGCTTAAGGCGAAGTCTCAAGGTGTATAAATCTTATGGGGTCAGAGGCTGCTGGACACCCAAAGAGCTTTGTGGTTCCATGCTCGAGTGTCCTTTAGCCCCCTCTGAAATGGGGAGAAGAGCACTCTCCTCGGGTTCCTCTCTTTGGGGCAGGGCTGACCCATGGACGGGCAGGAGCAGCTGCTACAGCTGAGCCCTCTGGAAGCTGTAGTACTAGTAATGGATGTCTCCAGTCTTTACCTGCTACACTGATGTCTGTGGTCACTGCTGAGAGCTGTGCTCCAGGCGTGATGGAGCACAGCACTTCTCCATGGCTGTCTGGAAGCAGCAGAGGACTGAGATTAGGAGCTTTTTCTGTGTCACAGGTTGGTTAATTCTGAGGGTTGGGAAGAAACTTGGCAGGAGGCTCCTAGGGTAAAAAAGCGGGGAGAAAAGATGACTAGAGTAGGAGCAAGGATAGCTAGGGCAGGCCCCCTTCTAGTCCATGCCTTGATGCAGGGCAGGGTGGTGTCTGCTCCAGGCAGCCATGGCAGATGCTTGCCAAGGCTGTGCTTAGCATCTGTCAGTGATGGTGCCTGCAATACTCTCCAGGCATTACATTTTGGAGAGCTTTCTGCATTTCCTTCCTCCTTGCAGCAAGGAATGAAAGCAAGGACAGAGGCTTTACTCCCTGCTGAGGATGACTAGCTGTGGAGCATGGGGGCTCCAGCCCTCTGCATATCCCCTGCAGTTAGTGCCAGGAGGGCCCTGGAAAGATGTTTCTGCGTCTCCATTGCAGTCTGGCTCTGGGGAGGACCACAGCTTCACCCAGCACTTGTGAGGAGCCCCAGGCTGAGCTGTCCCTTGATGCTGGGCTCTGCCAGCCCCTGTTGTGCCTCTGCTGTGAGGTCAGGGCTGCAGCTGTCCCTCTGCACTGCCCTGCGGGACCTTTGCCTGCGAGGTGGCCATGGGAGCTTGCTGCCCATGTGTCCCCTTCCTCTCTCTTCTTCATTAAGGCACTGATCTCTTCCCAATAACAAGGGGCTTCTGTTTGACAAAACCTGCCAATTAGTCATTCTGGCTGGGTATAAACGTGGCACTTGAACAGCTG
Source organism: Dromaius novaehollandiae (assembly GCF_036370855.1). Classification (NCBI taxonomy): domain Eukaryota; kingdom Metazoa; phylum Chordata; class Aves; order Casuariiformes; family Dromaiidae; genus Dromaius; species Dromaius novaehollandiae. The sequence goes on along the minus strand of NC_088105.1, from coordinate 12,083,005 downwards.
AGGGGACGGCAGGCAGTCCTGCCCCTTCTCACAGCGTTGCCAAGCTTGCCATTAACACAATGTGACAACTAATCTCTCTATAGCATCTGACTGAGCAATTTTAATTAATAGCTCTGTACGCTTGCACACACACCCGTACCCCCTCTGCTTCACACAGGTACCGCATGCCTTTAAATCTCCTTCCTTTGCTTTGCAGCCTGGGTGGACAAAGGAAAGAAAAAGCCCCATCCTGCCCCAACTGGTGCTGAAATGCTGTTTGTTTGGGGCCCTGGCATTCAGAATTAGCCAGGGCATGCTGTGCCCCCTTTCTCATGGGGTTGGGACCTCAATAAATGCAGCAACTTGGGAGCAGAGGTGTTTTCACAGCTCTGCTGGCACTCTGGCTGTGGGAGATGAGGGGATGGCAGGGCTGCGTAGGCTTTCCAGGCTGGATGCAAGGGAATGGGGAGGGAGGGAATAAAAAGGGTAGTTGCTTGTGCACCTTCTCCAAAAAGGTTCCCTAGTGTTATCAGAGTGCATGATAAAACCAGAAAAAAGTCCCATTTCCAAGTCCTGATTCTCCCGGGTCTGACATAAACATCTGTGGCTTGGCAGATGGCTAGTTTTGGTGCAGAGGTGCCTCAGTTTGCTTTAGGATGATGGGGAGGGCTCATCCATGGTGAGCTTGGATGCTCCTTTAGGCAAATGTTGGCCATGCAATGGCTTCAGGACATCCCTGGGGCCACAGATCTCTGCAGAGACACTGATGTGATCATAGCTAGAGCTGGACTAGATCTCAGCACAGCCAGGGAGGGAAACTGATGTTGGAGCCTTGGGAAGCTGCGCTGCCTTCTGTTGCCAAGAGCTGTGCTGGGGTGTGTGGATTGCTGCTGCAGAAATGGAACAAGTCTCCCATTGAGCAGGAGAAATAGTCCTGGTTAAGAGCTGGGTTTTCCTGGTAGGGACTGTGGCAAGTAAAAGGGGGAAAAAAAATGCCTGGATGGGGTCAGGAGAAGCCTGTGGAAAGGCCTGCAAACTTCTGGGGGCGGAGATGTTTCCCCCAACTGTCCTTCCACCAACACCTTAATGCAGTGTTTTGATATTTCTGATCCCAGATGACGCTGGGTAGCCAAAACCAAAGGTGATTTCAGAGTGGCTGAATATTTTGAATGTAATAAAGTTGCTTAGGCTTTTGGCACTTGGATTAGAGGAATATTTGGGGGGGGTGGGTGAGGGGGGGTGTTCTTCCTGCAGCCATGTGGCTCCACCACCACCACTGTCCTGTATTTCCCTCCAAGAGACTATTAAGGACTCCTCAGGTCATCACAGCAAACCCTTGATGGCTGTGAAGGAGTGTCATGAGGCACTTAGATCTGAGCATGATCTCTCTAAGCAAATAATCCTGCTGCCCTCAGAAGGGAGTGAGAGGTGGTTCCTCAGCTGATGGTGAGCAGTGCCAGCCAGGCCAGTGTAATGCTGTGGTGCTATTGGATGTGTGGCAGGCTAAATCTGTGCAATGGAGGACCAGGATGCAACTCCTGTTTGCAGCATCTTTCTTTTGGTCTCTAACTGAGCTTATCCCTTGCACTCCGCACCTGGAAGAGTGAAGCTCAGGTCTGGTTTAGCCAAATTCCAGGCCCTGTGGACTTGGACATCTCTTTCCATGGTGATCTTGGCACCTGACTAGGGCAAGTCTGGCCATCAGCCACAAGGGCTGGCTGAAGTGTATGTGAGGGCAGGTGATTTCACATCGGCACAGTTTCTGCTCCATAACCTTGCTGTGAGAGCTGTGCTGTGATGGCTTTGACAGAAAGGGTGCAATGGGGCTGGCTGTGGGGTATCAGGAGCACGTATCCTCTAATGGTGACCCTATAAGGAAGGGAAGGAGTGAAAACCACCACTGCTGACAATATTTGTGCTGGTGGCTGGCCTCTTGCATGTGCTTAAGCAATTTGATGCTTAAATAACAAACCTGGGAGCCTTTGCTTTCAAGAGAGGTACATTGCTGACATTGCTGGATAAGGCATCTCTGGCTGGAGGTATCTACCCAGCTATAAGCCTGGAAACACTGTTGAGGGCAAGCGCAGGGGCTTGCACTTCCTGGTGCAGTACTGCCAGGCTGCTGCCATTTGAGGGCATCTCTGCGTAGCTTTGATAGTAAAAGTATCTCATATGTGGTGGAGATTGGGACGGCTTGATAGTGTCCTTGATGCCCAAGGCAACTTGTTGCTCATAGTGCCCTGGGCTCCCAAAGTTCAGGGCTGGTGCCACACATGGGCTGCTGCATATGGTGCACTCATGGTGGGATGTCCCCTTCTCCCAGGAGATGGGCCTTGCTCCCCTGTGCTGGCTGAGGCAGCCCAAGCATCTTGGCCCTGCAAGAACTGTGAAGGCTGTTGTGTTGCATGGAGCTGAGCTCTCCTGCTTCTAGCTCATCTTCCCAGTGGGGTTGCTGCACACTGGGAACCAGTGCAGCCACCTTGGCAAGGCAGCTGGTGAGCACAGTGTTACCCAGCTGTAACCTGCGAAATGCACTTTATACCAGCTGTGCCCTGCTCAGTCGCAGCCCTGGGGAGAGCATCGCAGCCTGCAGCACAGGGAAGGACGTGGTGGCGGTAAGGGGACAACAGGTGGATGAGAAGCCGGTGCTCCCCAGCACCTCCCGGGCCAGTGCAGTGGGTTGGTGCCTTTGGCTGTGGCTCGCCTTCCCAGAGCCGCGGAGACCTGCCCCATCTGCCTGCATGGCAGCGCGGTGGGGAGCTAATGAGAAGCAAGGTGAGAGGCAGGAGACGGGCTGACAACCGACTGGCTCCGCAAGCTGCTGGGAGCGTGCGGGTGGCAGAAGGACGGCATCTGCAGCCCCGGCATCTCCAGGCTAATAATGAGGTTATTACTGGCCCGCTGCTTGACGGCCTACACCAGCATCTCTTGCCTCTTAATCGTCCCAATTCCCACTTGTGGATACACCAGGAGCGGCTTGTTGGGAAGGGAAGCTTCACCCTGCCCTTGTTCTTGCTTTTGGCCCAGGGTTTTGATGGGAGGGAGATGTATTTTTAACCTTGCTTCCAGAGGAGACTCTGTGCCTGTAACCGCTGCCTGTCTGTCCCCTTTATTATCTCTTGGATGTTCCTGGCCCATTGCAGCCTGGTTTGACAGGGGGAGAAGTCTCCAAGATAATTAAGTTCCTACAAGTTTTGTGAGAAAAGACAGGTAAAGGAGAGGGGTGTTATCAGGGTTTCCATGGAGGAGAAGGCTGGTAATGAGGAACCAGAGTCAGGGACAGGAAAATAAGCCTTCCTTGCTTATGGAGTCTGTGGAAAGCAGTTCAAGATCTGACTCAGGAAATGGGGAGATGATGCTTAGCTGTGGGTTTGCCTGCTTTGGGGCTGCTTGAGGGAGAATGGGATTTCACTGGTATCTGCCTGAGAATGGTGAGACTCTAGGGAATCCTGTCAAGGAATTTGCATGGGGATAATGACAGCAGGATTTGCCCCATCAGCTCCTTAAAATTTCTTCGTGATAAGGCAGCCTTTTATCTGGGGGGGGTGTGTGTGTGTTGACTATCAGCACAGTGCAGTGTGTAACAGCCATTGCCCTCCATTGCACTATAGATCACATGTTTTAAGTCTGCAAATGTTTTTTATTGTTCCACCCCATCTAACAGCAGCAGTAGATGTGTTTGAGCCAGTCTCTCTGTTAAGTTTGCATCAACAGCAGCATGCTTTGCACATTTGTGTTAATCACTTAGGTATAATGAGAAACCAGTGTGCCTGCAAATGTGATCAGACTCCTCTGACATCCACATGTTTGCAAACTGCAGTCTCAATTTACTGCAGGTGAGGAAATGCTCTTGCTATAACCTGCTGAGCCCTGGAGGCTGTGGCAGGCAGGTGAGGGCAGTTTTGCCTTGGCCACTGCTGCAAGGGCTGGTAGAGGACACAGGAGCCATGCATGAGCTCAGGTGGGTGTGCAAAAGCTGAGGAGGGAGGTCGTGCTGTAACCCCTTTGGGGCAGCTAAGGTCCCACCCAGCACCAGCTAGGATTTTGCCTTTATTTTTTAAGGCAACCACATGGTTTGGCTGAGCTCTCTGTGGCTCTGGTTGTTACAGCAGGGCCCTGGCATGCTGGCCAAGCCACGGAGAACTCAGGGCTGAGCTGGTCCAAGGGCCTGTCCCTCCTCAGGAGCGGGCCAGTGTTTTGCTTCCCGGAGCAGCTGGTGCGGATGTCGCAGCAGATTACGTCGGGAAGGTGGTGAGCGGGAAAGCGGTGACACTTTGCCTACGAAGCCCTGCTGTCAAGGGGCAGATGTGGAGGCCGACACATGTTCACCGCTGCTGGCGAGCCTCTAATTAATCACCTTCACCACGGATCTGTGACGGCACCGTGCCCTGCGGGGGGCCTGGCCAGCCAGCCAGGGAGCCCTTCAGAGGAGGCAGTGGGATCTGCTGGGGTGGCAGGTGCCTTTTATCCCTCTTCCAGCCATGTTCACCCATGGGTCACTCTCCATCAGCAAGTTTTGGCTTTTGGAAGGGGAAAAAAAAAATTGGATGGGACAGTTCATTTTCATCCCTGTCACAGACACTGCAGCCCTCCCCTGTGCTAAAGCAGCCCAGAGCAGTCAGAAACTAAACGTACAGCACCTAGCGCTTCAGGGCTTGGATGCCCCATGGTAAATCTGGCACTGCAAGACGGTGACTGCTGTCAGACCCGGACACCTTGCGCTGTACCCTGGAGGACAGAGATGGGGGGGTTGTGCTTCTAACTGAAAGCAGTTTAGAGATAAAAGGGAGTTTTCTCCCCCTCAGGGGAGACCTGCAACTTCTAAATAATACAGACAGCAAGCTGTTTTTGTGGAAAAATGTTAATAGAAATGTAACTTCAGGTACACTTTCCTGCTCTGCTCTGGAAGATAAGGTTGAAGCAAACTGTTTTGGTGGGAATTCAGCTGACTGAAGAGGCAAGGGTAATGGGAAGCATCTGCTCAGGCCTCTTTTTCCCAATTTTCTTGATGGCCATCTGAAAAAAATTCCAAGTGGAAAAGTCACTGTTTGGCTGAAACCTGGTTTTCTGATGAGAGTTTCTCCTGGAGATGTCCTCCCTGCCCAGCAGCACTTCCTGGGGGTGCAGAAATGCCAGTGGGCATCTGTGCCCCTGCCCTGGCCTCCTGTGGGAGATGGATGTGCCGAGGGGGCTCAGGCACCTCCTACCCCTTTGCTCTTTGCAGAAATGCAACCTGCAGCATGCAGCCAGCTTTCAGCAGAGAAAAGCAACCAAGTTTTGCAGCAAATTTGGCTCTTTCCAAATGCCGAAAACTTGGGTGCTCTCCCCAGAAGGGACCTGAGCGGCAGTGGTGTGGCTGGGTGTTGAGGATGGTGGGTGAGGAGGATGAGGCTGTGGTGATTGCCCCCAGGGATGCTGCGACCCAGTGGCAGGGCTGTGTCTGGGTGCCCTGTCCCGAGGCCTGGGGACCCTGGGGCCTGGCTGTGACCCTCCTGTCGGCAGCGCAGCCCTGTCCTGGCTGCCCCTCTCCCTCTCTGCAGGCTGAAGCCTCCATCTCGTGGCCGAGCCCCGAACAGCACATTCGCCAAGGCACGGCCAGGGATGCAGCCGGGCTGGGATGGGGCTGGCGTGTCCCTCCCTGTCCCCTGGCTCTTCTGCAGCCCTGCTGCTTTTCTTTGCAGACCACAGAACCAGCTGTTCCCTTTCCCCCTTGCTGCATGCCCACCTTGGAGTCAATATTCCCCTACTGAGCCAGTTATGTTTATTTTATTTTTGCTCTTGATCTCTTCAGTGCACAGTTGAAAGTTTCCTGGAAGGTGACAAATCTTCTGTTTTTTTTTTTCCTGTTGTCTTATTTCCAAAGCCATTTCCAGCACTGGCTCAAGGCAGCCAGAAAGAGGCGGTTGTGCACAGCTAGGCAGAGGTGCACCCCAGCTGCCTCTGCCTGGGTCTGCAGGGCTCGTGGGCGCTTGATCCCAGGCTGATGGATGACAGGACTCGCCCTTCCCATTTAACCACCATGCGTGATGTCTGTGCTTCTGCTTTTTAATTCCTTAAATGAATTTTGGGAAGGGTGTGGGAGAAGGAGGGAGCTGCTTTCCTTGCTTCTAAGCCCTGTTAGCATCAGGTCCAGGGTATGATCCTACTTGGGGTATGGTACGCAAAGGCAGCGTGTCCTTGTGGCTGCCACTCAAAGGGCATCCAGGAGGCAGTGGTGCGGCTGGCTGACCCAGTGGTAAGCCTGTGTGCCTCAGTTTCCCCCTTCCTAGTGCAGGCCTGGGTAAGAAAAGCTCCTGTTACAGCAGGCCCCAGGATGGCCCTTCACACCACAGTATTGCCACCAGGCAGCTCTCGGCCCGTCCCTGTCTCCTCTGTCCTTGTCCTGGCAGGAGGAGATGGGAATATGAAGACTTTCACCAGCCGCTGCTATTCCAGCTCGTTTAATGCATGTATGTTGGGATATCTCCATCCTGCAGCTTCCCCGCACAACATCTGCACTTTGTATCTAATCGCAGCCAGAAGGCCATCGCAGGTTTGCCCAGCATGTAGTTATTGCCTAACGGCTTTTCCAGCAGGTTTTTGACTTAATAAGCAAGTCTTCAGATCCATTTCTTAACTATCAAGCTGGGGAGTTTTTCTAGGCAACAGGGTCGCTTGTATAAGGCTGCTCAGTTGTGTGTGCTGCATGGTGCGCTCAGGGGTAGAGTGTGGGGAGGAGGTGGTTGGAAAATTTGGGGAAAAGCTTATTTCCTGTTAATCTGATCCTTTTATTTACGCCTTGATTTGCCACCTCTTTCAGGGTTGATGTTTTAGCCAGCTCTGTCGAAGCAAACTGATGCCAAAGCCAGTTGCAGCTTTTTGCGTGACTCCTGGTTTCATGATGGCTTTGTCTTCAGTGCATGGCCCTGCTCATGGTCCTGGGCGGGTGCTCAGGCTTGCCCCCATGCCATGAGCTTGCCGGGGGGGGGGGGGGGGGTGGTTGCGGAGACTGGCTGGCTGGCCATGTGGTGCAGGTGTGCTGAGCAGGCTGTGCCTCAGTTTCCCCATCTGTCAGCTGGGTCGAGGGTGCCTGGCTCCCTGCAGAGGGGAGGGAAGTGCTGAGAAAACCTGCCACCAGAAGCGTTTGGCATGATGGCTGGAGTGACCCCTCCATTGCAGCGTGGCTGGGGGGGGCTGGTGGTTAGCGCCATAAAGCACAAAGTCTTTTCTGGGGCTGGGGTTCAACATGTCGAATTTAATTTCCCCGGGTTCTCCTTTACAGCTTCGTTCTGGGTCCGCAGGGGGACGCCGGGCAGAGTTTTGCCCAGTTTACCTTTCCTCACCAGGTCAGAAGAGGCAGCTTCGATGATGAAGCCAAGCAATTTTTTCTTCCAGTTCAACTCTGCTTTTCAACATCCGCAGCTCCCCCAGAGTTGCCCCTTACGGGCTGACCTCTTTTTAAGTTCTGGTCTCCTTGAAGACTTTCTGCTCTGTTTTCAATGCCTAGGCAAAGCCTTTCTCTGGAGCAAACCAGCACAAAAAATGGACCTTCCCCAAAATCGCACAGCGTAGCCAGGGGCAGATGCCCTTGTAGCAGCAACAGCTGAAGCTCAGACCGTGAGCTGACAGTATCATGAAACCGTTTGTGCTTTGGGTGCCCAAGGATTTGTTTGCGCTGAGCTTTCAAAGCTTGTAAAGCAGCTCCAAGAGGTCAGGAGTAGCCAGCGCTTGGGGAAGGCTCTGTTGGGGCCAATCCACGCTTGCCTGGGGGTCCTGCAGCCTCAGTGGTTTTGGGGGGGGGGGGGGGAATTGTGCTCAGAGGAAGCTTCTGTCTATGGACATATGAAGCAGAAGAATATCTTGATGCAATCTACTTTCGAGCCTAATTCTTCCCCATGATGCATTTTTGTAGGGATCATAATCAAATTTGGTAAATCTGTTTTCAGCATCCTGTGTGTAGTCCTTTCTCTGTTTCATGAGTCCTCTTGCATTTTGTCAAGAGCAAATGAAAACCCTGGAAATTTCTGTAACTGGAAGCAAAACATCTAGTGCAAGTTAAATCTGCAGTTCTAAGAAAAACATCAAATGTGAAACTCCCCCTGTTTGCAGACCGAAGGAGCTTCCCATTGGAAAAACACCGTCATTCACGACTGTGCCATAACCCAAGGGAAGCGTGAAGGTTTTATGTGCAACTGTCACTTTCCTAGTCCAAACAACTCATTTCTGCAGATGTAAAATCCTTGGAGTGAGCTCATTCATATGGAAATGCACAGGTTGCTCTCGCAATGAAAACTCAAAGGGATATGGAGGTGTTGCCAAATATCGGAAAGCGCTCCATGGAGAGACGGCGCGCAAGGAGGAAAGAGCATTGAAATGAACCCATTGGGAGGGGACGGGCAGGGTCTGCCTGTTCCCAGCCAGGATGGGGGCATAAGCAAGCATCCAGCTCATGTGAATCTTTGGAGATGCTCTTTTCACAGGGGAAGTTTGTCTAAGATCCCTCAGGCTCTGCTATTACTTGTTGTCCAGGAGGTAAATGGAGGAATTGCTAGTTCCCCAACCCACACTGTTCTGTGGCTGTGCAGACAGCCTGTGCTAAGCTCAGCATTTGACTCCTAATTCCCCTCTCCTCGATGTAGAAAATCTGGCCCCTCAGCTAGGAGGGCTAATGCGGGTCTCCTGGTGCTCTCATAGAAGGGCAGTGTCTTTCTTGTCCTCGCTTTATCCCATCTGTTACCGCTCGCGCAGGTACTGTGTGTTTGGCTGGATCATTTGGGGTGTCATTTCATTTAAACAATTCCCAACTGCAGCTAATTTGTTTACTCGCTGTCATCTGGAGATGCCTGGTTGAGACAGTTTTTGGCTGCGAAGTCAGCTCTGCGCAGATCAAGGACAAAGTCTGACAAAAAAATGAAGAGACAAACGGCAGCTAAATGTGAAGCATGTGGACCCGGGCTGCAAAACTGTGTGCCCAGCCACAGATCAATTAAAAGCATAGTGTCGTGGGGCTCGGGAATTAATCCCCCTGTGCCTGCGAGCACGGTCCTGGGGGAGGCAATCACAACCTGATGGCGCAAAAGCCCCTGCAAGGGGGCTGCAGCCCTGGGAGCTCCCTTCCTGGGGCTCCCCTGCTGCAGCTTTCTACTGGTAAGAATGCAAACTGCAGATATTTTCTTCAAACTTTTCAACTTTCTCACTTTTTTGAAAATTAAAAGCCTATTTCGGCAAGGGGGATGCGGGCAGGGTTTCTCCTGTTGCAGACTTTCTGGGGGGAATTTCAAGAAAACGGAAACGCTTGCAGCATGCCCCAGGACAGAGACCTGGGTTTCGACCAGCCTTCATCTGGCATTGTCTTTGCTTTCTGTCCTTTGGGATAAAAGTCAGTGTAGAAGTGACAAAGGCTCATAAATTCTGCCGAACGCTTTAGTTCTTTCTGGAAAAAATCTGGTCGTTTGCTGAAATGGGACTGAGAGTTGGGTGTGACTCAGGGTAAAGAAAGTTTCTGCAAGTGCCTGTCTTTTAATTAATATTAATACCTCTCTAGCTTTTTATCTCTGCTTTAAATAAAAGGAATCCAGCCATGGCAGAGTTCCCACTGCATTAAGAAACTCATGAAAGCGGAGTGATGGATGCTTTTGAAGATGGCTCTCATTAATGTCTAATCCTTCCCATCAGCCCCACTTGTCCCTGACACTTGCAGCTTGTTAACCATTTTTGCTGCTACTTTCAGGGAATTCTGAAATTCAGGGGGAAATTGCATTAGTTCCTCCCCTGGTATTTAGTTTCCATTTCAAATAAAAAGAGCATAAAAGATGGGATTTTGGTGCAGGTGAAGCTTGTTCTTTGCATCCAGCTGCTCCAGATCCATTGCAAGAGGGCTCTTCCAGAAAGGCCCAAAGGCTGCAAGGCCACAGCTTGGTGGAGATATTTCTGTTCCTTTAGAGGCAATAGCTGTAATTAGAGAAGTTATGTATGTTTTATAGCGGTGGTTATGGCATGTTGGACAGCGTGGTGCCTGGGCAGCCAAGGAGCAGGGACCCTGGCTGGAGAGTGGTGTTGCCTCCTGTGGCTGCTTTGCAGCTGCTAAATGCAGCCAATTTGGGTCTGATCTGGAAAGCACCAGTTCCTGGAGTCATGTGAGTAGGTAAGTACCTCTGCTTTATTTATTTATTTTTTTCTTTGAAATAAAATAACTTTAGCCCTCATGGCAGCAGAGAAATATGTGGATAAACTCACCAGCTTTCGAGAGCAGAAGGGAGCAGTAAGCTGTTTTGCTCTCCCATGTGGCTATGTGTAGAAAACCCAGCAAAGGGGCAGTTCTCATGGCTGGTGCAGGACGTGCTGGCGCCAGGCATGGGTGGCTGCTGCGATGCTTTGCTCACTGAGAAAAGCACCTCGTTGTGCTCTTCTCCTTCATTTTTGTCAGCTCTTTGCAATCGTGTGTGTCTGCAGCCAGGGCGTGCTTATTGCAATGGGAATAATGATGTCTCTGGCTCTGAGCAGCATTTTTCCTAATTTGCGTGCAAGCAGCACTTGTTAATTGAGGATGTGTCTCAGTGGTTGTGACAGCATGGCCATGCTCCAGGGGAAAGGTGGCTATCCCTGGGCATCCCTCCGAGCCTGGCCTCACTAGGTGTCCTTACAGGGATGTCATGAAAACCCACCAGGCCTTGAGGGACTGAGTCACACAGCCACGTACTGGGAAAAGGGGCTTCATACCCTGCCTACAGCTTTGTAAAAATCCCTGGCCACTCGGGAAGTCCTGCCGTGGTGGGAGTGTTGAGACCTGCTCTTCTTTGTTCCACAAGATCTTGAACAACACAGAGCTTTTGCACTTGGCCCAGCTGCCTCCAATAAACGTCTCCTGGCCTTTCTGGGGGAGAAAGGCCACCAAAAGGCAGGAAGGGCAGGAAGCCACTGGGACATAGGGTCTAGGCCGAGCGTTACACGACATGATTGGCTGAAGCACGTGCATCTATCTTTGGCCTGACAGTGATAGGTTTAAGCACATCTTGCAGTTAAGTGTTGCACAGAGGCTTCCACCAAAGGGGTGGGTGCAAAGCATGGTGCAGTGAATAAAGTCCTTCCTGCAGTGACTTTCACGGGGAAAATGAATCGGAGATCAAGAGGTTTACTGAAATATTCTGGCTGTGCACAAGCTGAGACTGCTATTTGTGTTTTAATCCTGCCTCCATTGTCCTTTACAGCTGACAAGGTCCCCCCCACCATGCCCCAGGACAGGGCCCTGCTCCAGGCTGGGGTAGAGCCTCCAGTGCCTCAAAGGAGACAGCTTCTGTCCGCTTTCCACTAGAGGTAGCTGGAGCTACGCACAACCAGCCTGCCATCCCTGGGATTTCCATATCCCCAGCCTGAAATGAGCATCAATATAAGTGATTAGCCTGCCATTAAAGGTATATATCCAAACACAGGAGGTTTATTCATTCACAGCCCTCTTTCTCACTCTTTTCTTTTTATGTATACTCTTTCCTGTGTACATCCCCACTGAGCTTCTGCACTGCGATGGCTAAGACAGCAAAGGCCCCGTCAGCATTTTCTTGTAGTAAAATCTGTAGTTTGGGGGCTTTTTAAAAGCAGACTCAAAAATCCCCTCTGCTGCTGGAATTCACCACAAAGAGCTTTTGAGCCTTGGGGAGAAATATCTGCAACACTGGAGAAGAACAGAGTAAACTGCTCTTAGCTGTTTATTCTGCAAAGGAAGAAAATAGTAGAAGTTTAGTGGTTTAAGGGGATTTTTTTTTCCTTTTCCCTCTTGCCCTTCTAACAGCTTTGTAAGGATTTAAAATGTATAGGAGGGGGAGCATTGCCAGCTGATCCTATAATGGCTGTTCGCAGAGGGCTGTGGGGAGTAACCAGGGCCTGCCCTGGTCCCGGCAGGGCTGGGGTGGGAGAGTGGGGGCTCGGCAGGATGGATGGCCCCGACCTCCTCGGCCAGGGCTGTGCAGCCCTTCTGGCTGGAGGGCTCCTCTGATGGGAGGGTTTTCTCTGGAGGAGGAAGGGCTATATTGCCTGGGCCAGCAACTCCTGGGGAGTTGCAATAACTGTGCAAAGTGAGCAGTGAAATGAAGCTGGGAGGAGTGGGGATTATCTGCCCTCTCCGGGATGGATTTAGCCCTGACTTTAATAAGAGCATGGAAGGAAGCAGCCTTGATGCTTCCTCAGAGGAAGAGGCCCTAATAGCACAAAGGATCAGCTAGAAAAAGCCCTTTTTATCTCACTTTGATCAGGTTCTTTGGCCCTCCGGTCATTGCTTGGCCTGGCCAGCATCAGCAGCTGCCTCAGCCCTTGGTCCATCAGCCAGCAAGGGCTGGGAGGAGGCTCATGTGCCCTGAGCTGAGCTAAATGAGCCTTTTTAAATGTGAGGGTTGGCACCTTCTTCCATTTTGGCTTTTCACAGGTCTAATATTTTAAAGTAATTTTGGAAGATAGTCTTAAAAGGAAGTCACTGACTTCACCAGTCCTTCATGCGGTTTGCTGCTGGGCGGTGTTTGGTGATGGCGAGCTTCTCCCCAGGACGGAGACCGGGAGCACGCCCAGGAGCTTTGACGGATGAAGAACGTTAATATTGAACATATAATTACCGGGGCCAAGGCCGAGAGTCCTTCTGCGGCAATGCGTATGGAGGGCATCAATATTAAGGTGAGTTACTAAATGTATCTCAAAGGTGAACTGAAAGGCATTTTGGAGGCCCGTGTCTGAGTTTCGGGACTCTGCCGTGCTCCGGCTGGAGAGGAGGAGGTTATCGCTGGCAGCGGAGCAGAGAAGAGAGCTGCTCCCTTTGTGCCTCTTGAGATGTCTCTCGTGTTTGACAGTTAGAAGAGAAGACAGGCATGGCCACAACAGTCCCACCAAGCAGTGTCTCCAAAATCAGGAGACAACCCTTTGCGGAATCAGGAGATTGGCTTAAAATGCTTATTTTTAAAGACTGCTGTGAACTGATTCAGCCTGAATAAAAGCAATCCTTCTGGGGTTTGAGCTTTTAGGGTTCTTAGCTTTCTTCTTTAACCAAATAGCTAGAAACTTTGTTTTGGTTGATTTTTTTGTAATGAAAGCTATTCATTCTCACCTAATCCCTTGATTCCTGGAGGTGAGGCTTTAAAAGACACTTGGGATAGCGTGGGGTGAAGCCTGGGTGTCCGGCAATTGCTATGGGAGCTCTAGATTTTTATGGTAGTGGGATAATTATTTTAATGGAGGGGAGAAAAAAATATCTATCTATCAAGAATGAATGAAAAACTCAAAAAATATCTACTAGGTTTATTTATTACTTCAGAGGTTTATTCATTACCTCAGACCAGCAGCATATCTATGCAAGTGTGGGGTTTGTAGTTTATCGTACATTTTCACAAGTCAAAAAATACTCCCCCCCCCCCCCCCCCGAGAGAAGATATAGTTGAGTTTTTCACAAGGGGAAAATGTTGGAGGATACCAAGGGCACAACTTTTTGTAGCAACACCAGGGCAGTGCAGCCCGCCTCCCATTGCACCATCCCGCGCACCCCTGGAAATTCCCATCCCTGCAAATGCCCCGGCAGTGGGTGCCAGTCGGATAGTGCTGTGGAGATGTGGGATTTCCTCCCCTGCTGCGATGGCAAAGCTGCTCTTTTTCTTACCTCAGGTGAGCCGAGCCGGTAGCTCTCTCCACCCCTGACCAAGGAGACGTCGGCTCTTGGTGAGTGGCAGTTCGGCTAAGGAAGTCGGAAACGCTGCTCGCGCTGCCAGCCGGGGGCTGATCTCTGGAGACACCAGCAGACCTCCCTGCATTGAGCCTCTCTGCTAGGATCAAGGGGACTGACGGGGTCCTGCGAGGAGCCCTGCCGATCGCTGCTCTCGGCCCCTTCCCTGTTTGGCTGCCCAGATTTGGGCGGTTGTGCCCGCTTTTCAGCATTTTGGCACCTTGTGCCCGTGTTAAAAGTGCCTGCCCCCCCGCACAGCCAACCTTTCTTACTTTACATCCAGCACTGCTGCTCGTGTCAAGCATATGCTCGGCGTTTCTGCTCAACCGGTCCGATGCAAGAGCCCATTTATTTGTGCTGGAAGGGGACATACTTCCCTCTTCTAACAACAGATGCCCAAACTATGTTAACTCAAACCCCAGAACAGAAACCCCCCTTTTTCCTCCCCCTTCTTTTTCTCACGCTAAACTGCAAACTTGCAGCAGGCCAAAAATTGAGCTCGATCTGCAGAATTTTATCCCCGCGCGTGAGCCTGGCTGTGAATGAGCGGCACGCCGCTGCCGTGCTCTGCAGCCCGGAGGTTTCCTCCGTCCCCAGGAGCTGCCGGGAGCAGCGCTGCCAGCTACTGCCGCAGCTCCGAGCGCTGCCGAACAGATGTCGCAGGCCTGCGGGTACCAGTGATCCTGCCGAAAAAGACCAACGCGGGAGCCGCCGTTGAACCAGAAAACCGATGCAGCTGTTTAGCACCGTGGGGATAAGGCGAGGCAACCCCAAGCGCTCCCGCCGCTGCAGGCGCAAAGGTGACCGCTCGTGCTGTGCCGGCTACCCTGGGATCCCCCCTTTTTGACTTCCCAGAAAAATCCTTGCCAGAAGAAAAGGCTGTCGCCTTGCAGGGAGAGTTGCTGAAATGCTCCTGCGTGTCAGCCCTGCTGCCAGCCCGGCAAAGCAGGGCTGCGTGCAGCTTCGGTTTTTTTTTTGCAGCTGGGCAAATTCAAGAGAAGCGCGGAAAGCAGAATAAAAAACGAAATTAGACAATCGTCATCAGCCTAAGCAAAGCATTCGGTGCATTGTCTGTGAAGGTCTCAGGACTGGTGCTAGGTTGAAGACCGGCGAGCTGCGGGCCTGGGAAGTGCCGGCAAAGACAGGGTTGTCTGCAGCCTGCGCCTGGCCCTGGCGCTGCTCCGAGCCGATGGCGGTCAGGGCTCGCGGAGAGCCGCTGGGCTCAGCACAGAGCTGCCCCGGGAAGGGCAGCAGGAGCCACGCTTGTGCCTGCGGGCCAGCTGTGTAAATATGCTGCCCGGGGCTTGCATTTCAATGCGTTACAGCAGCGAGGCAGGGACATCTTTATGAGGAATGCTAGCAGATTTACTGGCTAATAAATTTTATTTAAAAGTTATCCATGATTTTGCAAATACTGTTTGCCAGGCTTGGTGTTATTGATGGCCTTTTTGGCGCGCGTTAAGTACCAGTCTCGCCAGAGCCGAGTGGGACCCTGCGAAACAACAGGGAGCTGTTATCTTTTTCCATAACAAGTTGTCGTTTTTAACTTTCTGCCGTATTTTTTCTTGGAGGGAGCGCAAATGCAAGCCAAGGACTGCTTCGGTCCCCGGTGCTGCTCGGTGACGCTGGGGGCTGGCAAGGGAGCGGGGCTCTGCCTGCGCTGGAGAAAAGCCAGGAGACTTGATTCCTCTGGGAAAAGCAGGAGGGGAACCGCTTTTGCTTTTAATTTCTTTTGCGAGCAAAGCAGCCTGTGCGCTTTGGGGACGCCGCAGCACCACGCGCTGCAAAGCTTTACCATAGGGGCATTTGCGTGCGGTGCAGGGACAAGTCAAAGCTGAGACAGCTTTCTCCCCAGCACCACATCCCGGTGGGAAAACCCGCTTCCAGCCCTCTCTGCCGCCTGCGGCCATGCTCCGGCCTCGCTTCCCGGGAGCGGGTTTTCCCGACAGAGGCGGTGGGGACTCTGCTGCAGTCCCGGTGCCGGCGCCGTCTGCCCCTGCTGCCCCCTGCCCTCCCCGCCACCAAGAAAAAGCTTTATTTATACTCATTTAGCTGCTCGCCTTTTATGTAATTGAAATCATTAACCTTCCCGTTTAATGAAAACCATGACTCGGGGGAGGGCGGGGGGCCGGCGCGGGGGCCCTGGCCAGACCCGCTGGCGGGCTGCAGCCCCACACTGCAGAGCCCCGCGAGTCGCGGCACAGCGCCGGGGCCGCGTGAGATGTTGTTTGCATTTGGCCACCGGGAGCCGGGGCTAAAAACCTAACAACTGCGTCTTGGTTTCAGGCGCTGGCGGGGACGCGGGTATGGTTTCCTGCGCCCCGCGGGGCGCGCCGGGGCGAGCGCTGGCATTTCGTCTCGGCGCGGCAGTCATCCGCTCTGACCGGGGAGAGGATTTTGCCCGCCAGGTCCCACTTTGCTCCCCTATATTTAGCCCATTATGAATATGTAAGAGCGTTGAAAATGATTCGCGCAGACATCCCTCTGTCCAGCCGAATAACGTCAAAGCTGCCAGCGGGGAAGGGCGCGCTCGCCCTGCCGGGGCCGCGTGGCACCGCGCCGGCTTCGGCGCGGGGGGTTGCGGCTTCCTCCCCGGCGTCTCAGCCCCGGCCGACCCCCCCGCCTGCTCGCGGTCTCCGCGGCTGGCTGTGCCAAAAAGGCCTGCGCTGCAGTTTTTGTGCGGAGAGGGAAAGTTTTGCATGCATTTGTCGTCTGTCGCCTGGAAGCCGTGAGCGGCGACCGCTCTCCCTGCAGATCTCGCCTCCCGGCAGGCCCCGGGTGCGAGGAAGGGGGATGCTGGCGGATGGCCGTGGCGAGCGTGGCCACATTCGCCAGAGTGCCCTGGCTGTTAAATGTCTTTTCCCAAGGTGAGGGGTTCTGCCTCCCTTTCGGGAACGCTGCAAATTCGCCGTGTCCAGCTGCGCCGGGTAGGGGAAGGCAGCGCTCTGGCGGCGATCAGGCGCTGTGCCCCGACAGCCCAGCAGCGAGACGAGGCCGAACCGCGCGGGCTGTATGAAGCAACACCCCTGCTGCCGTCCCCGCTCCTGAGGGCGAGAGCGAGACGGGTAGCTCGACGCCTCAGCTCCTGCCCACCACCTGCAAAGCACCTTTTTAGGGCTGCTCAGTACCTGGCTGTGCTTCTTTTGGGGTGCGTATCCCCCGCTCAGGCTTTCCCAAGAAATCAGCTTTGCCAGAGGTACTGTGGGAAATTTGCACCAACAATTGGCAGAGAGCTGCTTAAAAATTAGAAAAAGCACAAAAACAAAAAACCCTGGAATTTAGAGTTAAGAGAACATAAACAAAACTCTCAGGAACGAGCCGTGTGGGCTGCTAAGGTCCTGCCGGGCCTTGCTGTACACACGGAAGTCCCTGTCGGCCCCCCAAAACTTTGCTTCTGGGGTTTGGCCCCATCCCTGAGCCGAACGGTGGCAGAAAGGAAAGAAAAATGGCCTCGCTGGGCGCCGGGTTGCTCTGCAGTCAGCTCCAGGCTGCATGGCAACTGCTCAGCGTCGCCTGCCCTTCACCACAGGGACGGTAACGAGAGCTGTCAGGTCTCAGCCCGCTCTCCGCCAGGCGCGGGGCAGGCGGCAGCGCTCAGCAGATTGGGGTGCCTCCTCGCTGCGTGGCCCAGGTGCTCCCAGAGCTGGGGCCAGCCTGCTGCCCCCCGCGCTCCTCAGCCCCAGCCAACGTGGCACCGAGCCCGGGCGCTGTCCCCATCCCACCCTGGTGACCCTGTGCGGAGGGGGCACCGCGGGGCCCTTCGTCAGGCAGCATGCTCCTGGCTCCTTTCCCACTTTCGTACCCTTTGGGACGAAGAAAGCGAGGTGCTTGGCGGAGAGGGGGGTGAATCCCCTGCCGGCACGGCCCCTGCAGCTCTGCTCTGTTGTTTTTGGGTTTGAAGAGAACTTTGCACAAAAGACTACAGTAGCTTTTGGGCATTGCGGAAAAGAGGGAAAACAGCTTTATTCAAGCCGTTAATGAAATGTCATTTGCAATTCCCTTCCACAGGCGTCACGCAGCTGGGGCGGGGGGCAGCTGGCGGGGGGGGGGTGCTCACTTGCCCTAGCCCAGGAGGGCTGGAGCAGCTCCCCTGGCTTGCACTGGCTCATTTGCGGGGGTGGGGGGGCACTAATTATTTATGAGCCTTTTTTGGAAGGGGAAATGCATAAAAGCAATAAAAAGACAAATGCAAACTCCCCAGCCTAAGTCTAGGAGGCTGTGTTTGCCTCATGTGCCACTGCCATTTCAGGCAATTTGGCCTCTTCTGCAGCCTCATGGGAGGAGGACGGCAGTCAGCAGAGAACTGATGGAGCAATGGGAGTTATCTGCAAGACCTGGCCCCAGCACACCTGGATTTGATTTCTCCCTTCCCCATGTCTCCATCCTTCATCCAGTCTCAGCCCACTTTGCACACGGGTGCTGTCCCGCTGGCTTTCTCCCCCCCCTCCGCACGGTTCAGCGGTGCAGGTTGCACCCCATTTTTCATCCTCGCCTTGTCACCTGCCCCCTCTTTCCTCTTCTGCCCCCTTCCCAATTTCTGAGTGATCATCCACAGCCATTAGCAGATTTAACTAATCTTTCTGTCAGAGGGGTACTTTATGGAAATTGAAAACTAATTAACGTTCATCTCGGCAGCTAATCACATAAAAAACCCACTGCGTTGGCCTCCCCGGTCTTAAAATAATGACGGCACGTGAGCTTGAGCAGGGAAGATCTTGATAGAGCCTGACAGGCCGCAAGCTTCCCCGAGACAGCGGGAACGGGCCCCAGCCTCCGCCGGTAACGAGAGCGTCCCCGCGAAGGGCACCGCAGCAGGGCGACGGCGAGTAATTCATCCTGTGCCTCCCGGTCCCCTTGCGCCCCTGGAGAGGAGGGTGTCCGCGGGCTGCTGGCATCCCGGGATAGCAAAATCCTCCCCTTCATGGCAGTTTATCCCCCGGCTCCATCCTGCTTTTGGAGCCGACAGCTGGGTTGCGCCGTGGCAGGATGGGTGCTGGCGGGGCCCCGGGGGGAGCTGAACAGCCATCCTCACCTCGGCACTGGGTATGGCCGGGCTGCAGCTCGTCACCATCCCTGCCCAGCAGCAGCCCTGGTGGCTTTAATGGCAGTGCTCAGCATCCGTTTAGGACAAGGAAAGCTTCATGGCTGTCACGTATCTAGGCCAAAGCGGTGAGGAAAAAGCCAACCTGGGGACAAGGGTGCTTCTGGGGGCCGGGGTGGTTTGGTGCCGTGTTCAGGAAAACAATTGAGGCCAGTGGTCAAAGCCGCTCCTGTCCACGGTGACACGTTCGGTTTTAATTGCTCCCTGAAGTTGTTGGCTTCTGGCTGCACCGCATCAGAGATGTCACGTTATAGTCATGCGTGAAGAACTAATGGTCAAGGCTGACACAACCAACAAAATATCCTCGGGGAAGCTGTCAGCGGAGCAGAGATCAAAGGGCAGCGAGAGGGATCGTCCCAGAGCAGAGGGACCCGAGGTTGCTGCCGGAGAGCTGCGTCTCATGATCCCGGCGTAAGGGAGGGTGTGCTGATACTGTTTCTTTGTCAGAAAATTGTCCTACCACATTAGGGACAGCGCGGCGTGTACAGGGCATGGCATTCCCAGAGCCGGTAACGCTGGCCCCTCTCAAGACCCCTACAAAAGATTTCCTTTGGCTTCTAAACTGCCAGCTGTGTTGGCTTCAGCGCCTTACTCTAATGGTGTAATCTGCTTGCTATCATTCGGTCTCCCAACGACCTTGTGCCGCAGCGAGCTGCCTCACATGTGACAAACCGGGAAGCAAAGCCGGGTCTCCAGGGTCCAGTGCTGGCTGGTGCTTATCGGCCGCTGAGGGGAAGACCTGGGCAGGGCTGAGTGGAGCATGAGACTGTATCTCACCCTTGCAAGAGGATCGTGTTACAACGGACCAGCGTTGCTCTTTCGGATGCTGCCAAACAGTGCCACATGGGAAGGGTCCCAGCACACCGCTGGCAAGCGC
This sequence comes from Dromaius novaehollandiae, assembly GCF_036370855.1. Lineage (NCBI taxonomy): Eukaryota > Metazoa > Chordata > Aves > Casuariiformes > Dromaiidae > Dromaius > Dromaius novaehollandiae. The sequence goes on along the minus strand of NC_088105.1, from coordinate 12,063,376 downwards.
GAGCACTTGCAGGCTGTGCCATGCCGCTATCAGCAGAGCGCAACGTGCCCTTTCCGAAACGTGGGCTGCTGAGTCCCCTGTGTCTTGTCTCTGCGGGCCACGGGGATTGCAACGGCAGCTCTTCATGGCCACAGCAAGGCCCGTGCAGGGGCTCAGTGTTTGCATTTCTGGGGACTTTCCAGCGAGCCATTGCTGGGTGCAGCATCTCTCAGACCACTGCAGTTTCTAGTGGCTGGGGTTTACAGCTCTGTGTTCACACCCCCCCCTCCTCTACCAGTGGAAAAGGCTTTGGGAAAGCGCAGCAAAACTGGTGTGTCGGCTGGGTGGTGGCCGGGGGGGGGGGGGGGTGTTAGCTTCTCAGGCAACCGCGGTGCTCAGCTTTGGCGACAGCAATCCGCCGAGAAGCGAAGAGATGGAGGAAGAGTTATTGCTGCAGTCACACACCAGCTATTACCTCCAACAAAAGGCAGCATCCGCACAGCCCAGAGAGAGCCCGAGGAAAGGTGGCGCCTTGACCTTCAGAGGACACAAAGAAGACAGGCCAAAGACTTGATCGTCCAAGACAGGTACGCCCGCGAGTTGCTGTCCACCTGGCCAGACGCAGCGGGAAGTCTCCGAGGATACTCCTTGCAAACCTTCACCGCAAATCAGCTTCAAAGCCTGCTGAGCAGCCCCTGGTTGGTTTGTCTTTTCCCTTCCAGCTTACATCAAGCTTTAAAGTTTCTGAAAGGAGGAAGAAAAAAGCCAAGCAACTGGTAATCTCGTGGTCGCGTGCGGAGCCAGCCGGAGAGAGGAGCAGGCAGGGAAGTGGAGCAGCGTGCTGAGCTTGTGCCCTTAAACTGCAGAAAATTGACCCTTGCCCATGGGCAGCCAGGAGAGGTTCTGCTGGTGGGAGGCAATATTGCAAAAACAAAGAAGCCAGCTCTAGAGCCAGCTGAGGTGCCTGTGAAGGACCTGCCTGCATGGCATGGTCTCCCACGCTGCAGGTCCCACTGACTGTGGGCACCAGAGCAAGCCAGGGACAGTGCCTTGTACTGGTGCCCAAGAGCGTGACCTCAAAGGGCTGCAAAATCTGGCTCTTTCCAGGCATCCAGACAATGCTGTGAAGGTCGGAAGGGAGCCAAGGAGGAGGTGAGGCTTACACGCACCAACACAAGCAGCCTGGGCCTCAGCTGAATTATGCCAGGTCTCATTAGCTAAGTGCTTGCTCCTTCTGGACTATCCTGTGTCTTCTGATCGGTGACAGAGAGCCAGCCTCTTCTTCATCCAAAAGGGAAGCTAAAAGCAACAGACATCCACGCTTTTGCCCCTTTGCCTTCGTGTTCACGTTAGCTCTTGATCTGAAGTGAAAGAGAAACCTCCTGTTGAGCCCAGCAGCTCTGGCTGGAACTAGGAATGCTCTTAATCAGAAATCTCATTGCCTCTTTTTGCCTTTCTCCTGGAAATAGGCTTCTTACTAAAGGGCGATAGATGCCCTTTGAGTTATAAGAGGGGATACTTTTTGACCTCTTTGGCTGTTGTAAGGTACCAACACTCTTTGTAGTTTGGCTTGGATTTGATATTTCTGGAGTGCACCATTTTCTAGCCTCTGCCTGGCAGCCACAGCTTAGCCTGAAATGCCAGCCTGGCCTCAGCACAGCTCTTGGACACTTGTAGGGTGAAGATTTTTGGTTAGTCCTTGTGCTAGCTCTCGCCCTAGGAGCAAAGGCTGACTTGAGACCCACCTCCATGTTGTGCCTCTGTCCACTTCAGAGCTGAGGCACACCAGGGAGAGCACGTGGCCTGGAATAGACCTCCTGTAGACAAACAGCAGTTGCTGCTTTCCTGGCTTTCTGGTCTCTGCCTTTAAAGCAACTCAGATTCACCTTGGGGAGGTGGCAGTGGGGGAGGTGAAAAAGCAGAGGACCCACAGTCATGTTCACATACAGCTCCCCATGGAGAGCTGTAGATGAGCAATGGCCAAAGCTAGATTAATGGGGGAAGTGGGTTGTCAGCTAATGTCAAAAAGCAAAAAACAAGTTGGGCTTCAGAGGCAATTAAGTTTATATAATGCGAGAGCGGAAGTGCTGGTTAAAGACATGATAACAGCTGAACTGTATTTCAATTTATTTAAATGCAGTTTTCTGTGGGAGCAGACTACATGCATATCATTAACGCCAAATGTCTCTAATAAGACTGTCTCCACTAATATGCCAAAAAGAGCTTAATTAACTTTGTTCCACAGTGAGCCGGGGAGGGTCCTTGAATGCCTTTTCCTCAGTGCATCTCCTAACATGAGCAGAATGGGTCTTGAGACATCAACAAAAGCGCTGGTGTGTTACTAGGGATAGTGTGCTTTGAACAAGCATTCGAAGCATACTATCCCTACATACATATCGCCGTTTCTGTTGGTGATGGCTTCTGGTTTGCTCCCTGGGCACAACACATTTCTAGGCTGTTTTGCAAGATCATCTTCCTTTGGAGGAGGTGTTGCCCTTAATAAATCTGTCCAGCCACAGTGCCCAGGGACTTCCCCCTGGTTCCTCGCTATCATTGGGTCGTCCAGTGAAGGCAAGTGCCCTCCACGACCAAACGGTGGGTACGTCTGGAGGGATCTTTTGGGCCATGTTGTCTGCCCCCGCTAGCTAAGGGGAGAGCTCTCCACAAACGTTTCATGTGCTCAAGCCCCACACTAAATGTCAGTGGAGCATAACGAATACCGGGAGTTAGACTTGGCGGCTGCCTCCCAAGGAAGCGCGGGATCACATTTCACTGCTGTCGCTTTCCAACAAACGCGAGCCAGCGCACGGAGCCTAATTGTCCTGCGAATTCCCCAGCCGACGCGTGTAATTAGAAGGATCAAGGAACCAGTCCGAGGTTTAAGTGGCTGCATATTATGTCTGTCCCTCCACATTTTGTCCAATGCATAAGCAAAACTCTCAGCCTCCACATTCCCAAGCTTTTCGTTTCCCCTCCTGTCAAATCCCTCCATCAAGCCCATGGCAGCTGTGACGCCTGCAGATTGCTCCAGACTGGCACTGATTAAAGGTGCGACTGGCTGGGGCCCCTCCGTCAGTGAAAAACCTGCCCAGCCTGCTTGTCCCCAGCCTCCTCCCAGCCTGTCCCAGGCCTGGTTGCTGCAGGCAGGACATTGCCGGGCCCATGCAGGGTGCGTGGCACTGGCCAGGCTAAGAGGCTGTGCAGCAGGCAGGATGGTGCTGAGCATGGCCCCTGCGGTGGCACGCACCACGGCGGAGATGGGCCAGCCTCTGGAGCAGGGAGATGGCCATGCTGCTGGCAAAAGGGGGGTGTAAGGAAGGTACCCAGCACCCACAGCAGGGCAGAGGGCTGCCCTAAGATATGTTGTCCATCTGGCTACCTGGGGCAGCCGGTGGCTGAGCATGCTGTCAGCTCGCCTGCTAGACCTGTGCAGCAGGAAGGGGCTGCCTGGAGAGGCGCTTTGCAGTGGTGGCAGCCCTGGTTCACACCACAGTCTCTGCCTAAAGCAACTGGTGCTGCCAGGCACCAAAAGCATCGCTTGGGCTTTGCACGTGTCCAAAATATTGGGGACTTCATAGACTACCAAGACACTTTCACCTTTTTATATATATGTAAAAAAAAATATGTGTGTATATATGTATGTATATATGTACATGCATATATATACAAGTATGTATATGTATGTAACGTATGTATATGTATGCATATACATGTATGTATATGTATGTATAAAAATAATATATGTATGTCTATGCATATAAATGTGCATATATACACACACATACATGTGAATGTATATATACATATATTACGTTATATATTATAGATATATATTTTACACATGTTTGTGTATTTAAATATATGCACGTGTATACATGCATGTGTTTATCTATATGTGTATGTGTATATATATGTACATATTATTATATAGTATATAGTATATAATATATAGTATATAGTATATAGTATATACCATATACTATATATTATATATATTTTTTACACCTATGTTCATGTGTCTGTATATGAGCGGGGGGGGCTGGACGAGATGATCTCCTGAGGTCCCTTCCAACATGATTCTGTGATAGCTGCGCATATAGGTATACGTGTGTGTGTAACTATATACAATCAAAATTACATTTGTGTCACCCATTTCATAAAGAGGTCACAGCTGTTTGACCGCTAGCACTCTTTCAGAGCAGCCTTTCGCAGAAGCCCGGGCCCTCTGGAAGTCAAGCGGCAGCTATTTATAGGCCAGGCACCAGCCTGGCGCAGGAGCCCGGCGGTCCCGGGCGGGCGCCCACCACTGCTGCCCGCGCACTGTGCCCCAGCGCCGGCCCTCCCCGTCGGCGGCTGAAGGCAGCAGCCGTTTCTGCTGTCCGCCGGAAAACGTTCAAGCTCGGAGGGCTGCAAAAGGGCTTTATTAGCAGCGGGGCCGAGGGGGCAACAGCAGCCGGCCGGGCTCTGCGTCCTCCTTGCCCCGCGCGGGGCTGGTGGAGGCACTGCGGGACGAGCCGACCCGGCGCCCGTGCTCCCGGCACTGCTGGGGCAGCGGCTGGCGATATATTTGTGGCAACTTTCCAGGCTGGTCCTTCCCCCCTTCCCATGTCCTCTGGAGCGCTCGTCACCGGGAAGCTGGCAGTGGAGGTGGCTCGGAGAGCGGCATCCCGTCACCAGCCCCCTCCCCCCCACCCCCGGGTGCTGGCCGGGCTCCAGCAAGCAAGCCGGTGTTTGGTCAACTTGCAAATCTCTTAGTCCCGGGTTAATTAATCGCAATGAAATAACGTGTGTGTCTGCAGCCTGCGATGGCAAGTTCACCTTCACTCCAGCGTTCGACTGCGCGGCTAACGCGGCCTTCGCCTCGCTCCCTTTTCGGGGTGGGCTCCCTGTTGAGATGCTGCACACCGCGCACACAAGGCAGCGTGGGCCGGAAACTTGATGGGATTTACCCACTTGATGCCCAAATCAGGTTCTGTAAGTGCTGCAAACCATGGTGTGGTGGAGCGCCAAACTGGCTGCCCCTGCCTGAGCCAGGCTCAGGCTAAACAGCTGCTTCTGCGCCACAATAAAAGGTTAAATATTTTAATAAGACTTATAAAGCATTTCCAGAAGCTCCTTTCTCCTTCCTCCCAGAGCTGGGGCCTCACCTCAAAATGGAAAGCTGCCACTCTGCCAATAACGCGCTCCCGTAATTTGCACCTTTGCAAAGTGATAGCAGCCCTTGCGACATGAGGCTTGACCTTTAATTTACATTTTTAATTAGCTGGGATCTCCGAGAGTCCCTGAGCTTTCCTGCTGGAGCCAGGCGCGTACGGCCGGGGCAGCCGTTCGCGTATGAGCATCGAGTTTGGGGGCAAATGAATCATCTTGGTGGCAACGATGCTGCAAAAACCAACAGCATTGCTACCCGCTGGGAAGCGACGGCAAGAAGAAAAATCCCGGTCCCGGGGCTCAGCCCTTCCCGCAAGGAAACCCTGGCTGCTCTTGGCCCTGCAGCCCCTGCCTGCTGCTGCATCAGGCAGCAAATGTGCAGAAGGCCACAGCAATTCCCATACAGCGCTATTAAACCCCCTACCTCATTTGCCATAATTAAAAGGTGTAGCCCACGTTCCCAAGAGTTCACACTTCCAGGCGGGGTCATTTTTAAGTTTTTTCCTCCCCCAAAGGACATGGGGGTGTTTCCCCCCCGCGGTGCCAGCTGGGGAGGGCCCCCAGAGGCAGGCGCTGGCCCCAGCCTGTCCAGACGGAGGGGATCTGCCTGCATCCGCAGCAGGAGGGAACCACAGTAAAATATTTTACTACAAAGCAGAATTACTCCGAAGACTGATGGACTGACTTGCGAGACCCACTCACATTTATGGAGGTTGTAAGTTATATACTCCTGGTGAACTGGAGAAAACATAACAATCACCTTTTATAGGCGAAACTTCCTGCAATATATTAAAGACTCCAGCAAACAGACATGGGGTTTACTGCAAACTATAACTTTAATGCCTCCAAACCACTCGGTTATTTTAGAAGGATTATTAATATCTGGGGCATGCTTGCCAGCCACTGCGCACCAGCAGTTTGCCCCTGCCTCCGTCTCCGGTGGCAGCGCTGGCTCTTGGCGCGAGCTGCCGGGCAGGGATGCAGGAACTCACAGCCTTGCAGACAGGGAAGGCAGCTGGGGAGGACAGAGAGTCCCCTGGTACCTGCCTATGGCAGAAAAAAGCTCCAAGAGAGCTCTGCATCCTTCTGCTTGGCTTTTTTTCCCCCCTTTTTTGTGAGGGGAGGTTTGCATGGCCAAAAAATCTTTTCCAGGATTCAACCTTTTGTGTTAAAAAAAATGCACTTCTTATCGCAAGTGCTTCTTCCAAAGGCTTGGTTTTTGTTCTTGAAAGTCATGCATAGGAGGGCCGCTGGGGGCTGGGAGCCAGCACAGGCAGCCTGTGCTGCCAGGACACCCGGGCTGCCAGTGCAGATGGCTTGGGTGGGTCGTGGAGCTGCTCTGTGCCTCAGTTTACCCTTTGGTTGCAAAAAACCCCTGTCAACCCCAAGGGATCCCTCACTGGAGCAATGGCCCACAGGCACAGCTGGGCAACCAGGGCTGAACTTAGTCTCCCAACCATACAGAAATTGGGGGGGGGGGGGTCCATTTATATAAGGGCAGATGGAGAAGCAAGGAAAACAACACCAGAAGAAAAAAGGTGTGGAAGCAAGGCTGGGAGGAGATAAAAGACTCTATAATGAAAATGCAACAATTATAAAATAAAATAGTGGGATTTGGCTGTCAGGGTCCTTGTTAAACTAGAAGAAGTGGCTTAGTCTAATGGGGTGATATTTCTTGCCGGTTAGAAAACATGTCATCCCGGCTAAATTGGCTTCACAATTTAGTGGTGCTGCCTGCAGCCTCCCTCCCGCCCACCCCAGCCCTTCCCCGTGGAAAATTTTAACAGATGTGGAAAGTTGGGGGGGGGGGGGGGGATTTTTCACATCAGTCTATGCAGCCAGGGAGCTCTGTTTGCCCTGGCTTGGGCTGAACCTCAAGGACTGGGCAATGATAATTATCTAAAATATTTTTCCAGCTATAAAAGTGTCGGCTGGGCACTCGGGTCCGCGTGGCTCTGTTCCCTTTTTGCCCCCAGCGGCGAGGGAGCGAGGATGCTGCACGGAGCGCGGGTTTGCCGGCCACCACTAAGGTGCTCCGGGAGGCTGGATTTGCCGTTTCCTACCTTAAAAAAAGCATCTCCTTTTTGCAAGGAGGAGGGAAGATGCGAGTGGGGAGAGGCAGGACCTGCTCAGATCCCTGCTGGCTGTCACCGGGTTTTGGCGACGGGGCTGAGCATTTATTAGAAATACACAGCCAGGAGGGCGCTGATATTTAGGCCGGTATTAGGAGGGCGATAATTCCCGGGGTGTTTGCGCAGAGCCGCTGCTGGGGGTGTGTGTGTGGGGGGGGAGCGTTTCGTGGGTCTCCTGCGAGACAGCGATACAGCTAATTTCCTGCCGGCGCTGGAGGCTGGCCCGCGCTGATATTGCGGTGTTATTTAGACTAGAAAGGTCAGGCCGGAGATTGAATAATCATTGACAAGAAATCCGTAGGGGAACGCAGGCGGCGGCAGGCAGGGCCTCAAAGCGGGGCCAGGCATCCTGGCAATGCCGGCCGCTGGCCTCGGGGCTCCGGGGGGGGGGGGGGGGGGGTTAATTTATCCCTGGCTCACGGACAGGATGGCAGCAGGGAGCGGGGAAATCCCAGCCGCCCTCTCCCTCGGCAGCCCGCCTGAGCCTCTCCTGGCCACTGCTGCTCTGGGAGCCAAATCGGGTTAGAATCAGGCCCTTTTCGTCCAAAACTAAAAATGCATTAAAAAAAAAAAAAAAAAAAAAAAAGTTCATGCAGCTCACCTGGCTCAGGGCCCCCCCATGCCAAGGGCTTTGGGGGCCTCAGGGCTGCAATGCCGGGCAGGGATTTATTCTGGGGACCCACTGCCAGGGCAGCGTGGGGGACGGGAACGGGCTGGCCGAGCTGTCCCGGGAGCTGCCAGGGAGCCGCGGGCATCTTCGCGCGCCCCGAGGGGCTTTTCCCGGGGGCTGCGCCGGCTGGGTGGCACCGGGGAAGGGACAGAAAACTTGCAGCCCGAGTCTCCGTCTGCCGGGGATGGTAGAGGGATCAGCTGTGCTGTTTTCCATCCCACTCATGGGCTGGTTTTAAATTGAAAAGTATTTTCCCCTCAGAAATAGTTTCAAAACTTGCATCTATTTTGTGCTTAGCTGAAAACCCAGGAAAACATAAGAAATCAGTAAAATCTTCATCCTGTTCCACAACCCCGCTCCATCACTGGGTTTGATAAAGGAAAACCCATGCTAGCTTATTGGAAAAAGTGCAATTTAAAGTTCGAAAAAGTGGTTAACGATGGTGGTTAACAAAAGAGGTATCAAGCATGCTTTTGTGCGGACTGCTCAGCGCTCCCCTCCGGACCGTCCTGCTGAACTGGCGCTACGTGGGCTCCGGGTCGGCCGCTGCCTCGTCCTCCTCGCAGCGCTGCCCTTCCCGCCTGGCGCTTCCCGGCCGCGCCGCTCCGGCAGAGCTGGCTCTTCCCGAGCCCAGTGCTGTGGTGGGCAGGCACAAGGCATCCTGGCCCCCGTGTGTGGGGCAACTGAGGCGGGGGAAGGAAGAGGGATTGACCCCCGAGCAGCGGGGGATGCTCCGCACCGGGAATTGCCCCTGCATCCCCTCCCTGTGCTGTGCGAAGCTCCCGCTGCCGGGAACGGGGTGCATCGCCCCCGCTCTGGCCTGCCCCTCACTCAGCCCAAAAATCACGGCAGCATCTGCATCTGCCCCGGACCAGCCACCAGCGCGGGCGATGCGGGGCCGGGAGCCGGGGTGACTCGGCTGTGACCAGGGGACCTGCGTTGCCCCTCGGGGGTGTAAAACTCCCCCGGGGCCCAGGCAGCTCGCTGTTCGTCCTTGCAAAAAATACGCCAGCTTTGGTTTAAGTTTTTTTTTTTTTTTTTTTGCAACAAAAGAAACTATTTATTTGGAATATGCATTACCAGTACAAATCAGGAAACTGTAAAACCTACACCTTGTTAGTATCGTCATAGAACAGAAAAGTCTCCATTGGGATCAGAAAGACAGAGGCCTTTTTTTTTTCTTTACAGAAGCAGAAAAGCTTAAAGTTTCAAAACCAGGTCAGAACAGAGAGTCTTTTTTTAGGGATTTTTTTTTTTTTTAATATTTGGAATCCAATAGGAAGAGAAAAAAAAGGGGGGGGGGGGAAGAGAAAAGAAAAAGCAACTCAGAACAACTGGATCATCTTTACAAGGGATTTGCAAGAACAAAAAAGCAAACCAACAAAACCAACCCCCCAGGCAACGTCTGATTTACATTGTTTTAACAATAATAATAATAATAATAATAATAATAATAAAGGTGTATGAAAACAAAAGGACTCCAGGTAGCCTTGGGATTAAAAATAACACCCCAAACCCTAAACTGATTAGTGATGTGAAAAGTTGTTTTTTGGGGGGGGGGGAAGGGAAAATATGGTTAAAAAAATAAAATGATCCCACTCAGCTCCTTTCTCAGCGCTTCTCCTCGCGCCCCGCCATGCAGCTTTCCGGAGGCAGCGGGGGCGTCTCGGCCGTGTGCCTGGGCGTGGGGGCCGCGGGCAGCACGGCGCTGGCCAGATCCCGTCCCGCGGCTCGGGGCACGCTTCGGGCTCGCGGTGCTCCCCTCGTTTCGGGGCCGGACGCCCTGCTTCAGCGGGGAAACTCGGGGCAGCCGCTTGGCCAGGGTTTGGGGCAGAGCCCAAGGGATTCGGGGAGCACTCGTGCCATCAGCCCCCTTCAGCATCCGAGCATCCCCCCGGCCCGAGGCACCGGGACCGCAGGCTCAGGACCCGGCTCCCCCCTAAAGCCCCTCGGCCGCTCTGGAGGCGCCGGCTCCCCCCCGGCCCCAGAGCAGCCACCGACGAATCTTCCGGGGCCGGGTCCCCACGGAGGCAGGAGAAACCAGGAGAAACAGCCAAAAAAAGCCAACGTAACTTTTCACATCACTTCGAACACACCTCAAAAGCAGAGGGGAGAGGAAGCTGCAAGGCCCTTGTCTCGGACAGGTGAAAAGAAATCTGTCATCATCATCACCATCATCATCAAAGCCCCCCTCCCCCAAAATAATGCCAAAAAAAAAAAAAAGAAAAGAAATTTCTGGGTCTCAACGTTAAGAAACATAAAGTGTTAGAATGTACCTATTAATGCTCACTATTCCAACCATTTTTTTTAAGTTTTACAAAATGAATTACTGTCACTTTTTAAACATTGTGTAATAAGAAATGAGTGTGCACAACTCTACACTTTTCTAGCATTCTTGAACTAATTCACAAATGCGAGAAAATTAAAAAAAATGGGAAAAACAAACAAAAAAAAGAAGATGAATGTAGGTAGTTTGATGTTATAAACTATACAGGAATGAAGCGCTTGTTGCCACAGAAAGAACAGGGATGGGACCTTCCCCCTGTTCAATTTTGCGTGCTAAGAGGGTCATTTTTTATTTTTTTATTATAAACACTATTAAATTCAGACTGCGTTTTTGGTTTTTTTTTTCCTTTATCTGAATATACAAGAACATTCATTATCAAATGTTCGTTATCATCAATACTACAAAGAACGAGACACAAATCGCAAGAAACAATGGAAAATGTTAATAAAGCTGAAAGAATCATCGAGTTTTTTTTGTGTTTTTTTCATTTTTATTTTTTTTGAGTTTCTGCAGTTTTTTGTTTGTTTTTTTTGTTTTTTTGTTTCGTTTTGTTTTTTTGGTATCGAAGTCAGGTTTTTCTGGGCAGAACAAAAAAAAAAAGAAGAAGAAAAAACCCACAACACTTTGGGGAGGGGAAGGGGGAGGAGAAACACAACCGAAAAAAGAAAAGAAAAAAAAAGGCAAAGAAAAAAGGCAAGCGACCAGCCAGCTATGACAACGCAAACCGGAGGGACAAAAAAACGGGAAACCGAAAACGTGATTTGCAAAGTACCATCAAGAAGTCACCACGGTGCCCAGGGCAGGGGCGCAGGGGCCGGGCAGTGACCGCAGGGCGGAGAGACGCTGGCGCCGGGGGACGCGATGCTCGGGCGCTCAGCACTCGAAGGGCTCGGTTTCAAGAGGTACCATTGCATTCCCGGCTCGGGCCAGGCCCCGTCCCGCCGAGCGCCCCGGCACCGCTGCTCGGGACACGCGAGCCCGGCCTCACCTCTGCGTCCTTGCAAGGCGGCGTGGGAAGGAGGCCTCGGCGTGCGCACGGGATGGGAACGGTCAGGAGGCCGCGTTGGGAGCAGCGGTGACCACACGTGAGGAGGAGGTGGGCAGCACACGTGGGTGGCCCTCGTGGGAAACGACCCTCTTTTCACTCTCCACGTACCCATGTCTGCCTGCTGAGGACCACCTGGCATGCGGTGCCCACGTGGCCCCAGAGCTGGGATGCCGCGCTCTCCAGCTGCCCTGCCCTCATCTTCTCAGGGAATGAGGGACACAAAGTCTTTCAATGCCAGCGATGTAAAAAGTGAACAAAAAGCGGGAGTTTTTGCCATTTTTGAAGCCTGCCTTTCAAATGTGCTCAAAGCCCTACTCTGAGCCCCACCAGCTCGAAGATAAAACATCTACTGAATCGAGGTTTCTCTTAATTGGGGGAAATTCCCAAATTTCAAAGGAAGTGCTTGGGAGCACTCTGGGGTTATTCCCCACAGAAAGCCAGGCTTGACCTCCGCTTCCCGTGAGTAACGCTGCTGGCCCAGCTTGGCAAGGTCACAGCGTATCAGGGTTGCAAACACATCACCTTTCTGGGACCGAAAACACTCGGCGCTGGGCTGCGGGCCAATCTCCATTATTTTTTCCAATGGAAGGGTGGAAATTTTTCTGGCAGAGCTTTAATTTTGAACGGTTCCCGCTCAGCACTGCTAGTGCTATTCTGATCTCGAAATGGCTGGCGAAGCAGACGCTGGCGCAGGCAGGGTGGAGAAGGGAGCATGAGCCATGGGCTTGGGAGAGCACGAGATGCGGTCAAGAGGTATTACAGCTCATCACAAGGCGCCATACCCGTTAAACACACACAGATTCTGCACAAAACCCGGGCCCTGATCCTGCAAACCCCTACCCTGGACACACGGAGGGTTGGCTTGGCCTCCTTGCCTGCTGGAAGAACTTGCAGACAAAACTACTGCACTCCAATGTCCTCCTGCCCTATCACTCATGGCAAAGCTTGGCCAATTGCATGGGACAAATTTGTTGTCCTGCTCTTAAAAGAGAGGCCACATCATCTGTTTAAAGGGGTGTTTTGGCAGCAAGAAACCCTACTTACCACCAGTCACCCAAAAAGCGGACCTATGGCCGGCCAGGGGATCACTCGAGTTCTCCCATGACTTTGGATGCCACATCCCATAGTAACTCCAAGGACTGAAACCATCAGCTTAATCTGAAAAAAATCCCCAAGAGGGACATCCACTCATCTTACAGAGTTTCCCCCTTGGGCAAACCTGCTGTATTAACAGTAACCAAAAGCACCCAGTCCATTCACCCTGTGCATGGACTGCGTCCAGCCTCTGGCATCCAACCTTGGCTTCCCTGACGTCGTTACCAATCCTAGGAGCTAACTACGGACCGCGCTGCCATGGTTGCTCCTCCACACGTGTGCCAGGCACTGCTGCATCTCTGGCATGGCTTGGGGAATGCAACGGCCAGAGGAGGCCCCCAACCCCTTTGGGCCCTGTCAGCACTTGGGAAACCCATGTCCTTCTTTTCCATGGCCCGGTACGCCCCTGACGCCTGCTCGGCTCTACAGCAGATAGCCCCGTAGGCGAAAACACAAGCCAATGCCATGCGATGCTTTCCTCGATAGAAAAAAATGCACTGCTGGCCTCCCGAGGTGCTGCGAGAAAACTGCATGGGTCCCATCAATCATTACTTAATGCTTGATCATGTAAAACACTGCGGACGCGCTCAGCGCTTTTGTTATCAGTGATGATAATTTCTCACCTGCCTCCTCCTGCTTTGTTTCCTTCCCTCCTCACCTCCCCGTCCCTAGCAGTATCGCAGCGAAGGATACCGGTGGGCACAACTGCGGGAGTTTCTCCCTCTCAGGGCTTTCCTGCAAAGCACACGTGGGTGAGCGGCACATCTGATCCAGCTCAGAAAAGCCAACGTGTTCGAGATCTGCGGTAGAGCAGTGCCGGGGACAGCATGGGCTGGCTATTTCCACGGGTCTGGGAATGGCCTGGTACCTTTTGAAAGTCAAGGGGAGCGACAGCAGGGGAACTTGGCTCTTTCTCCTACGTGCAGCAGGGTTGCATTCATCTGCCCTGTAACCGGCACTGCCCTGGGGGCAACTCACCGAGGCATCGGCACAACTGTGGCGCGGGGAGGCGGGCGGTCTGCTGGCTATTCCCAGCACCGGCGGTGATGAGGGAGCAGCAGGACAGAGGGCTGATGTGGCGTTTTCCTACTGCGAGGTAGCGTGCAAGAAACGGGAGGAGGGGGGCTGCCCGGGAGGGAAGGAGCGAGACTTGACTGAGGTACGTTTTTGGCTCCTCGACAAGAAACCCAGCACGAGACCGTGCACTGCTTTTGGTTTGTGTGTTTTTTTTGTTTTTTTTTTTTTTTTGCGGCGGCGATTTTTGCTTTTCCTCCTTACAATTCTTCTACCTGTCAAAATAGCCTTCGGTGGGAAGGTGTGGGGAGGGGCGGGGGTGTTGTGGCAGCGGCGAGGCGGGGAAGAGTGGCTTCTACCCAGAAAAGAAAGGGAAGAGAGTATAAAGAAGTGTCCAGATTGGCTGAAAAAAGCATCCCGACGAAGAGAAGAGAAGAGAAGGAGTCTTCGTGTGTGTGCTGATTGGGTTCACCTCCAGTCTGACTGCTGCGGTGTTCGGAGAGGCCCCCTCCCCTCCCGCCCCCGCCGGGGGCCGGGGTCAGCCAGGGATGCAAGTTGCCGGGAGATCAGTTGGAGGTATCAGAGTGAACGCTGCCAGGGCCTTCTGTGGGGGAGGTCACCGACGACGGGGTAGTAGCGTCTTGCCAACCTCCATTAGCCTGCGGGAAGGGAGAGACACAGCTGGGTGAGCCACTGCCACGGCCAGCCCGGCCGAGAAAGCCCCTCCGCCACGGATCCCCCCCCATTTCTGCCGCGGTAGGGCCACACTTGGACGCAACCCAAAGTCAGCATTTTTTACCCCCAAATAGGACCCTTCCCCGTGGCTCCACCCCTCCCTCGTTGGGTTTCAGGGCACCTTTCCTGCCGCAGAGCAGCGATGGGGAGGGACCGCGGGCTGCCCGTCTCCCGGGGGCTGCAGGGCCACCGCGGAGGGGGTGACTCTGCGCCACGCTGGCCCTTGCGGCGAAGGGAAGCTATTGGCACCAAGCCTTGTCTCCAAGAAGAGCGGCTCCTTCTGCTGGATTCGCCCTGGCAGGGCCGTACAGAGGAGACCTGCCTCCTTACACAGCCGCGGCTTCCTCGCACTTAGTGTATCTGGCACCCATCGCGAGAGCCCGCGCCGGATGTCACTTCGTTACAGAGCCCACGTCCTGAGACAACCTCTTCAGACGCCATTCCGAGGGGGGGTCCATTATACCCCTCCCGTGAGGACCCTGCTCCTGGGTGACCCCCCCGGCCGGGCACAGCAAGGTTGCAGCAGCACGCCAGAGCCCAGCTCTGCGCCGGCTCCTGGCGCTGGCCCGCCATGCTCACCGCGAGCCCGTCCTCAACAGACTCCTCCGAGCCACATCGCAACAGAGCTGCAATCGCTGTACCTTGGCCCCGGGGCCCATCCAAGGGGTCACACAGCAAAGCAGGGTGGGAAACTCATTTCTCCTCCTAAAAACAGGCCAGTCAGTGCAAGAGGGGGCAATGCAAAGCATGGTGCCTTCCCACGCACTGCCGAATTTCCCGGCCTCCTGAGAGCAGAGCTGGCCAGAGGGGCCCCTGTGGCAGCAAACGGGAGCAGGGGGCGGGCAGAAGCTGCTCCTTTCCAGCTGCTGCTTCCTCTCGGAGTTGCCGTCCCCTTCGGAGAGGAGCAGATGTTGCACCCAGCCTCCTCGGCTTGCTCTGACATTGATTCAGTGCTAGGCTAATTAATCCTTCCAAACTCCTGCCTGCGCTCAAGTTGGTAACAGCCGCCGTCCCGCTTTAGACATGCCTGGGCTGCTTGGCCCTCTCCGGCTGCCTCTGCCGGCGCCTCCCTCCGCAGCGCTCCGCTGACGCGGGGCATCCATCACCGGCCGTGACAGTCCCGGCATGCCGGGACCACGCGGCGGCCGCAGAGCTGCTCGCGTCAGCGCAGCACGTGAGGGCGGCTGGAGGTGGGCTGCATGCCACTAGCAAGGACGTTCTGGGGACACGGTGCTTCCCCAGAGTGCCCCAGGGGTAAGGGGAGGAAAAGCCACCCTGCCCCAAGGTATGGAACAGCAGAAAGCCCATTGCTGTCCACGACTACCCGGTGGTTATGTATGCTGATCATGGCTTCCCTGCCTGCCCCTTGCAAAGGGCTACAGAGAGGCAGCTGAGACAGGAGCAAAGCATCTACGATAGAGCTGACCATAAGCAAGCCACAGAAACACAAGTTGGAGTGGGAAAACTAACTTGCACCAGGGCATGTAAAAAGTAGACATGGAAAAGACAGTCACACACAAAACCAGCTTGTGCATCCTTCCGCATGCACATCTAAGTGTGCAAACACACGTGCTACCATGTCAGCCTATGCGTGCAAAGATATTTAGGCAATACAAAGAGAGGAGTCATGCTCTGAAGCTGCTACTGGATCTGGTGCATCAAAGACTGCTAGACTACACCTTGGGCACAAGCGTGAAACCAGGCAACGCAGTTGTGGCCTTGTAACATCCAGGAGATGCCACCACCGCATGTGCCCACTGGTGCACCAGGAGACATGGTCGCATGGGGCCAGCTTGCAGCGGGCCCCCGTCGCTGTCCGCCAGGCGGCAGATCACATTGCGCCCACACACAGGCACCGATACGCACAGCCTGTGTGTTCCCCGAGATCCAATATCCACCCTTACACATCTTGGACCATTGCAAGAGGCAGCAATTACTGTAGATTATCAGCCCGACAATGACAGGCCGCGTAAAGAGAGACACAGAGCCAACTTCACCGCCCAGAGACTGGCATATTCAAGTATACTTAGGACATTAATAGCAATTTACGTGCCATCAGTGAGAGAGAACCACAATAGCTGTGCTGGCAGCCTCTTATTACGAAGCCTGTTATTTGTTGGAGTTACAAGCTATAATCACAACAGAAACTTTCAAAACCCTTATCTTCCGTGACGCACCAAATCTATTTCAGAGCCGTAATTGCTATGTCACCGGAGCGTTTGCTGCTTAATGCACTCAGATGCCATTTAGTGTTTGCAGGGTCATTACAGCGAGCAGAAGGGGGGAGGAGGAGGACGGGGGCCCTTCGGAGCAGGGCTTGGTCCCTATTGTGCTGAACTATTTTTAGAGAGGCTTTTTCGTGCCAGCCGCAGTTGAAAGGAGCAAGAGGGAGAATGTCTTAGAGACAATGACTGCGGTGCCTTGATATTCCGCATCTCTCTCCCTGCCCCCCTCTGCCCCCCAAAATGCTGGAAAGCCCCACTGTACTCAAGATTGGGAATTATCTTCCTGTTTTGCAGGGAAGGAGCTTGTGCCCGCATGACCACCTCTGTGACAGTATCCAGTGGGAAGACAAGAGGATTTGGGGGAGATGCTGATCTAGCCTCCTGTGGGGTTTGGTCCTAATGGCACTTTCCTGCACTCCACAGCTCTGCTCTCCCTGCCCAGTAAGGCTCCCCAGTTGCGGGTGGCGCAATGGGAAAGAGGCCCCAGGGTTGGCCACAGCTGGAGCATCTTGGGCCATCCTTTGCTGCATGGTATGGACAAGCCCTCCACAAGGAGGCTGGGTCCTTCACCCTGTGGAGGGCATGCAGTCATCACCCATACTCACCCCTCTGTTCCCGGTGATCAACCCGATGTAGCCAGCAGAGTTCACGGAAGCCTGAAGAAAGTTTGGGAGCCTGCTAGGTACACTGTGGGTGGTGGGTTTTGGACTACGGTTGTGGCATTGGGCAAGGCCATGTGCGCAATACATCCAGTCAGCCCTGCCTCTTTTCTCTACGGAGATCAGTTGGGATCTGACCATAACAAACACTTTGGGATCTGCTGTGATAAACACCTCCCTCAAAGACAAGAGATTTTTCTGAGGAGTCAGCAGCGACTGTAGTTCCTTGCAGACCCTCTGAGGAGCCCCTACACATAGCTGTGACTTCTTCAGGAGGGACAGAAGCCAAAGACAGAGCAAAGGACTTCAGGATATCTTTTCGAACATTATCTTCTGGTCCCAGTGCATGGACAAGGCCTTGATAGCTGTCTAAGTTCTAGAGCCACGGTGATGGATTACTGAAGCAACTGTTTTTAGTGCCTGTTTCTTTTATTGCTGCAGGTCTCACAGCATTTTTGTCACCTCCAGCAAGTCTGGTTGGTTGTCAGCCCAGGGGTTGGTTTCTGTCTCTTTTTTGATGAGCTTTCTGCTTTGCATGGAGGCTGTCTCAACATCTTGCTTTCTGTGACCAGATCTTTGTCCCACCATCAACAGGGCAGGCAGATGCCAGGTCAGCCTCCAAATGCAGCACATATAGGGGAAACTGAGAACCTGATGGAATGGCAGTAGCCTCAAAGATTTCATATCTGTGGTTTTTTAAGAGCCTATTAGTCTCTCCTTATGATACACACTCAAGCTCTTATTAAACAACAGGGAACCCAATCAGATCTGGCCAGCCCTAGGAAACCAAGCTCCTCGTGTGCCAAACGATGTGTGGCTAGCAAGGGCCTGCAATCTCAGGCTTGCGGGCAAGCTGGAGCAAGGGGCCCCTACCATAGGCCATGGGTGATGCATGCTAGATACATGCCTCTCTTGCCAGTGCTAGTGCCCTGCCCCAGGAGGCTGACAGAGGCACAGAAGAGCTTGGAGACAGCTGCTCTGTAGTGAAGCTTCTCTTGCAACCTCCGTGGCGCTAGACTCTGCGCTACTGCCTCTGGGTCAAGGAGTCAAAGGGGGCAGAACAGGGGACACATGTGAGCAAGTGTCAGCAGGCATCTGGCAGCATGCAGGAACATCCAAAGTCACTTTCCAAGAGTCACAGCAGCAGCTCTTTTCCTGCAGTCTTCAGGACAAGCAAAGGCATCTCCCACAAGCCATCAAATACGTGACGGATGGGCTCACAGACCGAATACCCCTGCTAGATCAGCTTTCAATTGTGAATCATAGCTTGTGGAGAGCTACAGATGCTTTCTTTGCAAGGCACAAATTCTTGGCGAAAGGGTTCTCACCACAAGCATCCTACAGGTATCACGGCCATTGAAGTGCACTGTGATGATCCGTGCTTTCAGCTGACAAGAGTGGATGCAAAAATCAATCGCACACCCTGCTACTGACTGCCAGCGTCTTAATGACAAATACTGCTGTGTAAATACACAGCAACAGAGAACAGTATTTATAAATCAAAAATTTGCATACTGATGAACTTTAAAAATAGCCTCCTATATTAGACTTTTAAACGATCTATAAATTGGCCTGTCCAATTTTCTCTGCTAGAAGGTTAGGGATGGGAGGGACAAGGGAGAGAAAGAGAGGGGGAGCTGGGACTCCAAAAAAAATTTCTGAAAGAGGTTTCGTTAAGATGATTATAACTCATTAGCTAATTAGCTGGCTGATCTATGCATTTGTAGCAACCTCATTCTGAATTACAAGTGTGCTCGCAGGCAAATCCACCACAGCAATTGCACTTCATAGTACAAGTGCATTGTTATATCGGGGGAGCCCTGTCCTGCAAAGATCTCCCTGCTGAACCAGTGAGGAAGGACTGAGATTCACTCAGTGGTCAGCACTTGTCCCCAGATGGGTTTAACAGGGGTTTAGGAACCTAAAATACTTTGTGCATTTAGGCCTGCAGAGTAGTGCACGAAAGGCAATACTTCAGGCTTGAGCCCTCCAACAGATTACGGGAATAAAGGGTCCGACTTTTATTGGAAGTCACCAGAATCTGGACTTCTAAATCCTTTGAAAATCCCAGCCTTGAGGACCCAAGAGTGGGTATACATGCAGACCCACATGAAAAGGCACCGTCCAGGTGGATCAGACACTTCAAGCTTAACTGTGCAAAAATCCCAACCTCAAAGCTTGAAAGAACAGCACAATCAGGCCCGAAGCAGCAGCTCCTTTCAGGCAGAGGGTCTCTCCTTCCTCCCAGGGCCATCCAAGGCAGGGGTGTGCCCTGCATGAAGGCTCCTGTCCAGATTGTCCCTCCACTGCTCCTCGAATGGACGCGCGAGGCCGCAGACAGCCCTCTCCTCTTGCTGGGAAGAGTGCTTCCCGACATATCTCCAGCTGGGATATGAGAAGCCAGCTGTTTTCTCTCTGCCTCAGACATCATTGCAGGTCACAGGGATGTGCTGGTTGGGACGTAGCTGATTATTCTGGTAACGATGCAGAACTGACTCCAGCCCTTTTAGCCCCGCTGAGCTGACGGGAGCAGCGTGGGGCGTTCTGTCAGCCGTCGAGCAGCTGCGACTAGCAGACACATTCGCAGAAGAGCCACGGAGGAAACTGGGCTTTGGGTATATTTTTGTCCTCGGCTGTCATGACTTACACGCATTTAAAAATTCATCCTCTATCAAGGAACGCAAACCCTGTGCGTTGTCTCCCTTGCCAAGGTCTATAACGGTGGAGCTGGGGAACCTGCTTCTGACTTCCCAGACCTGACGGGCTCTGGGGATGACTTAACCTCAGCCCTATGCAGAGATCTTTGTGACAGGGCTCTTGACTAGGTTTCGGTTCATCTCCTTCCAATGGCTCACAGGGATGCTCAAGTTATGCAGGGGATGCACAGTTTTCTGTGTCACTAGCAGCTTTCTCCTGCAGTCTGCTGCCCTTCCTCAGCATTAAAAGGTTTAGGGGAGAGGCAGGAAAAACCTGCCTGCATCTTTGATGAGGCCGCAGGGTTCTTCTTCCCCGTGCCTGGATAAAGCAGTTGCCGAGACTTTGCCGAGGAGCAATGCTTCCCCAGAAGGCAGCCACAATTCAGGGGTGGACAAACCACACGGCTGTAGTTCAACAAGCACTTTGGGATCTAGTTGGAAAGACATTAAGTGACAATAAAAGCCACAGAGAGGAACATGCTACCAGGGATACGAGGGAAGCAAAACATCCTGGGAGAGAGAGACACACACAACCCAGAAGATGCTTCCTAAACTTCCTGCTCAGCTCTAAACAAACTTCCTTACTCTGCGTTGCTCTAGATGCCTGGCAGAGTTACTGTCTATGGGGAAACGCACCACCTGGAACTGAGGAGTCATTCCCAAAACCTGGGCTGGCATTTTGTCCACTTGCCACCCTGCCCCTCTCTGAAGAGCATTCCCATACCTGGCCCCTTTGGGCCAATTCGAGCTTCTGCTTTCCTAGAAAATCAACCCAAGCAGCCATCGAATCCCACACATCCCAGATCCCCACCTGGGAAGTGCAGGGTGGACCACGGAGCTCCATCAGCTTGCCAATTCCCAGTGCTGTCCATGGCAATATGGGCTCTCCCATTACCACCATTGCTGATGGCCACAAATACTAGACCAGTTGTTCTCATCTTATTTGGCTTTCAAGTTTATACTACCTCTTTCTTCTCCTCTCTCCTGTCATCCCCCTCCCTGCCTCATAATCCCCAGCAGCAACCCTCCCCCCAAATTTTGGCTTAACCCAGCCCACTGTTATTTTCCAAGCCAACTGCAACCATAATCAGCTCAGCCTCTTTCCTTGGGGGTATTTTAATTTATACAAAAGTATCATCTCTTATCATGATCAGCCTCCGATTCATTTACTCTTCAAGTATTAAAAAGCCAGAAAGGGAATAAATTCAGCGCACAGAGAAATTAATGCGGAACGATAGGCTCTTTCATGTGGCATTTTCAAGCACCGTTTTTGCAACGGGCTTATGTAATGAGACATAATTATCTGCACATGTTCAATTACATTACTTCACAAATCCTCCCTGGCTCTGCCTCGTGACGTCAAGCTTCCTGCTAAGCCCCAGTGCCCGCTCCATCTCTGCCTGCCCAAGTGAGAGGGGAGGAAAACACCCGGCCCTACCGACCGCTTCTCCCACCTTCCTCACATGCTGGGGCTCTCCCAGCCTCGGTGGTGGCCTCTGCCACACCAATGGCCCAAAGGCTTTCACACGCAAGGTCCTGCCCGTGGCAAAACCCAGGTGGCCTCCTTGCCCAGAAGGGTGAAGGGACTCAAAGGGAGATGCGTCAGGTCAAAGTGCCTGCTGGGCTGCCTGGATATGGGGCTGCTGTCGCACCTGGGCGAACTTATGGTTGGCAGCTGAGGCCATGTTCTCCCTTCCCTGAATGAAACGTAGAGGGAGGGAAGGGCTGGAGGGTGTGAGGAAGCTCTTTCAGTGCTTCCTCTTGTATCATGTCTCCTTCTCAGCGCCTTCATTTCAAATTGACAAGAAGTCACAGATGCTGGCTGGCAGAGCCGGGAGCTCCCCAGACGTCCCTCCACTGTGCTTCTGGAGGTGGATCGCTTGGAGAAGACGCCCGTGGTGCTGCTGGGGGTGACCCGAGAGTTGTGGCTGAGCTCTGCCCAACCCCTCCCCAACAAGACTCCTCTTCCAGCCCTTCCCACGAGCCACGTATGCAGCAAAACACAACAAATGCCGCCTTCCTGCTTGTCCCAAGATAATCCCACCTCAGCCTGTACCCTCCTCACCGCTCGAAAGGCGCCGCAGCGACCACAGCGGCGGAAAGCCACGTCCACAGCCAACTGCCCCCTCCTCCCCTCACCGCCCCAGACAGCAACAACAAAACCCACTCCGTGAGCACAGCCTCCTTTTCCAGGCTGCCCCCTTCGCCCAGCTTGCTGTCACCGCCGCTGAGATGGCGGACGATTGATCTGAGAAATGAAGTTGGATTGCTGTCCCAAATCTACACTCGGTTCTCCTTGTGTGTGTCTGATCGATTTTGCCCTGTACGACACAGCTTGTCGCTATGAATTTTCATGCTAGTCAGAACCCGCCAGCGCACCCAGGAACAAGTAGAAGATGTTTTGAAGCCCTCCCTCCCCCTCCCATCCTCTCCCATTTCTGTTGGGTGAGGTTTTCTTGGGTTGCATTTTCTTTTGTGCTTTATTTGTGACCGTCATTACGATCAACCCCATCGTCACCGTGTTTTCAACACCCTCCCTCTTCCCTGGCCCAGCTTCGGCTGCTGGCTGGGAATGGGCTATTTTTAGATGGCCGCTCTGGATGCCGCCATTGGCCTCCTTGCGGAGAGATTTCGAGGCCTGGGCGTTCATGGTGACATTCCCCACCGCCGTTACACTAGGTGTCACCTGTTTAGCAGTTCCTCTCAGCTGAACGCATGTGGCCGCAGGTGCCGTGCGAACGCTGATCCGCTCTGACAGGCCTAGACGCCAGCTGCCTGCACAAAGCCTGCCCAGTCGCCACTTTTTTTGTGGGCAAAACTCTGCCGTTGGCGTGACCGATACAGAAGCAATAAACTAGGTGACCGTAAAAGCAAAGACAAGTCCTACTAAGTGGCATTCTGAGCCCTATGGCTTTGAAATAATTGGTAGTGAGAGAACAAAAATGGAATGGGGAAAAAAATAAAACAAGAACCCAAGCCTATTTTTTTTCTTACACTGATGCCCTGCGGACTATACATCTGACTTGCTGCGAGTCCGTCACTGTATCCTCCTGTCTGGCTGATAACATGGCGAAGGGTATCCACCTAAACAAACCAACGACAACAAAGACACAAATTAGAGTGGAAGAAAGGTTAGCGGGCAAAGCTGCTTCCATTCATCTTTGGCATGATAAAAACGAACAAACAAATAGTAACAGTAATAAAGGTATATATTTAAAGAAGGAAAAAAAAAGGACCGCGATTGGTCTCAGGGTGACATCCAAGGTAGAGGACTGTTCCTGCCTCCCTCACCTCCCACCAGCCTGCCCCAATGGCCTTGTCACGCTTTGTTGTTGGTCTCAAGTCTTGTGACACAAAGAGCAAAGAGGGAAAACAGCATGGCAAGCGTGGGGTTCGGACTTGCTGGAGCACGTCACTGCAGCTGGCTCACGGTTGCACCTGAGGACCCACTTTGCTACCCCTCTCCCTTGCCACCCTTCAGCCCCGAGTGCCAGGAGCTCACGTCAGTGGAAGGAGATCCTCGGAGTTGGGTAAGTGTGGCTCCTCCCTTCGTTTCGGAGGGCCCGGAGAGGGAATATACCTACCACCACAAACGGATCACCATCTCTCCTCCATGTGCCCCCTTCCTCTCCCTCCACTACCCCATCCTGGCCCTGCCAGCAGTACGCATGGTGAGCATAGCCCATTGCTCACGGATGGCATGCTTTCTCTGCATCCAGCTTGGTGAGGGGAGCAACCTGGGCTTTAGAAAGCTCTTTGCCCATCATGAAGGTGTCAGAGTGGCTGTCATTTCTCAACACAATACAAAGCCTTAGATGCCAGAGAGCAGACTCACGGCATATCTGGACATCAGACGGGAAGTGGGAGATCAGAGTGAGTTACTGCTTTTTTTCTAAATTCTTTATTTTTGCCCAAAGCATGGGTTGACATTTCAGTAACAGTGCCCAAAGTTCCCTTGCTCTGTCTTGCTGGTCTGTAAATGGGTGGCGTTGAGTGCCTGAGCTTTAGGGAGATGGGGAGATGATGAGAGGGTGACTTTTAATTAAAAAAAAAAAATCTAGCTGCTGCATATTTCAGCACTTTCAGCAGACACCTGGTTCGGCATCAAAGGAATGAGTGGAAGCCTTGTAAAACGAGACACCAGTCCAAACATCTGGCCCCTTCCCTTGGAAGAATAAAGCAAGCAGAACCTAAACCTCAGCTGCTTTCTTTTGAGTACGTGCCTGTTCTCCTAAACCTCCTCTCCTCCTAGTACGACTATCAAGCCAGAGCCAAATGCATTCACAAAGTGTGGGCAAGTTTCCTCAAGACCATGGTTTGTTGGTTTGTTTGGGTGTTTGGTTTTGGTTTCTTTTTGATTGATTTTTTTGGTGGTTGTTGCTGTTGCTTTTTTTTTGGTCAGTCGGTTGCTTTTTTGGTTTGCTTTGCCTTTTTTAAGTGTTGGTTGGTTCGTTTGTGCTGGTTGAGATTTGCTCTTTTCGGACGGGAGGGAGAAGTGCCAATACAATCAAAGGCTCCTCCAACACTAATGCATTCACTGGCAGTACATCGGATGGGTCCCTACCTGTGACTGCACGTTGGCTCCAACCTGGGCCCCTTGGTAAGAATCCCCATTGAGAGACTGCACGCTCATGAACAAATCTCCAGAGTTTGACATGTTAAAAGAACTGGAAGAACCTGGAAAGGAAAGAGTGAGGCACCTGAATCACAGAAAGGAAAAAGATCCACCCCATGACTCTCAGCCAAGAGGAAGGAACAACATGCAAAGCAACCACAAAAACAAAACATACAGTCAGGTTAGTAGTATGAAGAACAGAGCAAGCAAAAAAAAGGATGCACTCTTAAGGTTATTCAAAGCCACATGTTGTTACACCTCAATGTCAAGAATGTCTCTGAACCGCTCCTCAGCTGGAGGAAGGATTCTTTATGCTCTGGACCAAGAGAAACAAAACCCAGCTTGGAAGACTTGGACAGCCATTTCCCTTTATTTCAGGGTGTCAAAATCCTTTAGGCAGCTTTGAAAATTTTGACTTTCGGAGGTGTCCACCCAGCAGACTGCACTGGAGTACAGAATTACTCAAACAAGCCTTGCTATCGAAAGCAGAAGTCTTTTCAGCAAGGCTAACCAGACCCATGCTGCTGTGGCTCCTGAGAAGCTCAGATCAGCCTGGTTAAATCTACACTGCACTGTTCTCTGCAAGGTGGACACATCCAGACACCATCCAATTGCAAGGTCAGAGCTCCTGCTGACTTAAGGTGAGCTCTGTGAGGGAGCAGAGTATGGAGTTTGCCTTCAGGACACTGCAACAGTAGGGATGTCACTGTCCTCCACAAGAAATCCATCACTGGTGGGAACTGCAGCACGCCAAGAGTGAAGGCACACAAAAACGTGAAGGCACCTGGGTTAGCCTTCCATTACCAATCACTTTGGCAAGTGTCTTTCATCATGATGGGCTATGAGAGAAAGCAAGGGTGTCATCTTTCCTACTGGGCCAGCTGCCCAAGAAGAACGAGCTCTGTAAGCAAATTCCCCACCGCATGCACCAGTCGCCAACGTTAAACTAAAAAAAAGGGTAACAGTGAAGACAACTGGGTGGGATAAGGAAAAAAAAACAACCAAATGATAAAAAAAAATCTTCCTGCCTTTGCAGAAACAAGGTTTTCTGCTTCAGCTCTGAGATATCTGAGCACCTACCAACTGCTGAACAGGAGAAACAAACCCATCATGTAACTGGAAGGTGGAGGGGAGGGAAGGGGGTTAAAAATAAATAAAAAGGTTTTATGGGATTATTTCAGAACTTATCGTGCAGATCAGCGCATTAAGTGTGAGACAGCTCAACGTGCAAGGTTTTGTTATAAACATGACGTTAGCCTTGGAAAGGAGAGACTTCAGGGGCCCAGGTCAGCTACGCTTTCAGCTCTAACCCCAAATACACTCTCATCTTCTCCACTGCCATTTCCAACTTGGAAGACTGCAACCACAGTCCTGGTGGAATTGCCCAACTATGGCTCATGCGTACGCTCTGAGAAAGGTCTGACAGCCCCTCTCTTGGCCTGTGCTGGAGAGGGAAGGAACACTCTGGACAGACTCCAGCTCTCCCCTGGAAATCAAGTAGGAAGGCTCCTCTGATGGAAACCACCTCCAAGAAAGGTCAGGGAGCAGATTGGAGGTCTGTGCTAGAGAGTTCACGTTCACTAAACTTGCTACTGCTCTCTTTGCAAAGGGCTCTTTTACCAAGTGCTAGCAAGTCTCAGAATTAAAGGCAGAAAAATCACTGCTAGATTCAACGCTCAGGATAGTCAAGAGAAAGACTCATCTCGAGCAAAGTAAGTCTTGGATCAGGACCCTCCCACTCATGCCTGGAAGGAGCACAGCCAGGAATAGCTCCACTGTCTGTGCTCACTGCCAGCCCTGCCCAGCGTGTTCCAGAGAAGGATCAAACAACAGTGCATAAAACAACCAGGAGTGGTCACAAGGCAGCTGTAACCACCACCTCCTTCACTCAGCTGACAAAGGGCACCTGTCACTTCCCAACCTCTCAGGTTACTTGCTGTTTTAAAAGCAAAAGTCATGGAAGCGAGTTGGCAGACTGAGGATACGCCACCCTGACACTGCTCAGCTGTAATCATGAAGATGGGCACTTTTCACATATACAAAGATGCTTCTTAGTAGGTTTTCTAAATGATCACTTTGAATGCTGGGATAAAAGCATAGGGCAAGAAGATGGTTTTGTACTCCCACAGCAGTTGAAAACCAACGACTTTTCAGCTGACCCTCATAAGAAGCAGAACATATTGTCCTGTTCTTCTAAGGTGAGCAAAAACCTTTGAGATCACACAAACAGTCAGTGGCAGAGCAGGGAAAAGAACTTGGGAATCCCTCAGCAACTGACAAGACACCGCTATCACTCTATCCCCAGCAGAGCAACATATTCTACCTTCCCCTAACAAAATAAAATTATAATAATAATAAAAAATAAAACCAACATAAACTTAACTGATATTTTATTGAAACTTAACAAATCCGCCTGTAAAATTGAGAATGGGAGTGAGGAAATAAAAATAAACAGCTACAAACTCTAGTTCTGAAAAGCGCCAGTGTCTTGGAAATCATGAGGAGCCCTGGAGATGTCACTTGCAAGATATACACTGCTATTGGCACAGGGTATTTTTACAATATATGTGCATATCTAAATGGCAAATATGTCTTGCTGCTGATGTGGATGCAAAGATAAATATGCGCATACCAATGGCCCGCATGTATGGATGCGTTTGTATCACAGCCATAATTGCAGAAAGCCCTTTATGCTGCCTGCTCTGCTGTTTCAGCATTCTGCTCTGTATGTACTAGCCATGTGTGAAAATTACGATGGCCCAAAGTCTCAGAGAAGCAGCTAAGAGGGGCTGATGCACTGGGGTGGCTGGGAGAGGAGGCAGGAATGAGAAGAGCCCTCAAAATTAAGATGCTAGTATCCTCAATGGGGACAAGACCAGGGAACACAAGTCAAATCCTTCCACTGGAAGAATCTCCATCATAAATCTAATCTGTGTCTCTAAAAGGCTCCATTTTAAGCACACCAGAGCTTTTCAGTGGTCGTAATTTAATCTCGGAATCCTCAAGGATTGAGGTGTAATGATCATCTTTGAGCTTGTAAACTCAGGACGAAAGGGCTCTGATCTTGGCATGGAAGTCCCCTGATGCTATAGTTGAGACAAAAGAACACCACTCATTACAGCTTGGAGCAGCGGCTCATTTTCAGCATCTGTACATCTTACGAAACCCAAGGCCTATCACCATCATTCCTTAGTGCTGGGTTTCCATCAAACTAACAGCAGCTCCAGGAAAAGTGGTAGAAATATTTAAAATGAAACAAGCTATGGCACTCAGATCTTGCTTTTGGATGAAAGTCTACATTAACACAATGCCAACAAAGGGATCTCTTCAATCCTAACACTTGTGATGAGCAAAACTCTCTTGACATTTGCCTCCAGTTAAAAAATCCTCACGAGCTTGATTGCTGGTATTTTTGCACCACCTCCAACTCTTCAGGGTGCTCATTCGCCAGCTTCTCAAAGGCCAACAGTTTTTGACAGTTTCCACTTCCACCTCAGATTCTCCAGGATGTCTAACAAGTCCTTCTCTCTAAAGTATCTGACAATTCAAAGGGTGTCAAGAATAAACAAACATAGTAATGGTGTTCATCAAAGCTGAAATCAAACCATCTTCATCTGCTGCTTCATTCCACCCTCCATCAGTCAGGTGGACATTCAGCACACTAAACCACTGAAGTCAACTTTGGTCATGCATAAAAGACTCCTACCTGAAGTCAATGGCAGTGACACCCATGCATCGAGAGCACAGAATTCAACCCCCTTCAGATACAGGAGGTAACTTTTCCTTGTGCTCCTACCATGGCCAAAGACAATGGAAGAACTTGATAGGCCATGTAGCTCCTCAGCTGGACAAAGCCACTGAGTTTGACACCAGGTCTAAAAACAAACAAAAATATTCTGAGCAGGCCCAGCAGGGAATTTTTTGTTCCTTTTCCACTTGCCAAGCAACACTCAGCCATGATCAGGATAATCTCTCCACTGAAGCTCTCGCAGGGTCCTCTGCAACCCTGCACTCTGGCACTCTCTGAACAAGTAGTGTCACAAAAAGTGGAGGAAGGCAGAGAAGAGAGAGGACACAGAGCACAGCAACAATCAGGCCAGTGCCAGATGAAGTACATTTCCAGAAAGCATGATCACCTCCCTCAGCAGCTTTGCAAGGTTTTTACAAAACAAAAAGATGAGTAAAAAAACAACAAAAAAAAAAACCCAGCTCAGGACAATTTTGGCTGCTCTGCACGGAAGATTTCACTGGATGTCATCACCTGTTTGTGGTCCTTGAGGACTTTGGTTGGCAAAAGGGTTTGTCCATATTAAATAACTTTCATTTACCATGTGGTTTTTGTGCTGAGATTGTCCAGGCAATCAAAGCGAGTTTGGGGAGTTGTTAGCCCAAATGAGCCAGACATCTCAGCTTATTTGAACATCTGGCTGATAAAGCCCAACTGTGCGTATTCAGGATGAAAAGGTGTTTGACATTCGGGCCTGGGTGACTGAGGATGGGGGACCCTACTTCAGAACGTGCCAGATGGCTAGACAGATGCAATCCTTGCCCTTGTCAATGTGTGGCCAATCTCTTTGACTGACTGTAGCCATTCACCGATCTCCGGTAACATGGGCACCAATGCAGAGAACAGATGGGCCTGCGTAGCCACAGCAGAAATGAATTTAGCTCCTGTCCCAGGTCCCATCACATACAGTTCCAACATTACAGCCCTCCAGGGACTACCTTGCTGGTTGCTTCTTTCTCATGACCTGTCCTCTGCCTACTCCCTTCCAACACGCCTTTATTTAAATGAGAAGGCCCCCAAAATTCCCAGCAAATCAAGTCTCTGTTCAGCCTCCTTCTTCACCAAAGTCTCAGGCAATGATCTGGAAATGGAAAAAAGCCTGTAGCGTAATAGGAGAGGCACCATCCATGTTAGTTCTTCACCTCTTCATCCATTTCCATGTTCCTCCCAAACATTGTCTCTGCCCAGGGTGATTCAGCACATCCGAGGACTGGATCCTCAAGGGCCTTGACATCATCCTCCCAATCTTTAACGGATGGGTATTTCACACCTAGTATGTACAGGTGTACCCCTGCTACTAGCACATACAGGGTGACCTGAAGCAGGGAAGGTCACATGACTTCACATGTCATGAGGATATGCCTTTGTCCAATACAACATAGTGCAAGGATGCTTGATGGAGCTGTTACATCTACATGGCTCAGCTGGGGAGATCTCAACCTGGCACACCACTGTTGGAGATAAAATCTTGAGAACATTCCAGCTGCCGTCTCAGGAGAGGAACTCAAAGGACATCCAACCCCACTGTCACTGCAAGCTGAGCCAGAGACTACTGCGGTGCTAAAAAGACGGGCATCTCCCTGCTCTCCCATCCCACAGCTGCAGCATACAGGGAAGGTGGCAGGAATTGGTGGTCCAGGTTAGGGCACACGTTGTTTCTAGCAGTACAAGGATCTTCATGGCCTGAGAGCTCCCCTCATGTTACTGTGCTGCTTTACCACATTAGGCACATGAAAAGAGGTCAATGTTTCTAGAGCACAGACAAGTGAGCCAGAAAGAGGACCCAGGAGTTCAAGTCTTACATGTTAATAACAAGACTGTTTGTCCTTCCTTGAAAGTGTAGTGTTATCCAGGGATTATCTTAGTCGTTTATTGCAGGGTACTGGCCAATTTATCTTCAAAACAGCCGCATTACTGCCTGTGGGGAAGTTGCAGAAAGAGACTTGCACCGGAGCAGTATTTAACTGGGCAGGCACTGGGGAAATGCCTATTCCACTATATGTAGACCACATCCAAACCCATTTAAGTCATTTGGAGCTTTTCCCTTGCTGTTCCAGGGCGTTAGATCTGACTCCAACTGAAGAAAGAGGAAAAGAACGAAAGCTGTGTTTTGTTTCAAGCTCGTGTGGACTGCAGGACAATACCACATGCAGGAGGGTATCTCTGACAACACACACAATTCTGCTGTCTATCCTCCAGGCTTTTCTAAATGGAGAGGAGGGGTTTAACATCAACAGACGCCATCTGATCAAGTATTTTGAGTGGGCTGTTTGCAAAGGATGACATTTTTAAAACTGCATCTAAATCTTTAGCAGTTAAAACAATGGAAGGAAAAGAAAACAAAAACAAAAGAAAAGAATCAAAATTCTTGCAAGCCATCTATCCTTGCAAAACTCTACAACTTCCTCCTGAACCTTCTGAGCACCTCACCCAAACCAGAGCTGGCAGCACAGCTTGCTCTGGCTACAGTACGGCCTGTCACAGACAACCCTGAGCATGCAGAGGCACGAAGGATGCCTCCCAGCAATGCTTCTGACCTTGAACCAAAAACTGTAACATCTCCTACTCCAGGTGGGCTAACAGTCTCCTAGCAGATAAGCCCCCTGGAAGATAAGCAGTTGTGCGCAGAGGCTTCTCTCCACTGGCCAACTCAATAAACCTACCAAATGCTTCTGTGCAAACCATCACGTGAGTCACTGGGAGGTGTGGACGAGCTCCCCAGCACAGAGATCAACCACCGTTTACCACCTGAGCTCCT
The DNA here is from genome assembly GCF_036370855.1 of Dromaius novaehollandiae. NCBI lineage: Eukaryota > Metazoa > Chordata > Aves > Casuariiformes > Dromaiidae > Dromaius > Dromaius novaehollandiae. Next base: position 12,032,525 of record NC_088105.1, on the reverse strand, counting down.
GGATAACAGATGGTCTTTCCCCTCCTGTGGAGAGCTGGTTTGGGAAATCAGCCAGAAAAAACCCACACTGGTGTTTTCTCATTTGTTTGACCCTTGGCTCTGCTTTCTCCACCTTCCTCCCAGATTCTCTAGATCCAGGGGTGATTCTGGGGTGTGAGTCTTCTGGTATCTGTCACAGGCAGAGTTGCACTCACTATATAGGCATGTCATGGTAACAACCAGCGTTTGTGTAATGTATCACTAATGGTCTGTTCAACATCCAGCTTCTCTCCCCACCCACCTCCCCCTTCACTCCTCCTTCATTCCCTTCCTCTTAGTAGCCTACCTGATAACAGCACGCTTCATGCCCCGAAGAATGGGTATCGTGATCAGAGACCAAGCTCAAAGACACGAGCGATACATTCCCCTTCTCCCTCCCACCCCTAAAAACAAAACAGGCACACAGAGACTTGTACGGATAATTTTAGGTACATGGCACCCATGAAGTTAACTTTTTTTCCTTCTAATCAGGTCCCAATTTTCCCATCTCTCTTGGGAGCTGAGCACAACCAGAACAAAGCATGCCAACCACAGTCTAGGATTGCTTTTGGATCGGCTCGTCTTGCAGCAGACACTGCGAATGAACTAAGTAGCATCCTCTAGCGGAGGAGTTGAAATCTGGGCAAAGTGCTCTGTGCCTTTGACCCTCTAAACACACAAAATGGAAACCACAACAAATGGGGAGGAGAAGGGGAAAGGGAAGGGGGAAAGGGAACAAAGCAACCCATGGATTTCAGTATTTTCCATACTGACACAAAGGGAAAATAAAATTCACACAGAGCACACTCTTGCAGGTGATCCAGACACTGTTATGTAATCAAAGATAACCACAGTAGAAAGAAAATCAAAGGATAAAAATCTACCCCAAACAATCCCCAAAATGGCATGAGCTGGGACACCCCACAAGTGTTGGGTCCTATTAACTAGAGCCACTCATGCTTTCAGCCCCTAGCGAAACAGAACAAGTAGGCAAGGACTTCTTTTTCTCTATTTTTACTCCCTTTTCCTCCCTCCAACCCCCAAAACAAGCAAGCAATCCAAGCAATTCTTTTCTAGTCATTTTCCTGGTTTTTGTGTTCATCCTCCATGCGTATAACCCCCAGCACGTCACCATCACTCACACGGTCTGATCACATCGCTTTTTGAACAAAAAACAGAACGGAATGGGGAACCAAGAGAAAAAAAAAAAGAAATGAAAAGAAAGTATTCCCCTCCCAAAGCAATCCCAAAATTTAGAAACCCATCTATCTTTTCTTTTTTTTTTTTAAAGACCACAAAAGCGAGCCAATGAAAAAAAAAACCAGAAACCAAAGGGAGAAAATGAGAGAAAGAGAGATTAGAGGGAGGGGGAAAAAAACGAACAAAAAAACGAACAACTAACAACCCAAAATAAAAAAAAAACTAACCAGCTGAATTGGGAGTTGAGGGTGAGTTAGCCTGGCTTCCATGGGCTGACACATTGGTAGCCGTGACAGCCGTTTTGGCAGCATAAATATTGGCTTCCTCTTGAAATTTACCTATGTTCTTCTTGTACCGGATTCTCTTATTTCCAAACCAGTTTGATACCTAGAGCGAGTTTAAGAAAAGACAAAGACATTAAAGTTTCAGCTCTGGAAAGCGTGGCTGGGTGAGGAAGGTGGATTAATTCAGGTTAAGCAGTGCACATTCTTTTTTTTCCCCCCTGTTATCACAGGAAATGTGAATATATGGATGGGGGCACCTTCTACCTGCTTGTATCACACCAACCCCAGAAATGGCAGTCAGACCCGCTTGGGAAAGTCAAGTTCGTGCGGATACATCTGGTTCCCTTATGGATGAGATTTCCATTAATGGGACACTCTACAGTAACTGCTAACCCCCAGATACACACACAAATATCCAATGAGTTTACAAAACTGAGAAAGCAAAACAGCCCTGAAATTGCAAAATTTAATAATGAGCATGTATTATTTTAGTACTTTTTATTTGCCTCCTCCTCAGTGTCCCTTTGACAAGGACAGCAGTTCAATGCATTTCCTCCTGCTCCTTTCCCAGATGTCCCATTCCTCCCCTATAGAGAAGCTTGTGTGGCTCTCAGGAAAAATCCCCAAAGAATTTATTGACCAGGACTCAGCTTGCTGCGTGAGATACTCAGGCCTGGCTGACACACAAATTTGCCTTGACATAACTTAAGCTCTGCTTTCTGAGTTAAATCAGTGCAGAAGTCCAGAACTGAATGCTCTTAATCCAACTGAAATCTGCCTGATACTGGTTTAGCATGAGTCACTATATAAACTGGGAGTAAAGAACACATTCAGAGGAATATTGGAAAGACAGCATTAGGCACATCAGAAGACCTAACTTTGGTCCCAGTGAACAACTGAGTCCTTTGGAAAATGGGATTTTAAGATAGCTGAGATGACTTCCATTTCCTTCCTTTCTGATTTCTGTTTCATGCACCCCAGCTATGCTCAAGCTCAGGTTGTCAGCTCAGATCTTGCGTCCCCGCCCCTCAAAAAGTCCACTAGGAGACAGGAGAGGAAGGCAAAGACTATGGGAGATGTTTCCACTGTGATTTCCCAGAGACCTATACGTGCCTCGTGCCTTCAAGTGCCTAAAAGTGCACTGAATGAGACTGGTTGATTTATTACAAAATTAAAGAAACAGCTGAAAATGATGGGCCAGATCTGAAGTCTGAGTGAAGCAGTGTAGCTCTGCCCATGTCAAACTTGGTGTTTTCCTGGGTCTGCAGCAGGGCAATGCACTATCCTCAGAAAGCCCCCAAAAGAGGTCAAGCAGGTGATCTTTGCAGACTGTAAAGGTGGCATCCTGGGATCAGCACTGCAAACGCTTAAAAATACTGTGACTTGGAGAACCCATCAGACATCTGGATAAACACCCCAAAGTTTGAATGTCAGAGGCTCAGCACAGTGGTAGGAAACTCTCAAGTCTGTGAAATCTGGCTGCAGTATCCTGCCAGAGCTGATTCTCTAGGGAAAATGTCAAGGTACTTTCTGAACCAGCATAAACTCTTTACCCAAAATCCCACCCAGAACCCTGCTGACAATACCTTGTTCACTCATGGACACTACACCACAACGAACAAGTTCACGGAAGACACGAGGAAGACTCAGTCTACAGTTTGGGAAGCAGCTCTCAGCTTCTTCATCAACACCACTGAACACAGAGATTTGGGGGCATCTAAGCAGAAGACAACTTCCAGCTGCTACTGACATTGATTTAGAAAGCTCAACGGGATGAGGAGGCTAGATGGTCAAATGCCTGAGAATGCTGTACTCTCCTAGGAGAACTCCAACCCTTCCTGGGATTGCTTGGGGTACAAACTTGAGCTGGGACGCAGAGAAGAACAACCTTTGTCCTGACTCCAAGGACGCTGTCCCATGGCTTGCTGGTGACACTGTTAAAGCAGCTACAAGTGGCAGGGGAAGCCTCAGGAAAGCTCTAGCTTTACTTGAGCCAGTGTGTCTTGCCTGTTGTAGGTGACTCCGAGCAGAAGCGGTTTGGGTCTTCTAACACAGGGGATGCAATCGGCGTCACTCAGCAGGCATTACACACAAAATGACATCTCCCCTTGGATGCTGCTGCTCCTGCTGAGGGCAGACAAGCTCTTGCAAGGACACCCAATGCTACTGCTGTCTTTGGCTTACTCAAGAGGTGAATGGGCATGTGTCTGAGTGGGGAATAGCCCCAAGATGGCAAACGCAAGGGGAGCCTAGAGGATGAGATTGGATGAGGACAAGACTACTAGGTCATACAGACTGGCTTCCAAACATGTGAAGTGCTCCAAAATGAGAGGAAATAAAACGGCAGGCCTCAACAATGTACAGATGAACACTTCAAGGACTGACTGTACTCTCTTGAGTCCTGGAAGCTCTCAGGTCAGAGCTACAGATTCCAGAAGCTATGTGGCTGCCTCAAATTTATGCAAACAATCCAAGTTGTCTTTGCTTCTGTGGGTCACACGGCATCATTTCTATGCAGTTAACACCTTGGCTGCACACCCAGCCACTGCTCATTAAGTCTTCCTCCCTTCCGAGACCTCTCCAAAATTCTTCTTCTTCTTCCCCCCATAGCTTCATCCTGCAAGTCTGCCTTCTGTTCTCCTATCCACTTTTATTACCTTGCTCTAAACCAAGCACTCATTTAGTAATTAAATAGTCAGCACTAGGAAATAACTGACTTCACTGAGGTCTGGGCTGTCCTTCAAAATGCCAAGGTATCCTGTCAGTGGTAGCCATCTTCACTGTATATCTAGGCTCTTACCTGTGAGACTGTGATGCCGCATTTCTTGGCTAGCTCTTCTTTGGCTTCCTCACTGGGGTAAGGGTTGCTGAGATGGGAATAGAAATACTCATTCAGGATTTCCGTAGCCTGCTTGTTGAAGTTTCGTCTCTTCCGCCTTGGTGTGAAAAAAGATGGAAAAACAGAACAAAAAGAAAAGGGAATCAGTGCCCGGGATCCAGAAACAAAAATGCAATTTTGATACTTTCTGGCCTTGCTCACTTCCCTCCCTCCTTCTCCTGCTCCTGGAAGCATGGCGTGCAATAGACTCATGGGCAGGAAACCTCTAATCTGGACCTTGTCGGCAACTCTTTTCTCAGCACCTTCCAGAGCAAATAAGTCTCCTTCTCAAATTATCGCTGCATTCTCCAGCTCACAGAAATCTTAAAACTGGCAACCAGCCCCTACACCTGGGAAGTCTGGTCAGCCTGGCTAAAGATGTCAGTACTACTCTGCAAAGGTCTGGGTGAAAAAAGCAGTGAAGGATATAAATCTGGCAAGGTTTGCTCCACTTGCAGCTAGACATTAGCCATCTGTTACCTCTTCCCAAGTGCCCCCGAATCATAGCTGCTTCTCCCCCCCATTCCAAGCCACAGCCGAAGCCTTCAGCCTGCACGTAACTGGCTTGGGGAATGAAAACAACCCTGCAGCATGCTGAAAATCTGGGACAAAGAAAACAGAGGGAAAAGAACAGGAAACTACTGGGGACAGGATGGGCTGGAGGATTAGCTTTCATCCCCAGCTGAAGTGCACATCTTGACTGCAGAGATTTGTTGTGATATGCCACAGAATTTTCTTTTGCCACAGCAAAATCATCAATATGCAATTCTCAAGCTACAGCTGGGATCCTCCCTGAGATAGAATTTGTGAGTGTCTTGTATTGCGGTTCTTCCCTCCCCTTCTAGGCCCCAGACAACCAAGGTACGAGGAAGCTAAGTAGCTGCTGCAACTCAGGGCCAAGAGACACTGCCCTGCAAATGGACCTCGATTCACTCCAGAACCTCAAAACACCTCTCTCAAGCTTGAACAATATTGCACCTCCACCCTGATCCCTTGTTTTCACTGCTGTTCATCCACAAAACCCAGTGCATCAGACCCATCTCATCTTTCCATTCACAGGCCCAAAAGAGAACGTGGATGCCTTCTGCTGTGACTCCGTAAGGCACCTTCCCACTCCTAATGGAGACAATAGGTGTGGAGGAGGGTTTCAGGGAGTGCACTTACCGCGCGTCCAGAAATCGGGAGCGCAAGATCATGACGGCTTCACACGTGCTTTGCTTCAACTGCATCTGGATGGAGCTGAACTTGCGGTGGATGATGCTCACCATTCGCTCTATCTCCTTCGGCGAGATCGGTCGGGTCCGGCTCTGTTCACGCAGCAGGTTCATCACGTGGGTGGTGAATTCATTGCATGCCTGGGATGGCAAGAAAAGCAAAAGAAACCCCAGGATCGGAAGGTCATTCGATGGCGTCAAGGACAGTACAGAGGCAACACAGCTAAGGAGGGACACACAGGCAGAAGCCTCGCTGCTGAGTTGTGAGGCCAGGGTTTGTCAGGGCAGACCCAAGGCAAGGATGTGTTGGCTCCCGGGGGAGAGATGAATTTCTCTTGCCTGCAAGGCAGAGGGCACAAAAGACTCCCAACACACACTGAGGGAAAGGCAGGAGCCAATTTCCTTGCTGTCAGGGGTCATGGATGGACCTAGGCTAAGTGAAACCCTAGGACCCATGTGAAGCATGAAGAAATTCCAGCCTTTACACTGCTTTTCCAGATGGGGCTGGAGGAGTTATAGATGTATTTGGGGAGAACCATGAACTTTTCAATCCTTCGTCCCTCCTCCCGCTGCCCCAGGCAGACTCCAGCACCCAGTGCTCGCAGAGCCACCTCCGTGCTTCACGAGAAGAGCTCTCAAGAGAGACACAGCCCTGCTCTGGGCTTTTAGCACATCTGATAAGAAGTAAATAATGACAATAATTAAAGCCTGAATGAGGCAGGAGCCCTGACAGGAAAGGGCAAGCAGGTAATAACCCAAATTAGATTTTTGCTGGCACAGCACTGTCCGGCTGCTCCTGCTGCCTCCTTGCCATTTTGTGAGGGAAGGGCAGAGGGAGCAGTAGGGGGGTCAAAGGAGGGACTCTGAAGCCAGATAAAATGCAGCTTCTCAGCCCAACCACCTGTCCTGGGACAGGATGAAAAGGGAACTGCTTGCAAGCTGGAGGCAGCACCCCATGACACTACGTTGCTAACTCCACCGTCCTCCACATGGTCCACAGCCCAGGCAGCCCAGGTGGGGACTCTGCTCTCTGCCTGCATTCCCTCGGCACCTCACTGGTAGGATGGGACTCCTCCAATTCCCAGAAACAGTCTGGGATCCAGGCCCCCAAAAAACAGGCCAAGAGCGGTACTCAGACACTGATGGCTCCAGAAGTTTCAGGCGCTCCTGGAACACGCAGAGCTGCTCTGGAGGACAGCGTCCCTGGTTCTCACTCCATGATGGGAAAAAAGGGTTATAAGGGGAAAGAAAGACTGATTTTGCAGACTGATGACATAGACTTGACTTAACATCTTTCCCATAGCACAATTCCAAGCTTCTCAAGCAGCTTCTCCCGCTCCGTTCACCATCCCCAGAGCCTGCCCGTGACTAGCCCGGGAGGTGACGAGTCCCTACGTACACCTCTGTGGCTCAGACCCAACAGGGAGATGTCACTAGGCCAGCAGAGCCCCACAAATTGCCCATCACCAGCTTCAATTGACAGCTCTGATCTCCCCTGGGCGGAGGGTGCCGGTTGAGCGGCGGTTACTAGAGCTCAAAGCCAGGCGACTCTTTGCTCCCAGATGCCTGAGCAATTTCAGCTTGTCTCCTCTTCGCGTGAAATAAGAGCATTAAAGGCAAAATTGCAGGAGAGCGCTGTGCTGTCACAGCAACAGCCAGACACCATGTGAAGCCAGGCGCTGAGATCCCTCCAGCCGGCGCTGTGCTCTGCTCCAAGTGCCCTGCCAACAGGACAAGAAATAGGGGCATGCAGGCCAAAAACCACATCTGAACCCTGGCTTTGCAGAAGGACTGCAGGGGTGCAGGTGACAATACTAGCTCTGCCTCGCCACAGCTGCAAAATGTGGCCTGACACATCCATTTGCAAAGCATCTTTGCGGTAAAAGTGACAACCTAAGTGGGTTGCAAGAACAAACAAGCCAGAGGGAAAGCTCTGGGTGAGCCATGGGATAACAGCAGGGAAGATGTGGCCTGTCTCGCCCAAGGGGGCTGGTGGTAAACACTTCTCTCAGCCGGGGTTCTATTTTGAGAGGCAAAAATGATGCAGAAAGAAAAACAGCAAAACAAACCCAACAAATAACCCCCCACCCACATAAGGAAGGGGCAGAAATGCCTTCCGCAAAGCCTGGGCCCGGCTGTGCCCTTGGAGGAGTCCTCCCTGGCTCTGCTGTTCAGGTATCCCTCCTTGGGCTTGGGATGCCAGAAGACATGGGGGTCTCTCTCCCTCTCTTCAGCTTGGGGCCTGAAAGATGAGCTCTGATGTGCTCTCCACCCCTACCCTTGGGAGAAAGCTGAAGAGCCCTTGTGCTGTGCCAGCCGGGGTACGTGCCTCAAGGGAGCAGCAGCAACGGCTGAGGACAGACATGAAAGGTCACCCTTGCAACCTCCCCCCTGCCAGGCCACCCCCTTCTCATTCCTCATTTAATGCACTGTGAAAACGCCTTAACGACATGTCAATGCTGCACCCCGGCACAGACCCCAGCGTCGGCCTTGGGTCACAGCCCCAGGCGCCTCAGCGAAGGACGGAGCTGCACCAGAGAGCCAAAAACCCAGGCTGGCCCTCGGCCATGGAGCCAGGCGCCCTCCCAAAAGGAGGGATACTTTCTTGCTCACACTCTATAAACCAAAACTGCCGGGTAGAAACCACATTCATCACAACGGCAAGTCGCGCGGCACAGCAGAGAGGTCTGCAAAACATCTGGAAGCGTTTGAAAGAAACCAATTTTGAATTTTGGTCTGCAAAGCTTCTCATACAATTGTCAGCGATACTAATAGTTGTGTTCATGACCCAAACATTTTTTATATTTTTTTTCTCTCTCTTTTTTTTTTTTAAGAATCATTTTCCACAGGAAAAAAGCCACACTTCTTTTTTCCCTCCGGTAAATTAACTTTTCAGGGAGAAGAAATACTGAAGAAAGATTCTGCTTTGAGCACTGCTGAGATTTTGCTGAAAAACTGCCCTAACAAGGCAAGCAGCTCAGAAAGAAGTCCCCTCGCACAGGGCCAATTTTAGGCAAAACGTTAGGGAAGGGCTAAAGAAAATAAAAGGGGCAATAAACGCTGAGCGTGTTTGCACAGCACGTGCCAGAACAGCAGCAGCAACACAGCCCCGACCCTAAAACCCCGCGTTTTCGTTACAAAACAAAGCAACGGCTTGCGTCTGCCCGCGCGCTCTCGACAATAGATGTCAGCAGCGTCCCAGGCTGCACGCATCCGCGGCAGCTCCGTCCCGGCTGCTCCTCCTCGGCCCGCCGGCCCGCGGCTCGGCCCCGGCCCTCCCGGGCGGCGCGAATGAGCCTGTTACCTGCTCGTACTTCTCCAGCTCTGTGTGGTAGATCTGCCGGATCTGGGAGAGCTTGGCTCGGTAGTCGGAGTGCTCCACCGAGTTGTCGGAGCCGGCCCCGCCGGAGGCCGCGGCGGCAGCAGCAGCGGCGGCTGAGCCGCCTCCCTTCTCAGGGCCGGCCACCCCCTCGGCCAGCAGCATGTTGTCTAGCCGCATCAGCTGGGGGTCTGTGGGCTCCTCTTCCTGGGCTCCCCGGATGCTCAGCACTGCAGGAGACACAGAGGGGAAAGGAGCCGTGAGTCGCGCCCCGGGGACGAGCGCAGACAGCGGAAAGGGCCTCGCCGGGCCAAAGCGAGATCTGCAGCCCAGAAGGGAGACGTGAATCCCCAGTGCCGCCGCGACTGCTCCCCAAACACAGCCGGAGGGCCATATCCTGCTTCCAGGGTGGAATGGGAAGCGGAGAGGCCCTAGTCTGGCTCTCGGCTCACCCCGAGGCACTCTCACGTTACCTAACACATCATCTGGGCCTGATCCTGCACTGCTTGCCTCGGCCTCCAGCAGGCACAGTCCTACGCGGCGGAGGGAGAAGAGCTCGGCCTCCCTCCTGCTCAAAGGTGCCAGGGTGAAGAGCTAAGAGCAGAGCCGTGCCTTAGTTTCCCTATCTTTAAATACGGATGGAGAGGGCTCGCAAAGCCTCACTAATGCACAACGAGCTTTTAGCCACCTAACAAAAGACAAAGAAATGCACGAAATAAATCTTATTCATTGGAAAACACCTTTTTTTTAAATTTGATCATCCAAGTGAAGTTTAAACCGTGCTAAGAAAAGGGGGCAACACTTAATTAATCCTTACAAAATGACTTGCCAAAGAGAGAAAAATTTTCCCCCCTCTTTGGACTCGCTGTTTCAATTATTGCTTCAGGTAAAAGTGAGTCTCCTTTGAGCTCTTTCCTGTAAAAATCACGGCAGAGCGCAGCGACCACTCCGGGTGGCTTTGCAGCAAAGAGGCACACATCGGCCCCCACAAAAGTCAGAAGCACCAGGGTGCCGGGATAAAGAAACAGCTTTGCAGCCCGGAGCGGCCGGCTCCAGCAAAGCAGCGGACGTGCACGCGCGCGGGCTGCGGGAGGAGCGAGGCAGAGACATATTCTGCGGAGCACTCGCGTGGGTGTAGGACGCACCATCTCTCCCTCTGCCTTTTGGATGAATTCACACCCATATGTATTGATATATAAACACACGCGCAAAATTTTCGCTCCTTCTTTTTTATAATTTAGAAATGCCATTTCGGTTATGCATGCAGTCGGTGTTTGAACACACAAACATAACCCTAGACTTCTGCATGTATACACACAGGTGTGCGCGCCTGTGGGGAAAAAAAGAGGGGGAAGAAAAAAAAAGGCTTGACAAGTGAACAGAAAAAGGCAATTCCTAAGAGAAATGAATTCTGTTTTCCCATTTCCTCTGGCAGAGGAACTCAAAACACTTTGCAGACACACATGCACCTCTATCTGACAGAGCTGGGTAATGCCCCACGGATTTTATTAAAGCTGGGCCTGCTTACACCTATGATGAATTTAACCCATTTTTCTGATACCCTAATTTGCAGCACAAACAACAGCAAATGATTTTCACTGTCTTTAAAAAAATGTATCTCAAATCAGTTGCCAGAAAGAAGCAATAAGTGAGCAGTAAATACAAAACCCCCTACCAAACAAGGGGTGTTTCTCCTCACTCTGAAATAAGTTTGAGAAAGATACTGTTGTTATTAGCATAAGATCACTTGAAGTGAAAGACCCCGTGGAGAGGTTTGGGTAACACACAGTAACAGAGCTTTTCTAAGCCTCAAACTCCTACGAAATCACTATTTTGGGAGCCTCTCCTTAATTGGCCTGTTTGTGTTTAAAACATCGGCTGTAAACAAAGCTTAGAAGGTCAGGAAATAAAAAGGGGAAAAAAAAAAGAAAAAAGCCCCCCAGCAGTAAATATAGCATGAGCTAATAATAATTCCGCACTAGGGATAATCATTTAGACAAATAGGGATGGGGCACGGTGCCAGCTTTGCATCCCGATGCCAACTTCAAAGCTCGGGGAAACCCAAGCAAGCAAGATCCAGGGTTTCTCTCCGCCGTGTGCGCTCGCCCTGCCCGCATCCCCGCTACTGCTCCGCAAAGCCCGAGGAGAGATTTTGTCAGACAAGCCGTCCCGGAGCGACACGACTCACCAGTGAGGAAATTCGAGGGAAGAGTTCAGAAAATGGTTTGGGGTTTGTGGTCCCTATTCTGAAATCAGAGGTAAGACTAACCAAAATCCCTAAAAAGAGAAGAGGGATGGGGAAGAGATGACAAGATACAGGGCAGAGAGATACTGGCTATGAAAAGAGAGAATAAATCCCTGTTCTCCTGCTAAAAGATCCTTAAATAAAAGCACATCCGAAGCCTAAATAAAAATGGAAATCAACGTGGGTAAATAATAAACAAAACCCATAGAAGCAAACCATGCACATTATATATATACACATATATATATATGTGCACAGACACACAGCCACTTTGGTGCCGGCCGCGCTACCCGACGGTCCCCTCCTGGGGACACGCGGCTCCAGAGCAGGGACAAAATCCAGCGCCGTGAGACAGGGCCGGGACCATGCCACGATTCGGCGGCTCCGACTGGCCGGCAAGAATAACGCTATTAAGTAAATAAATGAAAAGGCCAATGTGTCTAAGCAGAACTGATGCTGCCTATTTATCCCTGGAAGGCTGCGCTCAGGCGAGGAGGAGACAAAATGATTATTTAAAAGCTCCTTTTTTATCTCGTCGGCGCTATGCAAGCGGCCGCAGCCGGCGCCGAGGACCGGATCTGCCGACCCCGCTCACCTCCCCCGGCATTCAGTGCGGGATGGGGGGGATGCAGGGATACAGCGGGATACAGGATAGGTTTCGCATCCCGCTGCAGGCTTTAATGCCAGGCTCTGACCTTTCCCAGTGGCGGCAGCAAGCTGGGGCCGGCTCGGCCCCTGGGAAGCTGCCTGCGACAGGGATGCTTCCCGGGGAACGGTGGCAGCATGCGAGGGGCAGGAGGCGGCAGGGCGCCGGCACTGATGAGTGTGAAAGGCCTCCGCTCTCCTCGGGCTGTCAGTTTTCACATGAAATTAAAATAAAACAAATTAAGCAGAACGATGTTTCCCGCTCCCTCGGCTCTGGTGCCCCTGCGGTCCGGGAGCAGGCAGCACTTTTCCGACAGAAAGCTGGAACCGAGTGCCGGTGCCCACGGTGGGGCCCGCGGTCCCCGTGACCCTCCGTCCGCTGCTCCCGATTAAAGAAACGAAAAAGGAAAAACAAAAAGAAAGACACCAACTAACAGCCAGGAGGATGGAGCGGGGGGAGGAAAATGAACGCAAGACTTTTGGTCTTTGGCTGCTTTCCTGCTGGCTCCGAAACCCCGGGAGCCGTGTCGAATGCCGCTAGAGGGTGCTCGCTCCTCGTGGAGATCTCATGCCTGGCTCCAAATACAGTTTTATATATGCATTTATATCTATACACACACAATTTTTATATATATATATACACACACCTACATATACATATATATATATATATATATAAAAATATATATACACATGTATTTTAAAATCAAAGCAAAACCACACACCTTGTCCCCACTTGCACTGCTGCAAGACGCTCCTGAGCTCACCGCAAAGGGGAGACGCTCCGCTTCAGAGCGGGGCCGGGACGCCTGCCTCCAGCCCCACGGCTCGCTGGCACCGCGCAGGGCCGAATCGGGGTGACTGGTGGAGACCTCAGCGCCACGAGCAGCCAGGGCCCGCCGAACCGCGGGTCTGGCCGCGGACCCCTCTGCGGCTGTTCTTTACGTCTCGTTGCCTCGGGGAGGAGTGAGGTCGGGGAGCAGGGCAGTGCCGGACCTGAAGCCCTACCTGCTCCCCCGGTTGCAAAGAGTTTGCTCTGCAGGTGCGAACGCCGCGCAAGGCGCCAGCGATGCCCCAAGCGTTACGGGCGCCCCGGTGCGACGTGATGGCGCCTGCTTTGCCTTGCCACGGCCCCGCAGGCCTGGGTGCTCCCTCGGCGGGCAGGCAGGCACGCGGCAGCGAACGGGCAGGCGGCGTGCAGCCACGCGCCGCTAACTCCCTCGCCCGGGAGAGCCGCACTGGCGGGGGATTCAAGTTCACTGGGTCGTGCCCGGATTTTCTGCTTGGGCATTTCCAGCATGTGCAGCCCAGGAAATGGCTCCCTAGCTCGCTCGCTCGCTCTTGCTCTCGAGCAAGATATTACGGGCATCGCGTGCGGGAGGAAATCATCCGAGTCCTGATCGTGGGCCTGCTCTGTTGCCTGGCAGCGGTGCAGGGACACGGGGACGTGGTGGCAGAGCTGGCCTCTGAGAATCGGGCAAGGAGGCAAAGCCGAAAATAACTCCTTGGGTCCTTTGCCAGCCCTGTGATGCAGGGACACAGGATGGAAATTGCACCGAGTCACCAAGTTATGTCCCACAGACCTGGGAATCTGCCAGGCTCTGGTCCCCAGGAGCCCCTGCGGACCAGCCAGCCCTCACGTGCACATGAGATGGGCAGCAGGCCCCCCGTGCGCTTCCGTGTCCCCACACCACAACACTGTACAGCATTCCCAAGCGTTGGGCAGCCAGTCAGCCCAAATTACAGCCAGGGCGGAGGGTCACAGGGCAGGAGAAAGCCATCCCTTGGTTATACACTGTGCTGGGCACATGCCTTCAAAATGGACTGCGTCCTGAGGGATGGCCTAGGACTTTGAAGACATCTAAGAAATCCATTAAAGTGGTACCAGGCCTTCTCCTGCTCCACCGTCCCAACTTCCCAGTCCCATATTTACTCCATCTTCCTGGAAGCACTTTTCCAAATGGAGCTGCAGAGTCAGCTCAGCGCAGGAGCCAAACATGCAGGCACCTCTCTTCTCCACCGAAGGCCTCAGCTCGGCAACTCTCCAGTCATACCAAACCCTTCCAATCTGACAGGCCAAAGCAACACTGGCAGAAGAAGATCATGAAGGCAACTAAGCACAGTCAGGGAGGATGGCAGCAGTGTAGCGGCAGATGATGGCTTAGCGATGCTCCCTGCGGCCAAGGGAGCTGGGTGGCAGAGACCAGAAAAGGAGGCTCAAATCTCCAAGCACTACCCGTCTTCTAGAAAGGGCAAGAGCTTTTTATCCTAATGCAGCCAGTTGCCAAAAGCTAACAAAATACAAGAGGGGCAACCATATGACTGTCCTGGCTAGATTCCTACAATAGGATAAATCTGCTCACAACAGGATACAGCCAGCTTTGGTACAACGTTCCCCACCACTTCTTGTCTTTGTATCTCCCTGTCCCAGCACATCTCGCGCACTGCTGCACGCATGTGCAGTCACGCTTGTTCCTACGTGGCCAAGACTTTTTGAGCACAAAGAGAAGGGTAAGCAGAAGAAACTGGAGGAGACCAAGGCAAAGTGGAGCAGCAGACTGTCCAGGGATGCAACAGTGACATTTCGGAGGAAGACAACACAGTGAACAACACCAGGCCAGCCCAGGTTGCGATGACGAAACAAGAGATTTTCAAGGACCAGTACAGCTGCTTGCTAGGCTTTTGCTGCACGCTACCATGTACCTCAGGGTTCCTCAATCATCCACTGACTTCAGCAGTCAAAAACCCTGTCCCCTAAAATTTGCTGTTTGGTCAAAAATCCCTCAAACTATACAAGCTGGCAATTCCTCTACAGCTCCATTTGCTGAGAACATCAGCCAAAAGCTGATTCCAGCAGCTGGACATTTAAACAAACCCACCCTGAAAGAAACCTGCTGAGTACTTTTAATGAGTACCAGAGGAGAGTCCACGTTCCAGCCCGAGCTGGACTGCCTGTTTTTGGGTGTTCTCGTTTTTGTTTCTGCCCTTTCCCAACTTGCTGAATTGCCTTTCCAGGGGGACATTTTAAAGGAGAAGGAGATTTCAAGTAAATGATTGCAACTTATCGAAAATAATGTGCTACTTAGCATCGGAGACAAGCATCCTGGCAGGCAGAAATGGGAAGCAGTGACGGAGCAGATGGGAGTAATTAGGTTGTGATTTTCAGAAGGGTTTTCTTTCCTGCCTCCACTGTGCCTAAGATGTATTGCGGGGCGGAACCACCCAACAACAGAGTTTCAAAAGAAGCGAACGATTCCTCTGCCATGGCCATGGGGTTGTGAGCTGGCCTTTTGCGTGACTTTCCCGGGGTGAATCAGTGATGCCTTGAGCAGAAATGCCACTCGCAGAGAGTACTGCTGGCTGCTCTGACACAGAGCCTGCATAGGCACAAATGAGACAAGATTCCTCCTTGTCTACAACGGTCCTCACCTACCAAAGCACGAAAACCTCAACTGCGTATCGAGGAAAGAAAAAGTCTTTCCCAAACCCTTTCCTGGCCTGGGACCAGCGTTTGCTCCTGTGGTGTCGTACGCACAACGAACGCGCACCAATTCCGCCCTGGGAATGCAGAAACTCCTATCTACATCCTACGCAGACCCACGTAGCCACACGGCTTGACTCTGAAATGCTACTGAGACGTTAAACGTTACCACTCATGCTACCTTTTGCAATTTTACTACGGTTCACAATATTCACTTGGGTTCATAAAGTCCCAGCTTCAGGAGCTTCACATATTCAGCTTCACATATTTCACTGCTATTCATTAAAGATATTCCTTTAGACCTCCAGGTCTAAAACAACAGCTGGCAAATACAGGGGCAGCCAGAATGCTGACAAATATCCCTGCTAACAAAACCTGTAAGAATTCTCATTATTTTAAGCTGATCTCAATATTCACTGGGGCCTGATTCTACATTTGTGAACATATAAGATCAACAGCACTGAACCTCATGTAAAAATATTCCCCTCTGCCTCATATCTGGGGACAGTTAAAATTGCGAGGACCTGACACAGTTAAGTGGCTTGTGGCTGTCTGTTTATAACCTCCCCGGACTCATACGCGCACTCGTACCCATGTCGGGACGGCCAGGGTTTACTTCCCCAATTAACCTCTGATGGCACGGATTCGAGTTAACTCTTCCCAAACTCTGCTTTTGCAGAAATGCCCCCAAGCCAACCACATCACCGTGTACCTACTTAAACTCCTGTTTTCCTCCTCTATTCACATATATTTGCAGCTTAATTTCTTCTGCATCCCAGTATAACAGCAAACCCCCCACACAGAGGGAAGCATCAAATTCCCTGGCTTCAGAAGCCCCAAAGCTACATAAATCTAAGTCAAACTAATGCACCCACACTGTATCACCCACATGCTCCAAATACATGTGCAAACCTTGACCATGGCTTGGCCAATACATAGCAAGGCATTAAACTGCTATAACTCAACCAAGTCCCAGCCCGTGTGAAATCACTGCAAGAATCCTGAAGGAGCCCTACTCCAGGCACAGGCTGATCTACATGTGATGAGAGGAGAGGACAGAAGTCGGGGAAGCAGGAATATGCCTTCTCATAAAGGACCTCCCTTAGACCACCAAAATCTTCTAAGCAGCAGCACCAAAGCTGAGTTCCATGTTCTTGTTGAAACTGTTGACTTGGATTTTCACTTTAAACACAAAGTCACCTTAGGGACCCTATGTTCACAGGGAATAAATACATTCCCGAAGCATTCTGTAGGATGCTAAAACAGCTCTGTCCGTGCTGTGTCCTCAACCACCAGTTCAGAGGTCCATGAGATAGACAGCAACGTAAGTGTCTTCTTGGCAAAGCACACGGTGTTCATGTTAAATGAACATCAATGCTCTCAACAAGCAAGGTGTTAAGTAATCACAAGGGTTTTAAACCCGAGTCGGATGTATGACGGGTGTTTAAGAGAAGCCACTGAAAAAGTAAAAACACAGATACCTATTTCCAACACAAATGGAGGCTGGACTTTCCAAACTCACAGGCATACACCCTTCCAGGAAGAGGGACTAAGGAGATGTGATTTTTTTTCTTAAAATTGACATAAAAGTTCCCCTCCTTTCTCTAACCTTTCCAAAACTTACAAATGGATGAACAGATTTTGCTCAGATTTTCCAAAACAGGCTGCCGTGAGATGAGGCATGGAAAATTTCAGCTGGCAAAATGGCTTTTTGTGCATCTACTTATTTATTTATTTCCCAGAGAAAGAAGGAACATTGTGAAACTGATGGGCCGTTTCTGTCACCAATTTCCACAGTCTAAAGCCATTAAACAAACCAACAAATCACAGCAACAACAACAACAAAAAAGACACTTGAACCCACGAATGCTGCAAAGCCATTCTGGACACTTACAAAGCCACCTCCTCTCCCGACACTGGAGTGTGCGTCAGGGCTGTTTGGAAAGAAAGCACTTAAATGATTTTGAAAGAGAGGCTTTTTGAGGTGGAGAGGTGTTGATTCACTCCAAAAACGCCCAACTGCGCACAGATACATACTCCCACAGAGCCTGAAGCAAGGGGCCATGTAACAAGCTAAACCCAAGCAGAAGGTCCTCCAGTGACTGCAAGGCACGCTCCAACTCCGGCAGCGTATCTGGCCATGCAACGCACCGCGCTCAGCATCACGACTTTGGGATACAGGAAAACACGCTCATCAACCGAATGACCCTAGGACAGTCATATCGGTTCAGATTAATGGTCCCTCAAGCCCCGCAGGCCAACTCAAGCAGTTGCCAACAAGCCCTACCCAAGACCTGACCAGAGCCACAGCTGACAATAGAAGCGCTAGATGCTAGAGGCAGCAACACTTCCCTCAGCAACCTCCCAACTGCCACCAATTTTGGGAACATGCAAGTTACCTTCACCACTTGTAAAAGCCACTGCGGTGGGAATATTGGGTTCTTCAGATTGGTGGCTCAGCTGAGGACACCGGAGATAAAAACACTTTTGAGGAGCCCTAAAGTGATTCTATTTATTTATTTATTTATTTTCTAGATCACACTTTCCTCCTTGTCTACTCCTCCACATCAGAACCCAATTTCAGATCAAAATGTCTCCCTGAACCAAAAATGAAATCTTCTCTTTGCATCTCATGTTATCATTTTCCTTCTTCTTCTTTCTTTTCCTCCTTTTTATCAAAATTTGGGTCAATTTCAAAACAACCAAACTGTTGCTAGAGAAAACAGAAAGGGGGAATATTTCACATCTTTCTGGGCTGGAAGAGCCCAGATTATTCAACCTGAATTCACAAAAAGTTTGAGTTACCCTCACACTATAATTTTGTGGGGTGGGGAATGAGAGAGGGGAATTTATCATATGCCAGAAAGTCACTCAGCTCCCAGTAGAGGCTCTTCATCATTTTGGGGGGATGAAGCTTGCCTGTGCCATGTAAGCGGCAGAAGAGAGACATGTATTTTAGCGTGTCAGAAAACAGTCTGCACAAGTTTTCTCTTAACCCCTCCCCAAACACCAAACTAGTTGCCATAGTGAGCAAAGATCTGGCAGCACAATGCTCAAAAGGTCTGGAAAATTATCACTAACACATTGGGGGGGGGGAAAAAAAACAAACTGGAAAACGACCTAAAATAGCCTTTTCCATAAAAATAAGGCACAATATTGTGGTGATTACTGAAAACCAGACTCCTTGGGAAATGTGACTCCCTGCAAAGCAGAACGAACACAGATGAGCCCTTCTTTCCAGTGCTTCCCCACATCTTGCTCCTGTCGACCACTTTAGCTCATGGCTAGTAACTTAGCTAGGCACAGAAACTTTTAACCCTGTTTTCATATTTCCAATTATTGCTCTGCAGTGGTTGAACAAAGCACTGCGGATCAAATTTAAATACTTTTTATTTTTCTTTTTACAGCCCTGACTCCACAAGCCCTGTCTACTCACAGATGCTTTGCTTTAGGCTGGTGGTTAACTCCCATCAGCTTCAGTGGCAAAACTCCTCTACGTAAGCACATGGGAAAGGGAGAAATTTGGAAGCAGGTAACATTCAAAATCCAGCAGCTGTCTGAACTGCTTGGACTGTACACAGATCACCAAGCGCAAGTGGCTTTAGCCACAGAAAACAAGTTGAAAGTGCTTATGAACTTCAAAAAAAAAAGCCGACCAAAGCCAGACGTCCCACTCTGCTCCTTTGCCATGCCCCGCAGGGCAGCAAACCCTCACAACTCCATGTAATTAAGCAAATCAACTTCACTCCCCATTAATAACGCTCAGCAAACAACCTTCTTTACCCAGAGCTGAACTCCAGACACGGAGAGGTCAGCCCCCTCTGCTCTCTTACCATCTTACCGTCACTCTTCCCTTGGAAGAGCACAGATGAGTATGGGCCCGCATCCCCGGACTGCGACTGCGGCTCCTCTCCCACTGACCACCTCACATGTCCTCTTCACGGCCCCGCACCAGGCTCCTGCTCCTGACCTCAAAGCAGGTTGCAGTAAGGTGGCGATGCTGAACCCATCCCCTGCGCAGAGCGCGCTCACTGGCCTGCACACTGCTTATCTGGGGAAGCAGCTCGCCTCTTCCGAACCAGGGCAGGATTAGCAGGCTCCAGTTACAGCTGTGAAGTGCAATCAATCCCTTATCTGCATAGCAAACAGCGTGTGTCTCAGATTCCCGCATGGCACAGACCACACCGTCCGCGGTCACACAGCCTTCTCCGTTTCACCCCAGCCTCCCCAGCCCCTGCCATGGCAGAGGGGAAGAAAAACGAGCACAGGCCTCCAGCACCTCTGAACAGCGGGCGCAGGAGATAAAGAAAAGCAGAACGAGAGTCAGCGCTGCTCTGCTGCTGGATCAGACTCGAGCGAAAGACGTAACACAGCTAATTGACTACGGGCTGGCCTGGCTAAAGGGGTAGCATCTGCCTCGGAGAAAACCTGGTGGCTGTAACGGCAAATTGGCATTGCAAACAGCAAAGGGGAAGAGGATAACACCCACATGCACATACATGCATTTCTCAGGCCTCTTGGAGATGGTTGGGATGGTATTGGGGGAGGTTTCCAACCCTAGATTGCGATATGAGGGAAAAGAATCCGATTTTGGTATTCCAGTGAGAAGAACAGGAGTGAGCACGCATGGGTTAGACACAGGGCTCAGCCTCGGTCCCTCGAATGGCCGGGGCCTGCTGTGCCACGACTCGGTTTCCCCGTTTGTAAAGTCAGCCTTCGTAAAGTGCTCCTCGGCTGTGAAGGCACTTCAGCCCGCTGCAGAGAGCAGGGGTGTGGGGGACTTCCACCCCAAACCTCACCTTCATCTGCTGGAGGTTGTTGGGTGCCGGGCCAGACTCCCCTCTCCTCAGCACTGAGAGAGCAAATTGTCACAGAGGGACAAAGCAACAAGAGTCCCCGAGAGATGGCTCGGACCTGGCATGACGCATGCCCGGAAACGCTGCCCAGCTCAGAGCCTGGAGCGGGAGCAGGATTCCCCAAACCCTGCAGGAACAAATCAGCAGGCAAAAGACTGGATTGCTCTGAGGACAGGTCCAATCATAAAAAAACCTCTGAACGCCAGTCAGGCTGGGATCTGCCTCCCACTCCGGCTCGGCGCTTTGCATATGAATTCTCCTTGCTGAAAAGAAATGGGTCCTTTGAACGAGCTGAATCTGCTAATGAGAACCCAGGGCCTCCGGAGCCCCTCTGAGGACAAGGGTCCCGTTTCTGAATGCCCCAGGCCAAGCCCTGAAACCCAAGGCAAACAAAGAGAGGCTTTCCCCAGAAGGAAGCTGCCTTTCGAGCCTGCTCCCCTTTTGAAAAGGTCATCTCCCCTGGACACACAGAGCTGGCGAACTGCTGCTCAACACACAAAGCAGCCAGGGGAAGAAAGTCATAGGTGGAAAGAGTGGCAAGAGCCCAAGACGAAAAGCTGCATTTTAGATTTTCCTTTCCAGCCATCCTTCAAGAAGATGACCCTCAAGACTCCATCCAAGAAAAACTGGCTTGGTGCTTGTTAGATGGCAATGTCCTACTCAAGTCTCAGGTCTGCTAATTCAAAGAGACCCACTGTCCATCACATGACTGACAGCACTCTGACTCTGCCACCAAACACAAAGTTGATGGTGCTGCCATGGGCTAGGTTTAGGATTTTGTGCAATACAGGAGAGATATCCTAAAGCTTCAGGTCTCAGAGTCAAGTGATAGCAGGAAATACTCCAATGTTTTCCTCCCTTTCTCTCTCAAAAAGGCAGACAGTGCAGAGCAATGGTACAGAAACCAAGGCAGACTTCTTTTTTGAGAGCCAGGGACAGACGAGCAACATCCTCCCATGGTGGACAGTGCCCTCAGGCCAGGTCCCCTCCCTCTGCTGGCAGCTGATCTCCACCTCTCACTTGCTGGCATGGTTTCTGCCCAGAACCATGTTCCCATTTCCAACACTAACTTTCTGAAAAAACGCAAGAGCTGAGCATGTCCCCTAACACTCTTCCTTCTTTCCAGTGCAGCCACTACTGAGTATGAGTGGATCAGCGGTGCCTACCATTAGCGATCTCTTCTCAGAGGCCAGTCAAGGCCCAGCACCTACCCTTCTGTAGGAGAAATCCCACCCCAATTCCTGCAGTACAGTCTCTGCTGGGATGCAACACATCAGCCACTGAACAACCCCAGCCATCCACGTCCGGGGGGCACAGTACCAGACCACCTCATTGCTATAACCTGAGTGTAGTCACTGCAGCCTCCCAAACCAATCCTGACAGCCTCCCGCTCCGCATGTTACAGATGTCAACAAGGTGACTGGGCCAGAGTCAGCCTCCCTTGAGCCCATATGCACGTGATCCCTGTGTGTGTTTGAAGTACCACAGCTCTCCAGGATTAAACGTTCCTCTAGCTGCTTGCAGACCTTCCTTACGTACACGTGCAAAGTTTTTCTCTCAAGCGCTATACATACATACATCAGACCAAAATCTGCCTATGCTTCTCTCTTCCATTTGCCTGATTTGCAAGCTTGCCCCAATCACAGCATCAAAGAGAGGTCAAGTTTGCCCAAGCCTAGAGGGTCTATCAGGCTAGCATGGTTAAGACACATGGCCATGAAACAACAGGTTGAATGGCCAGGTCTGCTATTTACAGCTGTGTGGAAAGGCAGATGGTCTTTGGTGCAAACATAACAAGGTACGAACCCATCTTCTGGATCTGGAGCAGGATGCCTGAGCTCCACCATCCCTACTACAGCAAACCCTGTACAACACATCTTCCCTTGGGAAAGAGCCATCGCATCTGAGTCCAGTAAGGCAGCAGAAGAGGGATGCACAACATGGACTTTCCACTTTCGCCACCTCTGCTCAAGTGAGCCCTGAACCCACGACAACAGTGAGGCCTTTGACCTGAGGCTCAAACAACCCAATTTTTTGGGAGACTATCTCGGGCAAATAAATGATCACATTTCATGTGATGCTCAGCTCCTCATGCCACCACGTCAACCTGCTGATTCCAGTGTCCAACGCTGCCCTGGTCTTCAGGGCCTGAGTGCACAAGACAAAGCCCAATTCTTTGAAAGGCAACAGCCGGTCGGCAGTGTTTTAAGGCCTGAAAACAGCTCTGAATGTTCAGTTCCTTTTTTTAAATAGAGGCCCCTTCTGTAAACGATCTGTTTGGACAGGAGGGAGAGCGCTGTAAGAGTCCAAGCGCTTGTGAAATAGGATCGGCTGCGTTCATTTCAGCTCCATTCAAAACATGTGGGGGAAGAAAGAAACCCAAAATTGGCCTTTGATGACAAGGAAGCAGAGGAAGAGAGAAAGAGGCCATACATCTCCGTGCTCCTGAAAGGGTGTTAGAAACGAGAGAAAATGGGGAAAAATAATTAAAAAGGATCAATTAATGACATTTCTGTTTGAAGGCATCTGCATGTGTTTAATTATATTCAATGCAAGATCTTCTTGTTGACACAAATTTCTGTGCTGCAGGCCAGTGGTGTAACAGGAGCCAGTTTTGTATGTTCCTACATCTACCACAGACAGGGCCAGAGTCCCTCGCGAAAATCAAGGCTCCTTTTACCGGGTACAAGCAAGAAAGACAGAGGTCCTGTTCAAAAAGTGCTGACAGCTTAAGACTGAGATAGCTTATGACAGTCACATAGGGAAAGAGGAGTTTTGGTGCCCTTTTTTACAGGAGAAGCAAGGAGTGGAAACGCAAGAGACTGAATGATGGGTCCAAGAAAGAGGATTGGTGACCTCGGACAAGCCAGTTCGGTGCTTTTATCACCAAATCTACCCTGTGACACCAAGCCCGCAAAGGGAAGCGATGGCACGTTGGCAAGAGCCAGGCGTATAACCCCCCCGCCCGCTCTTTGAATTCCAGCCTCCTGCGAGAGGCCCACACCATAAACAGACAGGAGATTAAAAAGGGAGCAAAAATCTTCGACAAACTCCGGCTGCGTCCCAGATCAAAGATCATCTCCAGCGGGCCATCTGGTCCTTGTAAATGTAAAACCAAATTGAAACGCCTGCCCTCACCTCCTCCGACTCCCTCGGCAATATTGCTTTTAGCGTTCGCAGACGAGGGAAGGAGCTCGCAAAAGGCATCTGTATGTAATAGAGCCCCTGTACAGCTGGACTATAGATTTGCTACCCCCCTTTTGTTAATCATGAAGCAGAGGTAAATGTTTTCTTTGGTTCTCCAGGGGCCCCACCATTAATAGGGACTTTGTAAGACCGCGGCCACCACCCTGGGCTGGAACAGGGCTGCCTTTCAGCTCCGCCGTGTCTCTCCAGCCAAGGACCTCGCTCTTGTCCCCGCTGGGGACGCACTGGGAGGGGAAGCAGCTTGTCTTCCAGCAGCGCCACGAGACGGGCTGGAGCCCCAGCCGAGCAGCCGCCGTCCATTGCAGGAGCCGCCCCGCGGCACCCTCCTTCCCGCCCGCGCGGCGTTTCAAGTGGCGCTCTCCCACCACTTGTCCCCACCTGGATGGCAAAAGGGGACGCAGAGACAGGTAAGTAACAGACAGAAGCAGAGGAACTGAACTGAGCGCTTTCAAAAAGGGGACACGACGCATCCAAGGCAAAAACGAATCGCGAAAAACCCCACCACCACAAACCCAAGTACTCCGGGTTGGACTTGAAAGGCAAGTCAAGAGGAGAAAGCTACGCAGCAAACGTAGCAGACGAAGAGGAGGCAGCTTGAGGAATTCCTACCCATCGAGCTTTATTGTGTTATTCCAACTAAGCAGAGACAAAAAGACAAATCTCAGCTCCCTACTTTCATTTATAATTGAACCCAGTCCAGAAGGATGGAGCAAGTACCATCTGTAATGCAGAGTGCATTAGCAGCCGGCAGAATGAAATATTCAAATTACTGTAGGCTACCTCGCATTTTAATGACAGGGTTACAAAAACCTGACTTGTAAGCGGAGATTGGACTGGAAGAAGAGAAAGTTTGTTTTTCCAGTGCATGAATTAACCTAACAAAATGTTACTTTCAGGAAAAAAGCATTTGCATGGGTAATTTTGCAACAGATCCCAACAGGCTCACAAGAAAAAAAATATTACTCCATTTAGCTATCTTAATTGATATATTGTCCTGGGAGAAGAAAAAACCTGGGGAAAAAAAGGGCAAGTGCTTTTTCCCTCTGGCTGAAGATACTAAGTAAATATATATATATGCCTGTGTGCATAAACCTTAACAACACGCACGCGTCCTCCACACAGGGATGCATGGCAGCGCGTATTTGCATCCATGGGGCGTGTCGGTACAACGCTTGTATTAGCCGTATCCTCTTGATGCCGTGCACAATTTCAATATGCAAATCACCCCTTGATTTTCGTGCGTGTGCCTGCGCTGGGATCCATTCGTTTTGATATCGTTAATCAGGGCTGCCGAAAAGCCTGACACAGTAAGTGGCTGTAGCCCCTAGCAGTAGTCAAGATGGAGTGACAGGCTCCATTTAAGATGTCACAGCATATAATAAAGTGTAAAACTATACTTAAAATAAACGAGATAGAAACAATAAACTTGACTCCGGGTTTGAACTTTCAGGGAGAGCGACAGCGAGAGGTGAGCGCGCGCGGGTGTGAGGAGCCGGCCGTCCCGGAGCACGTGGCGGGGGAAGGCTGGGCCGCTTTGTCCCCAGTTTTGTGCCAGCGGCAGCCCTTTCCACTGGCCGACGCTGCGTCTGGGTGGCAGAGGACTCTGCTCCCAAACCTGGGCAGCAGATCCCTGCGGATGATGGGAGGCCGAAGAGGACGTCCTCTGCACACCTGGCTATGCAGGTGTGAGAAACCAGGGCTGCCTCCTGCGTCCTCCAAAGGAGGACACAGCAATGTCCAGAGCAATGAGCTGGAGCTTCTGAGCAACCCTGCAATAACAGTCCACCTGCACGTGGGCCATCTGCCCCTAGCCACAGGCTACCGATGGCCCTATTACTCCTCGAATTCAATGCAAAGCCCCTGAGGAGGAGGAAGACAAGGAGCCACAACCATGAGTTTGAGTCTTGCGTGTCTGCACCCGCTGCCTGGCCCCTGCTCACCCAAACCTGAACAAGCCCCGGGCAACAGAGACGGCAGCTCCGCAGCCCTGGCAGAGCCCAAAGCTCAAACGAATAAACCCAACAGGCAGCCCTCCCCGCTCCCCTGCGCTGCCGTCTTGCCCTGGGCCCTTCCAACAGCTTGTTGCGTCTCCGTGGGAAAGCCGTGCTCGTTTTTCACGGCTGGCATTGAAGCAGACTGGTCTCGAGTAGGCTTTGCTCACTTGGTGAGCTGGCCGCTCTCTGGATAGCTGGTTTCAGATTCAAATCCACCCCCCAAAGGACGAAAACTCAGCCGGAAAAAATGCCGCTGGAAGAGCCTCAATGGCAGCAGCGCCCGCAGCAGGAATGGCTTGGAGCTCACCTCTCCTCTCGCCGCCACCCAAGTTTCGCCCGCGGACCAGCCCACTGGCTCCCTTGCCAGGACCCTCCGTGCTGTCCACCCCAGCAGGATCAGGGCACCTGTGCAGGACCCCCCGTGACACCCCGGAGCTGGGCCCAAAGCCCCGCTTTGGTGCCCGTCCGCACCATGAGCCCTCCAGAGTCCCACGCCGGCTCTGCGCCTTGAAACAAGCCAGTCGCTCTCACTCCGGCTAAGCAGTTAAATTAGAGAGTATTCAATTAATAACAGCTGAATATTCTGTCACATTTAGGAAGATGTATGGTAAGACAAGCGAGTTGTGATGTCTGTGACAGAAATGATAAAAGTTCTCCCGACACAGCCTGGCAGATACTTGGCTGCAGGAATCGTTTGCTCTCATGGACTCGAACGTCAGCGCAGACAGAAGACCCAGCACTGGCTTCAAAGGAGAGACGCTCCAAATTGAACAGGAAAACCTTTGCCAAATCATTTGCAGGCAGCTCCCTCCCATCTTCCTTCTGGGACCCATCTGAGACAATCTGCATGAAAACACAGGCGCGTGAGCGCACGCGCACGGCCCCGCCGGCATGCACGGCGCCTGCCCCGCTGGGCGGCAGGGGCGCATGTCCGCATGCTGGTGCGGGTGCCCGCGTGGCAGCGCGTGGGCCGCGGCACAGGGAGCAAAAAAACCCAGAAAACAAGCACAAGCAGACCAGCTTTACGCACCTCCCGGCTCCTGTCTCCTCACTGCGCCTCTCCTCCTCTCTGCTGCTCCAGCCCTACAGAGGCCATGGGAAGCTGCCGGCCCCAAACGCTCGGAAGACATGAGTCAGGGCTTGGTGAGTCACGGCACGGCCTTAAAAATGACCAAACCCACTGCACGGCGTTTGCTGGGCTCCGTCCGCGAGACGCAGTCCCACCCGGCCACAGGTGAAGCCAGAGCAGCGGCTGCCGAGATGGATCCTCTGAGAAAGCCCACCAAGAACCGGACCTTCCTGGCCCTGCAAACGCGAAAATCCCTGCGCCGTGGGAGCAGCTTGCCTCTGCGTGGGGCTCTTCTGCAGGCAACCGGGCCACAAACGCCCCAGCAGCCCCACGGCGTTTCAGGGCTTGCGCCGGGATGGAGCCCAGGCTCCCAAGCCACTTCCTGAGAGTGACATCCCCAAGGTGTGCAGCACTTCAGCGGGTCCAGCCCAGGCCCCAGAGGAGCGGCGCGGGGCGTCGTCGTCCCCCTCCACGCACCCTCCGGCGCCGGCCCCGCGGCTGGCGAGCCCCGACGAGGCACGCGGCACCTCTCCGCTCTCATTGAGACGCGGCTCATGCGCCGCGCACGCCGCTGCCTGCCAGTCACTGCGTGTCGGGAATGAGCATGCAGAAGCTCCCACGCTGGCACGGCCATTTCCAGGTGTGCACGAACGTCTCTCCATCCACTCGCGCCGGGCCACGTTGCTTTTCGCAGGACAAGGACCTGATCTGCTGCAGCCGGCACCGCTTCCTGAGCAGGGACGAGGCTCAGCACGCAATCTCCATCGCATGGGGAAAGTGCCCGTGTTGGAGGGAGTCTGATCTGCTAGGCCAATTAACTGGATGCTCCTCTGCTGCTAAATGGCCATCTTTGTTCCACTTTGCCGAAAAGAAACGCGTGATAATTTTCCCCGCGTATTTTGCTAGCCTGAGGCAGCTCTGACGACGCAATTTCCCACGAGCGCTGCATTCACTGCTCCCAAGGAACGAACGTTTGCAGCGCAGGCAAAGCGCCTGCTCCTCTCGAACCCACCCTCCTATGAACCGGGTAGGCAGGGGACCAGCCCCCAGGCACCCCACAGCCAAGAGGGACAAGCTCCGAACACTCCTCCACTGGGTGACTGAGCACCGAGGGGCCGCGAGGCCACGTCTGGCCCCCGGCCAGCGACACGGAGAGCTCCACGCAGAGCTTCCAAGCCACCTCCAGGCCATCACATCACCCACTTTCACCCTCAAGCTGCCTCAGTTTACCCATCCAGAAAAGGGATCCGAGCTCTCCCCGGGTCCACGCAGCCTAGGCAGTGCTTGCACAGCACCGTTACTGTGGGTGAGTGATCACTGTCAAGCAAGACGTTCCCTATCTAATTTATTAATGCGCCGTGCCCAGAGAACGTGCTGGAGAGGTGCTTTCAAGCCTGTCTCTCCCCCCGATGCTATTCTTCTGGGGGGCTGTTTTTCACTGGTGTTGTTTGAGAACACAGTTTTGTTGCTAAGAAACTACCTTCATACTGCTCTGAGAGCAAAGACAAAGCAACCGTCAAAATAACACGTTATTTTGACAGTAGCCAGATCATAACCATAAATGATCCATTTTCCCCACTCTCTCGTATACTCGTTAATGTGGTCTAAATACCATACTCTCGCGTCTAACACACGCACGGTGTATACACACTCGCAAAACAGGCACACGTACAGCGTATGCGCAAGAAGCCCCCGGCCCGCACCTGGGGGCTCCACTGTATCCCATTCATCCCGCAAACAAAAGCTGAATGAATCAGAAGCGGGAAGAGGAGGGTGTTCTCTCGGGGAGGCTGCACAACCACCTTTTACGCAGGAAGATGGCACAAGACTTTTAATCAAAAGACACAGGAGAAATAAAAGGAGGGAAAAGGTAGTACCTCTGCCCACATACACTGCAGCTAGCTTAGTGCGTTGGCCCTGGTTTTGGGAAAAATAATTACCTGTTGGCTTAGGTTCTGTTGGTTGGGTTGTTTTTTTGTTTTTTGGGTTTTTTTCCAAGACTCAGGGGAGACCAAGTGAAAAAAAAAATTAAAAACCCATTTGCACCCTGGTTTCAGAAGTCTTCTGTGTCTCTTGCTGTTCTTAGGGTGGGGAAAACCTGTCACGCAAGGAAGACCCGGGTATCTCCACAATATCACCTTGATGCAGAAATTATTCTAAGCCAAGTCCCCGGGATCCTGAAAGACAATTTGCCAGCTCATCCACCTCCTAGGCGACAGGACATTTCCACTTCCCCAGCAGGAGCATCTCTGGCCCCTCTTTGCTGGTCAGGATGGCCTGGATGGAACCCAGAAAAGACCTGAACAGCAGTGCATCTGCCTCCAAAGGCACAGAAGGGGCCAAAGCATCTACAAGGCACAACTTCAGAAAGACACTTCCTGCCTGACCCATTACAACCCAGGAAGATGTGTGGAGTCAAAAGGTTTGGAGGCTGCTGGGGTGCGGGGATGCAGGCAGTCCCTACAAGGCCAGTCTTCCTGGGAGTCCAGCCAGAAGCAGGCAGTGCTGCTGGCTGGATCACGCTGGACTCCTGCTCCCAGGCTCTGCTCAGAGCCCTACTTAATCCCGGAGGAAATTCTAACATTAAAAGCAGGACAGTTAACTACAGGATCAGGATCCTCCATCTCCCTGACACCCGCAGCAAGGCAGAGCTGCTAACACAAAGTAGGGGCTGCTTTACACCGGCTGTGCACGGTGCTGTGCAGAAATGGCTGCAAGAAGCATGGGACAGTCAAGGAAAGCTCCTGCCCCCTATTACTAGAGGTGGCCCCAGCCTCTGCCACCAACTCTTCATACAATCTTAAGCATTTCCCATAACAGCTCTGGGCCTCAGTTTACCTCACTCATACCGAAAAGCTGCAGCCAAGTACTCCCTAGTTCCTCTTTGCAGATGCCCCACGTGCCTGCCAGGAGCAGCACAGCACAGGGACACATGTGCTACTGCACACAGGCATTGGCATCGCTGAATTCACGCAGGCTGAGCAGGGGGGAGGAGGGCAGGGGGTAAGACAGGAGGGAAGGAAACTCAGGCAGCGCCCACTAACAAGTGGGAATGAAAACTACTTAACTGGAAAGGCTCGGCATCGCAGCAAGCGCCCTGAGCAGCAGCAGCGTGCCGCCATCCTCCCGCGCGGTGCTTCTGGAGCAGCCATGTGGAAAAATCACACTTGCTTTCAAGGGGGAGGAAAACCCTAAACAGGAGGTCACAAGCGCTCCCTTCCCACTGCACGCTCCAGAGCCGGGGTGGGAGGCAGCTGGCCCCGCTCGCCCTGTTTGTCCGCTGTCTGGCCATCGTAAACACTGTCCTCCCAGGGTCCCGCTGGCACGGAGACGGGGCCTCGCGCCCGCTCGACCGGGGGCAGCGATGCGAGCTGCACGCTCTGCAAGCCATTCCTGACTGCTCGGCTAGAAAGAGGAACGCTGCTGCCGATAAGACAAGTCAAGCAGCAGGTAAAAGCAGTGCAGCACAGGGACGCGACCCGCTGCACCCTCAATGGAGGCGCTTGTACCTGCTCTGCTGCAAAAGCCACTGGGACCTGCCGACCTGCTACTTTCTGGCAGAGGAAAAGTGGGGTAAAAGGCAAGGCTGAAACTCCAATCTGGCATGCCCAAGCAACCCAAAAGGCCTCGTACTTTTGCAAACCCCTCGTGCAGGAAGAACCCCCAGTCCCTGCTCAGCCATGCCCATCAGTGTCACAACCCAACAGCAGCTCCTCTCACCGCTCCACCACACAGCAGGCACAGCTCAAAACCAGACCAAAGCTGCAGGTCTTCAACACGAGCCACCCATGGCAACCACGGGCTGAAGAGCTGACCGAGACCGTGGACATGCCACGTGGTGCGTGACTACACCGGTGTGCTTGCACTTGTGTAGAGAGCAACAACGTCCAGAGGTAGATACTGACAGAGCCTGGAAGAGCAAGAGCCCTGCCTTGTACGCTTACTAGCAGGAGCCAGGAAAACTTGCAGCCATGGGAAGTGATTGCACAAGTATCTGGGGCTGGGCTGTTTGACTCTTCCCCTGGAAGAGCTGGAGCACAACTCTAGCTGATCTCCTGCCAAAGCGGAGCACAGCAGCGCTGGACCCCGGGCTCCTCTGCACGTAGCGGAAAACGCAGAACAGAAGCAAGCGGCCCGTCTCCCGTAAACCCGCAGCAGGCTTGCTTGCCACGTGTGCTTTCACTGCCAAAATGCTGAGCTCCACCCCACAGTAGGAGAAAAAGGGAAGGGCGAGAAGAGCTCTGTCGAAACCCACCAAACCCCAAACAACATTTCTCTGCAGCAGAACAAAGCCCTTGGAAATATATTCTCTGCCTGGGTCCCCCAAGCCACATGAAAGCAGCATTTTCTGGGCTAATTACACAGGCTGCTCTGAGCCTCTTGGCATAATACAAGCTGCAAAGTCAGACATCAAAGGGCCAAACTTTAAAATAAATACATAACAAAGACAGCATAGTCAATGGGAGAGCTCTTCCCATCGCCCGAGCTTGCCGCCTGTGTTGAATGTTGGGAGTGACTCGGTTCATGAAACATGACCACTGTGACCTCCCAGGATACCTTGCCTCCGCACACAAGAAAAGAAATCCTAATTGCATTTCAGCTGCTGCATTTTTAAGGGTTCATCTGCGCCCCAGGACGGGAGAGGCAGCTTGCTGGGAGGTGGCTGAGTGACGTTAGGAGCTGCAGGGGAAAAGTCCCAGCAGCAAGGGGACCTCCTGCAAGGAAAACACAGAAAAGGGAAAGAGAGGGGCAACGAGATTTTATTTGCAAGTCACGTCCCCACCAGGCACAGGCAAAGTGGGGGGTTGGTCCTTGCAGGAATATCCAGGATCCCAGCAAAGCCTTCTGAGACCTACATTCAAGGGAAGGATGAATTACAGAGCCTGTGCTCTAACTGAGGTGGCCAAACAGCGGGGCGCTGGAGGGAGCGGGCAACTCAGGGGGCCTCAGCTCAGGGTGTGGGAGAGGATGGGACACGAATCACGGCTGCTCGGAGACGCAAACCATGCCAGGCAACTGCACCCCAGCAGCTGGGTTGAGAACAGGCCCCAGTTGCCGTGCGCCTCAGTTTCCCCAAAGCTGAATGCACCCACTGCACCTAGAGCTCCTGAGACTGGATTTTCCAAAACCATCCTTTAACCTAAAGAGCAGCCTTTTACAGAAAGCCTTGGCCCTGCCAGGGCTGAGTCACAGGCTGCCCCGGCACCCAGGGCATTTGCCGAAGCCCTCCTCTCATCAGAGATCACTGGGGAAGATGGAGCCATGCCCGCCTGCTCCTTCAGCCCCCACCTCTCCCCTTGCCTTTGCATTTTCAAAGGCCTTGTAAGGCCACCAGTTCCCACACAGCCGAGCGACCAGCTCCTGCTCCCCCTTGCTGAAGAGCACAAAGAGATGCTCCAAAAGAGCCAGACACGATCAGAAATCTTCAGGGTTTTAGGGCTCTGCTCCTTCCGTGGGCAGAAGCCATCCAAGGGTGCTGATACGGGATCCTCCTGCAGGGCCTTGGGAAAGGGCACAGGCAAGAAAATCCACGTGGGATGCTCCAATGTTCAGGGACATCCGCACATGCAAAACAATCCTCCTAGGGATGAAACAGCGCTTCTGAAACGTGCCTTTGGCCGCAGAGCTCCCCGTTACCGTGCGAGTGTTTCCCCCGCGCCGCCGTGCACGGGGCTGGGCCCCCCCGAGCCGGCCTCTCCCGTAGTACGGAGGAGGGCTGGCCCACGCCGCGCTTCCTCCCAGGGAAAAGACGGACGATGAAAGAAAGAATGAGGCTGGGACGGATGAGCGTGGGACGCGAGGGGAAGGTGTCAATTAGAGCAATGAGCCCCTCCGCATCCCCGCACCTGACAGCCGGGGTGAGCGGAGCTGACAGCCGGCGCGCTGGCTGCCGTCCCCCGCCTTGCGCTCCCCCGCGCACCCCGGCAAGGCCAGGGCAAGGGGACACTGGCGGCCCCCTCTCCTGCCTCCATAGCTGCTCCTAATAATGGTAATTATAATGATTGGAGGCTTAAGCAGGCCAAGGCAGGCCTGGAGGCAGGTTGTAATGAAGCGGTCAGGGCTGGGGGGGAAGGCAGAGGCAGGCAGGGCACTGGGGCTCTTTGAAACCGCTAATGAGCCCTGCAAGGTCTCGGCTGCCGGCGTGGGGTGGCGGGACGTGGAAGCGGCAACCTGGCAGATGCTGGCTGGCAACCTGCCGGCGAAGCCCCAGAGCCTGTCGCTGTGCCCAGCCGCCCGCTGCCAGCCCCAGGAGCCCCTCGGCGCCCGGCCCTCTCCCTGGGCTCCCCCTCGCTGCTCGGAGCTGCCTCCCACAGGTAATACTGCCCGGAGAGCCTGTGCTTCGCCCTCAGCCCTCCCCTTCCCGCAGGCTCAATCTGATTACTGCTGATACACATCTTCTCCTGGGCTCCAAAACATGCTCTTCCCAGCTGAAGGATACGCAGGGACACAGAAAACTTGTCCTGATTGCAGTGTTAATGGTCGTGTGGCCCATGTCATCACCGAAATGGCCTTAGGGGGAGACTTGATGGGTCTCTGAAGTCATCAGGACTACCCCACCTCATCTTGCTCCCCTTATTAAAACCATTCATCCTGGGAGCTAAATGAATATGTTTCATCTTCAAATGCTGAGACACAATAGCAAGCAGGCAGAGATCTAATAGAACAATACCGATCTAATCATTCCTATTTTTCTCTCTGCATCCTGTCTTCATATTGCACGAGCACACGCGCAGCCGGCAGTAACGTCTCGCCACCCAGCACTCGGCGCTCGCTCCCGCTATCCCCCCTCGCGGGCGTGCTGCGTGCACACGAGCATGCAACGTGGCAGCGAGGCGCAGGGCACGCTCCAGCTCACCCTCGGTCGCTCCTCAGCAAAGCCACAGAGGAGCAGCAGCTGTGTGCAAATGCAAACCGTCTACTGGTTTTGCCGTCGCGATCTCTGCTCGGTCCTGCACTCGGGTACGGAGGAGACACACTCCTGAAGATCGTGGGGCATCGCAGCCGGGCTTGGCTCCCTTTTGCCCCACTCTTCATCATCGTCCTCTCTGTATCTGCACACGAGTGGCTCAGATGTACCTGCATACATGCAAGGACGGCAACAGCGGAAAAAGCCCCAGGACTTTTAAAACTAATAAACCCAATGGATACAGAGTCTAACAAGTCTAACAGACCAGCCGGTTGCTCTTGGAGCAGGGCAGACCCTGCACCGCCGGCAGGCCCCTATCTTACGTAGCCGTTCACCAGGAATATTGTACCCTGTGTTGTATATTAATCATTTTCAACGCTCCTTCCCACACCCGCCACTGGTTTTCACGGCTCCCGTTCCCTTAGATACAGAGTTGATTTTCCCTGGTTTGCTAAAGCACCTTTTTGCATGCGTGACGCTGGGGGAAGCATAACAATCTGTGTCTCTCTTACATATTAGCTGTCTCCAGCAAGGTCCCCGGGCAGGAGTGGGGGAAGTGACGGAGGAAGCAGAGCATGGGAGCAGCAAGAAGCGGAAAGGACTTAATGCGAGAAAGGTGGCTAATTTGTTGCATCCTTCAAGAGCCTGCTAGAGACGCTGCGAGCGTCCCCTTCATAACCGGGGTTTGCACAGCAAATCCCCACTCCATCTAATTATTAACGATAATAACAGCGGCTGGCTCGGTGGATGCCATCTGGAGCCCTGCCACGACTGCTGCCCGCCGGCCCCGGGCAGGAGGGGAAGGCAGGGCGACCTGCCGGGGCGAGGGCCTGCGCTGGGTGCCGCCGCCGCGGTGGCCCCGGGACCAGCCGCCCCAGCGCCGCGAGGACCTGCCGGGCCCACCCAGGCTGCCGCGCGCGTGTTCGCTGCTGTGGCAGGCTTCATAAGGCTCCGCTCTTTGACTGGCGTTGAGTTTATGTGAAAGTAATTAACAGTAATTAATCCTTAATTACAGTAATTAGCCAAGTCGCAGTAAATTAAACCACATCTGGAGCAGATGAGGGCTTCCGAATGGGAGGCTAGCGCAGGCGACAATCGGAGAGATGCTGAATTCATCTGACAGCATCTGATTAAGGCTACCTGTTGCAAGCAGCTCATTTGCATAGTGTTTTTGTTTGCATTTCGCAGTAACCCTTTCGGCCGGGCTCCCACCCCAGGCCTCGGCTCCCCCCGCCCTCCTCCACCGCCGGCCCCCGGTGGCATCTCCCCCCGCCGGCCCACCCGGATTTTCAGGATCTCCGTGAATCTCTCCGGCGAGGTGGAAGAGGAAGCAGCTATGGGCCAAGATGGGGAGCAGGAGAGAAAAGGGGAGCTGGGGATGTCCCCGCGGGTCCCCTACCAGTCCAGGGTCCTCCCGGGCGCTGGGGACAAGCCTGGGTGACCCAGTGGGGCCACAGAGCTGCAGGGCTCCCTCGCACCCTTCTCTTGCTCCCTTGCAGAACAGAAGCTACCCACAGGATATTATATAAAATATCCACAATAAAACAGCCACCCCCACAGCCACCCCCCTGGCAGGGGGTCACAGAGACGGCTCAAAGAGCCGCTCGCCCCAGCCTGCCCGCAGCCATGGGCCACGCGAGGTGACGGAGGCCACCAGGTTTGCCCCGCGACTCCCCTGCATCCTGCGCTGTAGCAGCTACAGTAATCATAATAATACAAGACCGAGGCTCCAAAGGGGAGTGCATTCTCCAAAGGGGCAGGTTATTATTAACACCACTTGGTATTTACCCAGCGCCGCACAACCTCGGAGATCTCTGCTGATGTTTAGCCGCGCTCAAAGGGAGGGGGAAAAATCCTTCCCCTTCCCTTTCTTCACACAATAGAGAAACCACAAGACGGAGAGGTGAAACAGGGTACTCGAGGCCCAGCTATGGCTTGCGGTATTTGAATGCTGAAAGAAACAGCTCAGGGAGCAAACGGTGCTGCCCCGGGCTCGCTGCAGGCCCTCGTCCCCCGCCACGCTCTTCCGGACAGGTCCTTCAACCACGCGACTCAGCAGCACCCAGACCCACAGGACAGGGATCTCCACCGCTACGCAGAGGCGCCCGTGGACCTTCAAGAGCAAAACGAGAACGGTGATGGTCCAAAAGCAATCTGCCTGATCTCAGCAGGTGCCGCAAAACCTCAGGGCTTAATTGCACATGGTTAATGAACACGAAAGTCCTGTCTCTCCTGCCTCTGCACCGCGCAGCACACAAAGGATGGCGCGTCTCCGCAGCGAGCTCCCTAACCCTGGGCCGGGAGGGTTGAAGGACCCTTCAGTACTGAAATATTTTCTGTCTTCTGGGCTAAACCGGTATTGAATTGCCAAAGCCAGTGGATGCAGCAGACCTTGGAAACTATCAAAAGAACCTAATTTTATGAAACATTAAAAGGAGCTACATTTGCCCCCAACGGAAAATAAGTGAAATAAACCTTTTGAATTTCCTGTGCATGCAAGAACCTCACAGAAAAATGTGTTTTTTCCACCGTATCAGAGGAGACTCCCATGTACCACTGCAAATGAGCCAAGCACTGAAACATCCACTAACCACTCAGCACTGAACACGCATCCTCCCCAGAAACCCACACTTTGCTATCTGCGTCTTGCTTAAGGAAATAGAGAATTCACAGCTTTCTCCTCCTCACAAGGAGGAAAGTTGTGTTCCGCAGCCCCAAAGGCCACCAACAGCTAAATGGAGCAGCAAAAATTAAGTAGACTGAAGTGACAAACCCTCCACAAAATCTCTCACATTGTTGGATTAGGCAGACCTCTGAAAAGCACACTTACCTGCATGGATGCTAGCCTGAGATGGCTACAAATGCAATGGTGTTTCTTCCCCCTGACTCACAGCCCCAAGATGAACTCACTGTCCATACAGTGCAATTTTCCTTTCTATCAATAGGTTTTAAATAGATACTCTATCAGCATTTTTACTGAGGTCTTTCACAGATATGGCATTGACAACAAATCATATTATCTTGCTACAGCCAGATTGTGGTTAAAGCAATATTTCATATGAAAAAAAGATTCCCTCACAAATATCTTCAAGAAATACAGCCCCCACATCTACAATGCCAACATTTTGCTTTCCATGAGAATAAAATAAATTGGAAAGCTGTAATCAAGTAGGCAAAGCCTGTTGCAGCCAGGCAGAAAGAGCACAGGGAACAGCTCTACAGAAGCAGCAATGAGCCCAGATGGTTTAGCTGTGGGGACAGGAGAGCCTGGTTGGTCCCGTTTCCCTTCCACGAGTATCAGCCAGCAGCTATCTGCACAACCCACAGATGCTAAAGCTTTAGCCTTCAAAGCTGCAAAATATTCATAGTCCAGGGGAAGAACCAAGAGGAAAGGACCGAGCTCCTGTGCACCATCTCTGCTTCCCATGGGCCTGTTTTTACTGCTTATTTTCAACCAAAACTCTGCCAGTCTTTAGGACTGCAATACATTTCTTTGGAGATATTTCCTAATCCAGCAGTAAACACTCTGGCCAGACAGACCACTGTGAGTCTCTGGTGGTTTGGGGAACATCACCTGCTAGTCCCTAATGGACGGTGACGAGTAGTCCGTACAGGCGGAAAGGTACAATGAGAAACTGAGTAGTCAAGGACAAAGATGGAAAGTTTGTTGGAGATTCAGGATCTTTTCTAATTTTCCTCCGTCAAGTTTTTAACCTGGAAAACCTGCTGAAGAGTTAGACCTTCCATATGTTACTGTGATATGGCATCAATAATGAGAAGACACAGCCACGTCACGTAAAACTGTAATATGGCAATGTCCTTTTTTTTTTTTTTAATCTGAACACAAAAGCACCATTAGTTACTGGATGGAGACTTCATTTTGTAGAGAAGAATCATCAGACCAAGGGAAAGCTTTCACCAAAAGCTAAATGAGAAACACAAGTTGAATGAATAACCAAGTTTTCAGCATGTGGGCCACTCAAAACTCATGGTAAGACAGTCATTTTGGACTGATTCAGACATTTCATTTCAGCTTGCGCTTTTCTTTGTATCAAAAGTTCCCTGACTCTCATTTTGAAAATATTTCTTTTCCTTTCCCGCCCCTCTCCCCACGCGGGGACTCTGTTTTCCAAGGAAGGCATCTGACAGACTTGTCCCTCAACCGAAGAGCTGTGTGCACAGCCACCTCCCCCAGCATCCGTCTGCTTCCTGAGCCTGGAGCCGGCACCGGTTACACAGACAGGCACCGGGAGGACGTCAGGCTACAGAGCCTGATCTCTAGATCCACAGGGAAGCTCCTTCCCATGCATGGAGAGGCTCAAGAGGAACAGCTCCCAAGACACCCTCCAGCTGCCTTGCACCAAATCAGGACGTGGAGAGGCCCGTTCGTCCCAGAAAGAGACGACAGAGGGGGTGAAGCTGTGCAACTTCCTCTGCTCACCTGCCTGTTTCTCCTCTAGATGGTGGCAAACCCTTGCAGAAATACAAAGACTGGTTCAGCGCCTCCTGCAAGATGGATCAGCGATGTTACCATTGGGTCCAACCAGATCCTAAGCTAGAAGCTCTAAACCTTCAGCGTTGTTCAGGAAAGGATTAAATTGCACTCTCCACTTACAGCTGGCACATCACAAACTTGTAAGCCTGCATCCTTCATGGCATCTCCTACTTGCCCAAGTAACAGCTCGAGACCCTTCAGCTTTTACTTATGTGGTCAGGAACATGTCCTCTCTCTTGCACTACAAGTTACTGGGAAGCCACCATGGCAAACATCCCTCCCATGTATCTGGGGCAATGGCTACTCCAGCTAGTTGACCCTCTCCTCCTTTTAAAGCCCAAACAGCTCCTCCGGACTTTTTGCTGCGGAAGTCCTTACAAGTGCGAAGCAGTGTTTGCTCTATCTAACAGTTGTTTCACACCAGGTCAAGTCAAAAAACAAACACAACCATAAAAAAAATAACAACAACGTAGAGGGGAGAAGCACATCTCATTTCAGCTCTCTAGAGGAAGGGAAACACGGCCATGCTCAGACACACAGCCAAGTGTTTCCCCCAGCCAACAAATATCATTGTTTTTGGACCAAGACCTCATGTGGAAGTTTTAGCTTGGAAAAAAAGTGTGTGTGTGGGGAAGTTCCCAAACAAAACAAAATTAAACTAATCCTTGCAGTCCAGGAAGGCAAAAAGGCCCCAAAACCTGGGGCTCAGGAGGAAAGACGTTGCAGATGTACACAGGCGTGTCAGAGACACGGCGTAGCTGTGCCTATCTTTGCAGACCGACACACGCACGCATGTTTTATAGATACACATGTGCTCCTTCCAGGCTTGAGGACTCGGGTCCCTCCTCATCTGCACAGTTCAAATTAATTATACACTTTAATTTCATGAATTATTAATTTGATTCTGACTCGGCAGCTTACGATTATCCAGCGCTACAGACTATACAATTCCAGCTTCATTAAAACATCACCAGCTGCCTGAGAGACAGACATTAAATAGCAGAGAGTAATAATAAAATTAAGCTCTCTGTGCATAGCAACAGAGTCTTCCCCTGCCTCGCGCAGCGAGAGCTCTGCCGCTCTCCAGGCCCAACTGGTAAATAGATCCCTTTGCAGAGCTTTATTGCGCTTGCGAGGCCTCGGCTCCGCGGCCGAGGGCGGCTGCTTGCGCCCCGTTTCCTCGCTTACATCCCGCCTCTATGGGCGACGCCGGCTTGCGGACACGTGGGAGCAGAGCCCTCATGGTGCACGCCGGCTTCCCTGGGGCGCGAGCGCCCGCCACGGCCGGACGCCGGGGTCAACGCGGGGCCCCTGCGAACGCCCTCCTCGCGGCAGCCCCCCTCCCACCCGCAGCAAGGACGGGCAAGGTTCTCGGGCTAATATCACCTCCAAATAAATAAAGCCGGAGCGCTGCCTCCCAGCGTCTCCCTGGCAAAACAATTTATAGAGGGAAAATGTCGGAATTTAGACATTCCATTTAGCTGCCTCAGAAATCTAAGGACCCCAAACCTTGTGGGATTTGAGAAATCGATGGAATTAATTAAGGGAGATGTCCAGTGGTCTCCGCTAAGTAATCAGCAGGTACAGTAGACCTGAAATTCTATAAAGAAAAATGGGAAGGGATGACATTGAAGGAGGCAGTGGGGATTAAAAAATGAGCATCCGAGTGGTAAAGGCGCACACCCATTGATCGCTGCATTACGGATTAAGGCTTCAACGAGCAGCCAGAAGATTCTGTAGCAGAAAATGGTTACAGAGGATGAGCATGAACAGAGCAGATATATATAACCTCTGACAGCCGAGAACAACTGAAACGGAGGACAGCTCTGCAGTGAACCTGAGAGCAAAAAGTTTTGGGGAGGGGGAGGACAGGGAAGCGGGGGGAGTGCTGAGGGAGCCATTTTGTGCGTGGGAAGCCTGCCCGGCACGGAGGAGCGCGCTGCCCAGGGGAAGGGGGGAAGGTGAAGGAGGGAGAGGCCGGTGCCAAATTGAGATGGGGTCATGATGCTGGGCAGAGAGATGGGAGCTCTTCTCCACGCTCGCCTGGGAGATCGCTTGATCAGCAAATACCTAATGGCCGGGAATGAAGCCTAGCCTAGGGGAAGTGGACACACACTCAAAAACCGAGCTTGAGTCAGCTAAAAGGGCTCAGCTACACACAGGGGTCTCAGGACCTTGGTCTAGTTCTCTGCCCTATCACTGACTCTCAAGGGGACCTTTGGCTTTAGTCCTATGCCCCTAGCTGTCCCATGGCTTATTTTCTCAACTATCCCACATAGCACTGCTCTACCTCCTATAGGATAAACACACTGGAGAGCAGGAAGCAGCTGAGCTCCATCACCATGCAGATCTCGGACCACGTCCACGTGACGCAGCCGGTGCTGCTCTCCGGCAGCGAGCCTGATCGCGCCGCCTACACACGAGGCCTCCTCTACCCCAGGCCCCTTGTC
Source organism: Dromaius novaehollandiae (assembly GCF_036370855.1). Classification (NCBI taxonomy): domain Eukaryota; kingdom Metazoa; phylum Chordata; class Aves; order Casuariiformes; family Dromaiidae; genus Dromaius; species Dromaius novaehollandiae. The sequence goes on along the minus strand of NC_088105.1, from coordinate 11,992,263 downwards.
TCCTGCTCGTAAACTGTCAAATTTGCCCACTTGGGATGAAACTCTGCAGAGCATCTCAACTCCAACTTTATTCTTTTCATTTCGTTTCTAACCTCCAGGTTCATTTGTTTAAAGAGGAGGGGAAGAAAGGACATGGAACCCCACAGAAAAAAAGCCAAGGGTTTTTTTCTTCACCTTTCTGAGTCTCCTGTTACCAAAAGCTCTAGCACCCTCCAGCTGCTGATGGAGGATGGAAGCATCAGCAGGCTTACAAAGAAGTACTTATCTGGCCACCTCCAGGAAAACCTGCCTAAATTAACAAGCCTTTGGAAAACAGCCCTTCGCACATCTCCAGGATGCGCAGCGGCCTCCCCCCAAGACCCATGCCACATTTTCCTTGCAATGGCAGTTGGGCTGCTGCAGGCAATGCTGGAGACAGGTCCAGGTTCCCGAGCTGAGGCCTCCTGCTATGCTCGGCCAGCACGCACGGGGACGGCGCTCGATTAAGATGCAGGGCAGGACACAAGGGAGCTGTGCAGAGGGAGGACATGGGACCGGGCCCATTCCCAGAGGAGCTGGATACACAGCGAGGGGGAGGAGGGAAGTAGGCCTGCCAGGAGGAGGGAAGGTGAGCAATAACATCACCTACTGTTCCCCCATCCCAGGTCTTGTCCTGGAGATGAGCCCAGGTGTGTAGAGAAGGTGGCTCACTGTATGAATAAACATGTGCATGTCCATGGAGCAGCCAGGTACCACACTGATGAACACCACTAAAAAAGCCCCCGAGAAAATTTACAGTCCCGTCCTCGAACAGAGCTCGAGCAGCCTGCAGTAAATAAGGCCCGAGGCCACACGGCAAGGGATGATGTGGCTGCTAGTCGCTCGCCCCGTGAGCACCAGCCCTTGAGAAGCACCACCCAGCTTGGCCGTCCTCTGCCTTCCCATCAACCGCCAGTGCGGAGGGAGGGGGAGAAGGGAACAACACTGAACAGGGGTTGCTGGAACATTTCAATGAGAAATCTCAAAAAAAAAGCCTGAGCCTACTGCAGCCCTGGCTGCGACACGCAACAGCTCAGCGTCTCTGGGGTCACGAGGCTGCGGCCAGCACCTCGCCACCCTCCTGCTTGCTCTTCATAAATATGTATTGTTCCAAGTCATTGCAAGCTAAATGTCAGCTGTGCCAGAAGAGCCTTTAAAGCCAGGGCTCACTCGTGGGATAACGCCTCGCGTGGCTACAGCGGCCCCTCGCATCCCAGGACACACGCAGGCACTTCAGGGCACCCTGTTATACCGAGCAGAGAGGATTCCCGTGACCGGGGATATGCCGAGGACGGGCAGGGAGAGGCGATTATTACCGCAGTGGCTGTTTTTAACCCCTGTCCTTTCTCATTTTGCCACTGCACATTCGCGCTTGAACAGGCGGAAAGGGAGCACAATCGAAAATCAGGAGCTACAAACCAGGACACCAGGGCTGTCAGTGATGCTTCAGGCAACGTGCATCCTCCGAGGAGCAAGGACCATAAGCCGAGCCCATGGACCATAAACTAGCACAGGCCTAAGGGGGGAAGAGGGGTTTACCCCACGTGTGGATGTGGCTGTTGGATTTTGGGAAGCAGCTGTCAAACGGCGAGGCTGGCGGGGGTTGGCCAGGCTCCCCCCACCACTGCCTCCGGCCTGGCTGCCCCCACCCTGGGCAGTACCTCTCCCACCACCTCCCACAAATACCTTCTCGCCCCTGCTATTGCCAAAGCCCCTTCAATTCCCCGTACCTCTAGTATAACAGTTCCTGTGTCTCCCCACACCTACATCCCACTTCAGACACAGGATTACTTCCATTTTCCATCCCTTAAATATCTTTCAAAAATCTACTGGGGGCCAAGAAAACATGCCCAAAGGCCCCAGACTTTTCAAGCCAAACCCCTCTCTGGCTGGGGAAAGCTATGCAAAAATATATTCCCTCCCCAGAGCAAGGTGGCCATCCCCCTAATCTTGCAAGAGACACACAACCTCGTTTGGACGGGCAGCCTTAAAGGTGCCTTCAGGTCCCTTCTCTCATGTGGCTCTGAGACACAGAGCAGGACATGCAGTAGAGCCTGTCCCCCTTCCTCATTGAGGAAGACGGCATCACCTTCTCCAGTGCTGGCCAAGGGATGTGGAAACCCTGGTCACCCTGTGCCAGGCAAGCCACAGGGTTAAGGTGACAGGACAGGTAGTCTCCTGTTTGAGAGGAGATCAGATGATCCCATATCTGACAGGTGAACACCATGTCCCCAGACGAAGCATAACAGACACCAGCCTAAGGAGACCAGAGGGATCTCACGAGAGAGATCAGCCTAAGAGATGCAGCGAGGTAAACACAGCTCATCTTTCCTCCCCAGTAAGGCTTCTTCTGTGTCTCGGCTGGACTTTGAAGGCTCTCTGTGCTCACAAGCCTCTGCATATCCTTGGGTCAAGTCCTTCCAGCTCCAGCCCCAGGTTCCCTCAAGTCAACTCCAAACCATCCCCAGGCAGAAGACACTGATGCTGCAGCCTGAGCCAGCAGGAACGCCTTGAAATCACACTTCAGAGGCCTTGCGGGTGCTCAGCAACACACAGGGCTGTGTATGCTTTATGATATGTGTGTTGAAGAGCCCTGAGCAAAGGCTGTAGCAGATGCACAGTGTTCAGCAGCAGTCGCTCCCCTGGCTGCATTACAGCACGTGCCACGAAGCAGCCCCAGACCTCTGCCCCCTTCCTCCCCCTGCCCACGGCAGGCATTTGGCATCCAGCACAATTAGCTCCCGGGGCATGTGTGGTAGTCGCCATAAACATCCTCCTCAAAGCAGGACACGTTCCCCCATGGGGCAAACATTAGTGGGACAACTGGAAACGTTCAACTTGATTATAATGCTTTAAGAAAAGGTCATCACGAAATTCCAGCACTTTACCTTGAGCTCTGTTTGTTCTGTGCAGGACGAGATGGGAAGAGTCAGTTTGCCCTGACTTGTGGCATCCACATAGCTCTGACTGCATTTCATGGGCTGCCAGCAGGCTGTTGAGCCGCAGAAAACCCCCCACCCCTCAGGAGTGAGATAAGTAGCCATGGATGTGCTTGTGGGTGCGTGCGCTGGACCACACAACAGCTTTCCATGTTTTCACTCACAAGTGTCCTAGCCCTTAGTTGATTTTGCACTGAATTTGCACTTCTGCTTTTGAAACAGGCCCAGGAGAGTCAAATATACCCAACAAGCATGGAAAAGCAGCCAGCAATTCCTAGACAGCATCTTCCGCACTGCCTGGAATTTCATTTTCTAGCACACCATTAGATTTTATCTTTTCAGGCCTCAAAGCGAGCCCTGGCCAAACCCAGAAAGTGGCCAAAGCATGGCAGGACAGTGAAGTGACCCGAATTCACCATGCCAGCCCCACCAGCAGCTTCACACCTGCTCCTAGGGAAGAGAGAGGTAAAGGAAGGGCATCTGTACTGAAGAGCTAACACAGTTTTTGCCAGCACTATAAGCAGGATCAGGCCTCCATCAATGCAGAGCTCAGCGTCCCCAAAGAGTGCTGGGCACCACCAGCAGCTGAAAACTCAGGCATGTCTCACTCCCCTGCCTCTGTCTTTGGACTCAATCAGAATTATGTGCTTTGGGTACTTATTTAACAAGCCACTTCCACTGCCAATCCCTTCTAACGGGTACCAGGGTTTCCTGCGGGAGGCAACCTCCCAAAATGCAACGTCTCCTAAAGGCATCACTGGGTAAGATACGGGTTCTGTTTAAAATCCGGTCTTTAATGTCTCCAAAAAGGGGCATATGGTATGCACAGAGCAGCCTGGTGACAGACTAGCCCACCGCCAACACTGCATGGGGCTTCGTGCACAGTGCTCTGGGCAGAGGTGCATACGGACAACCCACCGAAAGGCACACAGCTGCCTCAGAAGGCATCCCAAAGCGCACGGGTGCAGGGAAGGAGCAGTCGGGCAGCCCTTCTCCTCTGCCCATCAGCGCAGGAGCAGCACTGACCTGGAGCGAACAATTTGCTGTCGGCTAGGCAAGAGAAAAAGCAAGGTCAGTTTTGTTTGTGGCCAAATGAAAGATGCTCTGCCCCCAGCCATGTTCCTGCTGCAATAATTAAAGCTGTCATCCTACAGTTTGCTGCCAAGGGAGTTCTCAGCAGGTCTCCAAGCAGAGCCAGGAGACAAGCGCCACTGGAGATGGGTCCCGCTACACCCGCCAGGGCTGGGAGCTTCCAGGTCTGGCCTAGCTAGGCTGGTGAAGGGAGAAGGAAACGTTACTGTCAGTTCAGCTGAAGCAATTCCGTGGGAAGGGGCAGGCAACAGAGGGTTTTATAGAGGAGATTTTATAACAGCCAGTTCTAGCAAACCAGACAAAATTGCCTCCCGTTTTCCTCACAGCTCTGGCTCCAAAGCCCCCTTCCAAAAGCCCCAAGTGACGAGCACTCTCGCAGATCCCGGAGGTGGCTGAACATGGTACAGTATCTTTCCCGGGAGGTGGCTGCGTGATCCAGCCTACAAAGCGCTCTCCAAAGGGAAATGGTTCGAGACGCTACTGAAGTGCAAACTATTATTTCCTGATGCCTGCCGATACAGCCTGAGCACAGGGACAGCTTGACATTCATACACAAGCTAGGATGCAGCTGGTGGGTCCCCTCGGCAGCATCCTCCTAACAAAAGCCAACTGTGAACGCGTTCAGCGAAGGTGATGCCTGTTTCGAAACCGGGGCGGACAGAATAAATGTCTCGGTTTGTTTGCGAGGCTGCGACGGGCCCAGAAGGCATGTAGACCCTTGTGCCTGCAGTGTTTGTGCTAACTTTCTGGAGCTCACATACGCACCTGCCCGTGGAGCGGGGATGCTGTATTCCCACCACTCCGGCGCCGCGCACAAGAACTCCCAGCTGCTGCCAAAAGGTATTTTTAGCTGCATTATTTATTTGAACACCTGCCTGAGACTTCGAGGCAGAGTACAGAGCCTGAGCAAAGGAAGGAGGGAGGGAGGGAAGAGCGGCGCTGGCGATCTGGACCGTTTCCACTGGAAGGTTCGAGAGAGGAGACACAGGTGTGATGAAGCGAGACTCCAGCTATGCTGAGGAGGAGGAGGATGGTGCTAAATTCAGTTCCTGGGAACAGCCCAATACCAATCCAGATTAGAAAGATGCCTTGGCCACCCTCACTAGGTGAAGGTGTCTTCAGGGAGATCGTTGCAGTGACACCTTTCCAGTGGTCCCCAGCAGTCCCCTTCGAAACAGACCTCAGCTCCCCAGCACGGGACATAGCAGTTGCGGGGTGGCCTCCCATTTAAGGCCAAGTTGAACGTTTTTCCTTTCAATATGCAGGAAACCATTCACACTCCCCAGAACTACAGCTCTTTGCATGCAGGCAAAGAACAAATCTTTGTAGGACTTGGACATAATTTGGGGGGGGGAGAGAAAAAGGAGGGAGGATGGAAACAGGCTCATTAGTTATCTGAGCGAATGCGATTTCAAGGTGCTCTGGCCCAACGTGGCACCCGCAGTGGGAACGCTCAGGCCTCGTGGCTGCGCATCATCCTTTGCGTAACCCCTTTTGGGGAGAAACCCCAGCAGAACCGCCCTCTTTGGAAACAGCCGCCTTCTTCACCGAACCGATGCCACCCAAAAGCAGCGTGCTCCCCTTCGTCCCCCCTTCCTCACTGCCGGGAAGGACCAAGCACAGCAGTGCCCTCACCCCACCGCGGGCGGCAGGCGCAGGGGACGCGTGCCTTTGGGTACCAATGTGGCCCCGAGCTCTGACGCCGGTCCAGCCTCCTCCACGAGGCCCTGCTGGCCACGAGCCGCCCACGCTGCCGAGCATCGCCGGCACCGGGGATGTGGTGGCCAGCAGCGTGTCCCTCCAGGGGGGCCGGCCCCAAAAAAAGAGGACAGAGGGAGAGGGCGAAGCAAGCAGAAAGCGAAGGAACGAGGGACACCGCGAGGGACAGACGGATGGAGTCGGCTCTTTTCCCCAAAGATGGAGATGACCACGTGTACCCCAGGCGGGGCGGCCCCCGGGGGTAATCCAGCCACCGCGGGGCAGGGGCCAAGCCGTGGGCACGCAGGAAGGACGACCACGCTCCCGCGTTGTATTTTCACGCTGTGAAACCGATGCGACTCGAAACCCACCGTCCCCCTCCCCTCCCGCTCGAATAATCCCCCCTTCCCTCGCTGAAACCAGCCAGGAAAGAAGAAAAAAAGGAAAAAAAAATAGCATCTAAAAATAAAGGCCAGGCCAGAGTATGTGCCTCTTGGTTGGGCTCCTGTGCTCACAGATCTGCTTATTTTGGCCTATCTCTCCCCAGCGATAAGGCAGCTAACAGCCCGTTATCAGCCAGTCAGTGAAAATGTGCTCCAGCCTGATTAGGCCTCAGTCTTTGCCAAGGTTATAAACAGCCGTTATCGTTCTCCCAAACAGAATAATCCGGACAGTATCAGCTCAGAAACATATGGGCCACACAGCGAAGATAGCCGCTGACGGACACTTCATTTTAATTGTAACGAGTGGTTAGCGGCAGCCTCCCGACAACCGGCACGACTGCCCAGCTGGCAGCAGGTCCTCGCGTCCTGCCGAGCCCCCGCCCGCCTGCCGCCTTTTTTCCTTTTCCCTTGCCCTCCTCCCCAGCTCCTTTTCCCCCTGGGATGCCGCGGTGTTCCCGGCCCGCTGGCAGACGGGGGGACGCCACCGCAGAGGGGACATCCGCAACGTCCCCCGGCTCGGCCAAGGGACCGGGCAGCGTCCCGGGGACCCCCCTGGCCGCATCGGATTCAACGAGGCCCCATCCCGGCGCCAGCCGTCTCCCCGCCAGTGCGCAGGCCGCGGGGGGAGGAGGAGGAGGAGGAGGGGCGGCAAACCCTCATTTCACATTCTCCTGGTGTCCTCTCTGTGTCATACTTCTTTTTTTTCCCCCCCTTCTCCCCCCTCCCTCTTCCCAAAAGAAGTGATTTAGCTCAGAGAATCTTAAACACATTTGCATTCCCAAGACAAGCACTTAGGCATAAATTCATCTCAGCGCAGGGGTCTCTATTTTTTCCCGCCCGTCGTCCTTATTTTCTCCCATTCTCCTTTTCTTTCCAAACCCAAAATGAATCTGGCGCGGACCCTTGCGATGCCATCGCCGTCACGCTGCGCCGCCCGGGATTACGAGGCATCCGCGCGCTTTCCTTTCCTTCCGACCCGCTCGGCCTCCCTTTGCTATCACCACCACCCAGGGATGAGGGCCGCAGCCCCATCAGCTGCACTAACGCTGCTCCCACCTTCTTCTCCAGCCAGCCCTGGCTCCGAGAAGCCACAACGCCTGAGCTGCACCTTCCTTGCAGGACGGAAAGGGAATCCCCCCAAACCATCCACAAAACATTAACACGGGAGGCAAGTGAAAAGCCCGCGGAAGACCCAGGAGCGGGCTCCGAGTCACGGACGCTTTCTCCCGTAATCTGTATTCCAATCTCGGTGCCAGTGGAGCTGTGATCGGAATATCCAAGGTCTCATAAAAGATTCAGGGCTTATTGACTTCCTTACATTCGCTGCCGTTTCATGTTGTTCCTGCTTACTCCCTTCCAGCCTCAAAAGGACCCACGGCCCTTTCAAGTTGCCATCACAGATGCCAAAGTTGAAGAAATTTCCTTGCTCTGCCATGCTGGACTGACAGACCGACGTGCTGGAGAAAAGCTCTCCTCCTCAGCACGGGGATTTATTCCCAACCACTCTCTCTCCCTGCCCCCAGCCCTGTGCCAGCAGAGGAGAAAGGCGTTTAAAGAGACAATTTGCCCGAGTGGAGATTCCCACTGCTTGCTATCATCATCCACTTCTAAATGAGGACCCATTTTATGTGTGCAGAGATGCAGAGACATCCCAGGGTTCAGGATGTGTTGGCTATCGCTGAATACTATCATTTCTCATTCATATTCTCCCTCCTCCTCAAAGTGTGCATGCACATACTGCAATTACAGGGAGATTATTTCTCCCCAGCTAAAACCTCGCCAAATCTAATAGAAATCCTAATTAAAAAGACTAACACAGTAACAGGATGGAAAGCAACCAGAGGACGGAGCCGAGAGGCGGCGGTGGCTGTGGCCCGTTGCGGAGGTGTCCCAGTGGGCAAAGGCATCAGACGCGCCCAGCCCGAGCCCCCGCCACCCACGCCAAGGACCTCCCATCCCTGAGCCCGGCCACCGCGGGCGGGCGGCACTGTTCCCCACGCAACGGACGGAAGAGCGTTGCTGACTTATTTTAATTCAAGACACGTATTTAGTGAAACCATCCCGGAGCTGGGAAAGAAAACTTACAACTGGGACCCATCAGGACCCGGTTTCCCACACGGACTGCACGCAGGGGGAACTCTCCAAGGGCCGTCGCCGGCAGCATTATATTCCCTTTTTGCTGCATAAGCAGCACTGAGCAAATCTGCAGACCAGAGAATCCAGTCCCTTCAAATTTATTGTTAGCGTTACTTAACTGCAGCCTTAAAGCAAAGACGCTGGACTCGGGCAGACACCCAGGTCTTTGGAGCTTGTCATTGTATCATCACTTACGTATGCACTGTATTTAGGCATAAAATAACAAATGAATATTCTATGTGGTATAAATTACATAATTAACACGCTGGAGATCCTCGTACACAAAGCTGCACAGAGCTGCACACAAATACCACATGCAAACAACCGCGGTATAGCTGTCAGATACACAGAAGCACCCAATTAATTGTATTTCCTCATCATCCAAAAGCCCTATACATGCACCAAGACTCCACATTAGAAAGCACCGCATAATATAGGAAATTAATGCATATAAAAATAAAATAATGTATAGGAACACACAGATTTACATACGATCTAATACACACGTACACTTGTTTATGTATCATGTGTAGACACCCTCATAAGTATGTGCGTATACACCCTCACAAGGCGTATCCACGCATATATATATGTATCTGCACACAGTCTATAGAGTATTTATACATACACAAACTACATGCACACTCTATACACCCCGCTCTGTGACAGCTCAGATTTTCAGTAATATCATAATATTATTTTTTAGATCAGTTAAGGTATAAAATGTGCGCTCTCTTAGTCTTTAATATTAATAAGTCTTGTAACTAGCAGTTTCTCATAGCTCCGAATTCTTGAGCACAACTAGAAAGGGCACTTATCCTGAAAAATCTAATAAATTTACAGTTTTATATACTTCCTTCAATTGTAAAAGTCTTGTTCAATAAACTTTAAAATGCCACTATAGAGCAATAACACAGACAGTATAAACCCAGCCCTGGGAAAGCTGTGCAACCAGAAATTGTTCCCCTTTCTGCTACAGCAATAAAGTTTTATATGTTTGAACTGACTGTAAAAAGGTTTGAATGTTGGCAACTGGGGAATAATCTGTCTTCTTTATAGTTATTATCATATTTCCCACAAGACCCTTTGGTCTGTGTCAATCCTTCTCGTATATGACACCTTTGTACTGTCAGCGAAAGCAAGAATACTTAACTTTTTTTGTGTGTGCGCGCGTGTGACTAGGGGTCCTTCTATCTGTTTTTCTTCAGATTACAGCAACCAGGAATAAATTATCTGTGACACGCTGCAATGGAGGCATTTTACCAAATCAAGCTGATGTGGAGAGCAGCCTTCCTTCTCGGAAAGGAAACAAAAATAGACAAACAAATAATTGGTTATTCCCTTTTTCTTTTGTTCTTTTCCTCTTGCCTGGCTCCGGCGTCATTCAGGAAGAAGATGTGAGGACACCTAGTGAAAAGGGATTTGCAAGAATGTCTCCTGAAGCCGTCGCCCCCCGCGGCAGAGCAGGAGCCGGGCTGGCCCTCGCGGGCCGGCAGTGCAGCGAGGTCCTGCAGCAGCGCCGGAGCACCCGGGCTCCTCCCGGACCGAAACTTCCTGGGGCTTCTCGCAGAACCCCAAAGAAATCTGGCCCCAATCGTACAGAAGCAGCAGGCAAATATAAGGAAATTCCTCAAACTCACTTATTTGCCATTTTTAAATTGCTGGGAGCTCGACGGCATCACAAACCAAGAAAAGAGGATAAACTTTGTGACGCGACCTACAGTCCCTCCCCGTGAAAGCAGCAACCCTAGAGCTTAGCGTCCTTTACGGCAATCTTCAGAGGAGGCCGTTTCACGCTGCCTGGGCGCTGCGATATGGGAGGAAGGGTCTGGGCACGGACAAGGGGAACCCAGTCCTCGCAGCTCAGCACAAATACAAAGCCAGGTGGATCTTTCAGGTGGCAAAGCTGAGGCTCAATCAGAGATTGAGATGTCAGAAGAAGTGATGTTAGGACACGTTTGGAAAATGAAAAATGAGGAGTCACCAGGACCAGATAATACCTGTCTAAGAGTTCTGCAGGGACTCGGAAATAAAATGATTGCATATTTTCATTAGCAGCTCAATCTCTCATTACACTAGAGGACACCAAGTGTCATACCCTATTTTTAAAAAATGGAGTGAGATGAGCCACAGATCCAGAGACTTGTGAGTCTCACTTCAGTACCAGCTAAAATGATAAATAGATAAAATAAAGCACAAGATGGACACGATGCCGCAGAGATTAACTAACACAGTTCCTGCAAGAAAAAAGAAAATGTACTTCGCTAATCTATTAGGACTGCTGAGCACCCAACAACAGAAAAGACAAAGTGCAACTGACAATATTCAGATCCCCAGAAGTTTTCTTGGCTATTCATAAATGACAGATTTAACTCTTCTCCAAGTAAGCATGAGGAGTAAAGACTGGTTAAGAGATGGAAGTGAGTAAAAATAAATAGCTTTTTCAACAAGGCCATAGACTTAGAAGACTCATTGAAAGGTCTACTGTTGTTTGCTACATTTTTTGCCAGGAGGAGAAAATGAGTGGCGGTAAGTTTGAGAAGAACAGAAATAAAGTGGGTTAGTAAAAATTCAAGAAGGCTGAGCTACTCCTCAAAGGAAGTGTAAACAAAGCCGCATATGAGCTGGAGATAAGATGGTAGGTAGAAGTCAGCGAGGATAAAATGCACAAGGACATAATTTAATTACTCATGCACACTGACTATGACAAACTTGGCATGGTCACACTGGCCATCTAGCAAAGCGTTAAGGGAAGGGGCAGTCACGGACGCTCAGGCTGCACAAAGCGCTACGTCCACGCAGCCTGGCTGCCCACGGAGCAGAAATCACGCTGCTTCGCCCCCGGCTCTGCCAGGCTGACTCCTTTCGTCCACTATGAACGAAGCATCCAGGAGATGCTACGCCAGCGCGGTCTCCTTGCGAGGGGCAAGTTCTCAAGTCTGTTCCGAACGGCAGGAAGCCGAAGTGCAAACAGTTCCGAGGAAAGCCGTAAAAGCAACGGGAGCTACAGAGAGGCTTTGTAATGAGAAGAGACTGAAACGAGCACCAAACATTCATTAACTCCGAAATACAATTTGAGAGCTACGTAGATGACTGGAAAAGCCACTTAGGCAAACCAGAAGAAGAATTCAGAGATGCACATGGCCTGTGTTCCCCCACGTGTAAGCTGAAGAGACGGGAAACGGCCTCCGGTGTGGGATGGGGGGAATGACCAGCCACCACAGGCCATGTGCGTCCTAGCCAACGTCCCAAGCCTCTGCGTTCCCCCTCGGCCAACCCCAATCCCACAACAACCCAACCTTTGCACCTCCCGAGCAGCACCAAATCACACTGCCAGTGAACAAGAACTGAACCCGTTGGTGCTGGGCATGAAGGTGCCCCATCCCAGGCTGCTCACGAGCCCCGGCAATGCTTCTGTTCGATGCTACAGCAACCACCGCCATGTGAGCAGCACGCATGCTGGGGGCTTCAAGGAGCCTTCTGATCCTACTAAAAGAAAACAAAATGCTCTGACAAAAAGAAACCAGAGAGGTATTTTTCACTAATGAAACCTCAGCACCTTCAGGAAGCAGGTCGCAGAATACAGAGAGGGAAATCAAGGCACGATCCAACAAAGGCAGAGCTGGGGCAACCCCTGGGCAGCCCAGCTCCTCGCGTGCCTCCAACTGTTCAGCAGCACCGTCCTGCCAGGCACCGCCATGAGCTCTGGGAATATTCCAAACCCTGAACCTGGGAAGCACATCCATCAGTCCTGGCAGGGGAACGCCAGTGCACCGACAAAAGGTGCTTTCCAAAGGAGGAGAAACCTATACGACAAGGTATGCCCATGATGACAGGGAGCAACGCTGGCTCCCACGATACAGAAGTAGGAGTGACTCTAGTTCCCATACACAGGAGGCACAGACATCGGAGACACTCCGGTTCGCATGCAAGCATCTCAACCCCAAGCCCTAGAGAAGCCATCCTCACCCCAGAAGGGCCGCTCCAGCTCGCTCTGCCGAGCAGGGGGCCTGCACCGTGCACCCTCTGGGCAGCCGCGCTCCAGCCGAGGCACCGCGCGGGCGAGCAGGGCTGGATCAGCTGTGATGGAGAGACCTCCCCTGCCATTTAGGTGCACTTCCCAAGCCTCTCCCCCAGTGCAGGACTGCCTCCCTACAAAAGACGCTTGTGCAAAAGGCATTTTGCAAGCTGCAGAGGCATTTGCAGCACTGCTGGCCCTCCTGCGCCAGAGCAAGCCCTTGGCTTTCGTGGCCGAGGATGGCTCGGCCGTGCCCACTGCTTTTCGGACACAGCATTTGCAGGAGTAAGTGCGGCGCTCGCGCCCCCGGGCCTCCCAGCCCCACGTCATGGTGAGGGGAGCCGGAGCAGCGAGGGTTAAGTCCACCCCGTCGTACGCATCCCTGTTCCGGCGTGTTGCAAGAGTCCATTACCTCCCGCCACATTACCTCATTCATTTCTTATATGCGGATGGTTTATTTTCCCATGAGCACCCTCGCTCACAGACATGGCTAGTATAAAGTCCCCTCCCTCTCCTGTATTTCTCTATCCATCACATTTAACACTCTGACAGTAACAGTCTATAATGTTTCTATTCTACAAAACCGCTCTGTCAACTCCGGGCTTCCAGAGCAGCAACTGAGGAAAATAAATAACATCAACGCCAGGCCCGACAGTATCACAGCTTGCTTTCTGCTGGGGGTTTATTTTATTTTATTTTTTTATTTTTTTTACAAAGGGAAAGGAAGAATAAAGAGAGAGAGAGAAAGGGGAGAAAAAGTGAATGCATGTAAGGTGGAGAGAAAGAAGGGAGGGAAAGAGGGAATTTCCTTCCCATCCAAACAACCTAGAGATTTGCACGGCGTTTCCGACCCAGACAAAGCTGGAGCCGGCAGCCCCCCGCCCCTGCTGCCCCCTCTGACCCTGCTCTTTCATCCCCCCATTGACACGGTGGCTTAGAGGAGAGGCGAGGAAAGGGGGAGGCAGGGAAAAAGGAGGGACTTTACGGTACCCCAGTCTCCTGCTGTCAGTGAGCAGAAAATAGGAGATTGCATCAAGGATGCCTCTAGCATGGCCTTTCTCCATCCTCACTGCTCCCAGCGCAGTGGTGGCCCCTCATGCCTCCCTCCGCAACGCTCTCCAGACAAGGTGTCAAGGGTACCATGCTGGCATGGGGAGATGCCAGGAGCTTAAGTCCCCAGTGCGGGGCCAAGAAAAACCCCGAGCAGTCGAGGGTGCAAGGGAAGGAGGCCCCTGGAAGAGAGCAGTGCCACCAGCTGGGGACAGCAGCAGCCCTCGAGTCCCCTCGGTAAGGACCCACCACACAGCTGCACTCTGGGAAGGAGGACACAGGCTTTGCAAGATGAAAAGAAGATACACGGATAACAGCGTGTTCAGTCCTCCTCAAAACACCACCAGCACTGCCAGGACTACAAACAGGAAAGCCCCAAAGGGCTGCCAGCGGGGCACAGGCAGCAGGAGATGCACCGGGTGACGCGGAGGCGAACAGCCCGACACACCAGGCAGCACGTCCTCTTGCGTCTCTTGCACACGCAGCACGGCAGCCTGAGAAAGGTGGAGAAGGGCAAGTCCGAGCAGACTGACAGGGGAGGAACAGAAACTGGGTTTGCTCAAGCCAGGGCAGAGGCAGTCCCGGAAGGAGGACCACCGCCAAGAAGAGGGGCACGTGATGGCCAGGGTCGAGCCAAGCGCCGCAGCCAGGGCGAAGCGCTGCGTTTGCAGTGTGTGCCCTGAAGATGCAACAGCAGGAATCTGCGGCCGCCCCCATGCAAGGCGGGGGCGGACAGCCCGGGAAGCAAGAGCCAAAGACAACACGGAGGCTGCAACGCTTGGGAAAACGGAGGATGACAGCACTGCTCACGGCCCCCGCGTGCCCCAGGGGAAAAGGAGGGACGGGGTAAGGAGCTGGGCAGCAACCAGCAGAAAGGCAGGACCTCTCGAGGGATGGTCACGGATAGCATCCAGGCAGGGGGAGGATGAGCCACTGAAGACAAGAGGGTTCCCTCGGCAAGGAGATGATTCCTTCAGGCCCCTTCAGGCCCAGCCCAGCCCTATGCGCTCCTGAACACGCATTCGTCAGCGATGCTGTGGCTTCAAGCCGGCCACCACGCACTGTAATCCCCGCAGACCCTACGGCGGTGGCAGGCAAAACCCCATCTGCTCTACACAAGCCCCTGATCAGAAATCACTAATCCACTTTAATAATCCACTCCAGCTCACAGCTTAGTGGCCCCACGGTATTTTCCATCTCCTTTCACTCCTCTGAAATTCCCAGAGCTGAAATCTAGACCTCCCTCTCCGGGGAACAAATACCAGCGCCGTGGCCGGATTTACCTTCGACCAGGGCTGGGGGAGGAGCGGAGCGAGCCCGTTCGGCTCAGCAGGAGCAAGCGCTACCCCCGGCACAGAGCCGGGCCAGGCTCACGCACACCAGCCCCCCGAGACCGGACTGCTCGCCAGCGAGCTGGGATCGCCGCGACGCCACTCTGAGCACCCCGCCGTGGGCGAACATGAGGCTGGAGCTCCAAGATTTACATTTAATGGAGAACAAGGACTAACACCAGCACCCAGCCGTGGCGAAGGCAAAGAAATGCACCAAAATAAGTATTTTCAGTCAATAATAATAACAACTTCCATTTCTTACAGTGAGGAATAGAGCAGCAAAGTCTGCTTTTTTCAATATTTTGGGTTTTCCCTAGGAGGGCAATGTTGGCACGTTATTTTAAGCCGTTGTCTGAAAGGTTGCCTTCATTCTCCGTGAGCTAAGGAGGCTCTACAAACAGAGACCTGCTCAGGTGTTTCTCATTGGAAATAAAAAAACATACATGCACAAGAACTTTTTCAATCAATCAGAGAGAGAGAGACAGCCCTTGACAGCCCTGCAGACTCGGGGCTTTGCTCTTCAAGCGGCTTAGGGAGGCCGGCAGAGACGCACCCGCGAACAGCAGAAAGGCAAGGAGAAAACGCGTGCAAAGGCGATAGGAAACGCATGGAGTGGGGGGACGGTGCCATGCCAGCACCAGCCGCCCCTCCAAGAGGGCAGGTTGCTCCCGGCCCTTTTGCAAACGCTCGTGCTTGCTCTGAAAAAAAGCTGAGATCCTCCTAAAACCAGACAGGGCCATCCCACGCCCCAGAGGGGAATGCACATGGGACTGCATCGCGGCACATCTCACACGCATACCTAAAACAACTCCTTCAAAAACGGAAAAAAAGGAAAAAAAAGAAAAAAGAAACCCATTCCCTCCTTTGTTTACACACCTGCCAAGGCCTGACACTGGCTGCTGTCAGTCATTTGTAAGAGCTGACGGTTTTTCAGCCAAAAGCAACACAAGCGATAGCAACGCAAGCAATAAAGGGACGGATCCTGCTCCAGAGAGCCCCGCGATACCGCCGACAGCTCATCCTGGGAATGCTGGTCTGGGAGGAAAAACCCGCTGCGCAACCAGGAAAGCTTCGAGTCTGGAAAATTTGCAAAATCCTCTGACTCCTTGCAAGGAAGGGCCTCACCTCCGCCAGAGGACCAAGGCTAGCCCTTCGCTGGGGGAAGCTCCCCAGCCGTCTACGCCTCCTCCTCTCCCACAGCTCGACACCGAGCCTCACCCGAATTTGGAGAATTCTGCCGGAGACGGGAAATGCTCGCATCTGACCTTGCAAGACGCCCGGTGAGGACCAGGCTTGGCTACAAAAGCCTTTGGAGCCCCTGAGAAAATAAGTCAGGAAGGAAGCGAAGGGGATTTGGGCTGCTGACCGGAACGGGAGAAAGGATTGATGCTGCAGAAGCAACTAGCTTTGCCACAGACTCCCGGCACTACTCCAGGAAGGGCCTTTATTCCCTTGTAAAAGCAGCTTTCCACCCGCAAAAGCAGGAATAAAGCTCCCCACACAGGTCTGACATGCAGACCCATGTGTATGCACATATACCTATACAAGCATGCTCACAAGTGGAACACGCAAGAGAAATATGAAGAATTAATAAGAAATAAAGCCACAACCCAAATCCGGTGGTTTTCTGTGAAAAAATTCACAAATGCTTTGTTTTGTGAAGCTGTATTATTTTCCATTCATACATATCCCCTCAATAGCTATATACATACACAGATAAAATTTGCATTTAGCTAAACCTTGTCACTGGCAAGTGTGTTATTTGCTCTTTGATCGCAGTCATTATTCGGTTTAAAAAACTCCCTTTGCCCAATGTGCGAGGAGAAATCAGGCCCTATGACGCGGGTTGCCAATCACAGCACGCGCACTGAGAGCAGCCCTCGAAGAGGAGCATTTGCAAACAATTCATAGGCTGAGATTTGCTTCTAGAAACAAATCATGTTTATATAATTAATCCATTTCCTATTTACTTTTTAATCAGGATTTGCTGACAAACAATTTGTAAAATTATAAAATTAGAGTGGCGGATTTGCGGGTTTCGCGTGGGGCGGGGGCTGAGGCTGATCTCAAAACTGATTTTATTTACTCCAATCAATTCAAAGATCTCTGTTTTTCAGGCCCCCAGGCACAACATCTAGAGCTGGCTGGGGTAAAAACCACATCCAAAGCGAGAGACAATGTTTCACATGGAAGTTTTCATGGCCTTTTGGACCCAGTTTCCAAGCAGTTCTCCAAATTCTGCGTAGCCGCAACGCCTTATG
The DNA here is from genome assembly GCF_036370855.1 of Dromaius novaehollandiae. Classification (NCBI taxonomy): domain Eukaryota; kingdom Metazoa; phylum Chordata; class Aves; order Casuariiformes; family Dromaiidae; genus Dromaius; species Dromaius novaehollandiae. The sequence goes on along the minus strand of NC_088105.1, from coordinate 11,975,277 downwards.
GATAAGCCTGGAAAGGCTGGGTGTGGTGTGCAATAACCAAACCCCCCAGCTGTGTTTCTACCAAAATTCAGGACTGGACACCTGAGCACAAAATCAGCAGCACTTCTGATCTTGGCGTGAAGCAGAGTCCTGGGACAGCTGGAAATGGGGGAAGCAGAGGTGCACGGGGGACCAGGCATTACGCAGTTTCTCATTTCAAGCAGCACGAGATTTGGGCACATCGTCAGGGCTGATTTTTGCAGGACAGAATAAAGCTGAGGAAGCAGAAAATCCTCCAATTTCAGCAAAGGCAATCCTCCCCGCATCCCCAAGCTCTGACCCCGGAGCCCTCGGGGAGCGGGCGAGCGTGGGGCTCCCCGGGGACCCGGGCCAGCGCGCGCACCAGAGGGCAGCAGTGACAAAGCCACCCGCCGCCACGCCGCCACTCTCCCAACCCGCTGCCCCGTGTGACCCTGCACGGAAAGAAGCAGAAAAGCCCTGTGCGGCTTTCGGGATGTTTCTTGCCTGGTGCTCACTTTATTTGGAGAAAGAGGAGGCAGGAAAAAAAAAAAAAAGTCACCTACCATTTGATTCCCTTCGTTTACACAGAGCTTGGTACCATCTACCAGAGTCAGATGCAACTTAAGCCCCTTGTGCTGCTGCCCGGGCTTTGCAGGCATTCTCAGATGCCGTGAGCGCTACCCAAGCCCTGCACCACCGGGCAGGCACTGCTGCTTGCACAGTGCCGCACCGCAGCAGCGTTACTCATCACAGCCCGGTTTGCCGGGACTCTGCGGATGGCCCCTGGCGCTCAGGCATTCGCCGGCTCCAAAAAACCGCTGCCAAGGAAAAGCAATCACCCTTGCGCTGGAAAGCCGTGGGGGAGGTTCGGCGCCAAAGCAAGGATGCCCTCCCACATCCCGTCTGCGAGAGGCCGAGGGGTCGGCTCAGTCGCAGACGGAGGGAGCAGCGCAACGACGACGACTGCAAGGGGCCGAGGATGCGCCCGACAGGCGTGCACGCTCTCTCCTCGCCGGGCTCCCACCTAAAGCCCGTCTCCGGCACAGCAGAGACAATAACGGGTAAAGACACCCGTAGCCCGCCGGTAACAGGAGTTGAAGCAAAGCAGCAGCAGCCGCCAGCCTAAGGAACGGGTTGGGATGCCTGTAATCAGAAGGGTTATCTAATGCTAGTTTCATTCTAATTGAGTCACTACCATATGTCACCCTGCAATAACAACGCAAGCAGCATGCAACTGAATACATATTTAATTCACATAATGGGTACAACAGTAGAAGTAATCAAGGCAGTTTGCCATAAGCCATAAAGAAATGTAGCTTGTTCCTATCAAGAAACATTCTGCACTTAGGGAGAACTGGATCACCAGAGAGAGCAAGAACACCGCATTACTGCAAAAGCTTTAAGGGAAGAGAGGGAAGAAAAAAAAAAAAAAGAAAAAAAAGCCCCAAACACATGCACACGCGCACACATGCCCCAGCATGGATTAAAGGCAAGGAGCTGATTCGACGCGAATGGAAATCAATGGCAGAATATTGTCGACGGATCGTTAGCCCCTTCAATATAATTAACAGTAATGGATTTATTGGCAGAAATTTAATGATTTGAATGTTAAATACCAGCCTGGAATTTCACTGCGTGGTCCAGCCAAAAAGGTGGTTGTTTTGTTTTCAATTTCAAAAAGGAATCAAGATTGAAAAAGAAAAACCGAGCCAAAAACAACATATATACATCTCTCTCTATGCCCAAAGCGGGGCGACGATGCTCAGCTCCGAGCCTTGGCTCCGCGGTGGGTCCCAGGCAGCCGGAGCGGGCTCTTCCCAGTTTTCCGTCCCCTGCGGAGTGGCACCTGACAGACCCGCTCGCTCGCCGCCTTCATTTCCTCCCGCAACGAGAAGATTTATACGATTGAGGACCACTCATCAATATCTTTGGACAGATCAACCGGAGTTTTCATTAAAGCCATATTAATGCTTTTGGATACACAGCTGCGGACAGGTTAGGCTTCAAAAATAAAGCCCAGAGAGGGAAGGAAAGAGGAGAGAAAGGGACTGGTGTCCGTTCCCGGCCGGGAATTAACGGAAACCCAACCGTCTCCCTCATTAAGGGCCTCTCCCCCACCATGTTTTGATGTATATTTCATGAGGATAAACAAACATTCATTTCACTTTGGGAAGGTGCTTGCCGTAATGTATTGGCAGCCTCAGCAGCAATGAGGGGACATTAATTTCAATTCTGGTGTTTAAACACTTTGTTGAGCCCCAATCACTCATCGCTGGCTCAGCACACCCAGGGCGCGGGGAGGAGAGCGGCGGCCAGCCTTCCTCCCGCCGTGAGGCCGCGCCGGGCACGGGATGCGCCAAGCCAGCCGAGCGGCGGCGGGGAGCCCGACGCGCCTCTGCACGGGGAGACGGGACTCTCCTTCCGGCAGACCCGGATTGAAACGGAGAACCCGGGTGACGGAAGGATGGACAACCTCACCGCAGGGAAAGGCGCTGGCTGAGACCTGGGGAGGAGGGAGGCAGCCTCAGTCCAGCATGGGCTGCCCCTGAGGTCTTGGGCAGGTCCCTGGGTCTCCATTTCTCCACACAGATGACACAGCCTTTCCCTGCTTTTTACATCCCCGTTGAGCTCCGGTGTCCTCAACTCACAGCGCTTCAACCTCCCTCCAGAGCAACACCCACAGCAAAGCACCCAGCGGTGACCAAAACCTCCTGGGCTAGCTCCCACCAGCAATAAAATGGTCCAGGCAGGAGCTCGTCCAAAACCTCCCAGGCTAGCTCCCACCAGCAATAAAATGGCCCAGGCAGGAGCTCGTCCAAGAGAAAGCGCAGGGCAAAGCCAGACGAGCAGAGCGCCGACCTGACCTGCTCACCAGTGGCCCCGGGCAGCTCCAGTCCCACGTGAAGGCCAAGTCCCTCAGCAGGGTGGGACAAGCGGGAGCCGGCAGGGTGTGAGCTACCCTGCGGTCACGGCCCTGGGGCACGTCGTGAGGGGGCACTGACCACACAGACGAAGGCTGCTCAGACGGGATGGCAGGAGGACGCTGCAGGCTGCCTGGACAGGACAGCAGCGAGAAGATGCTTGGAAGACGCCCATTTCGAACACGCTGGCACTGAGATGATGCCTGCTCCTGCGACTGCATTCCTGCATAGCCCGTTAGCATTTATTTGCTATTTAAACTGCTTTAAAAGGCCAGCCATTCGGAAAGAAGAGGCTCTATCTGGCTGCTTGCCCTAGGGTCCAGTCCTCAGCCAAACTTCAAGCCATCATCACCATAGCAAGACTCCCAGACAACATCCTGCCCACCTAAGGTACCGTGCTCCCCATCTACGTCTGGAAACACTGTCCCTGAAGAACTGGCTCCAGTGAATATTTGCAAATACTGTGAACTACAGAGCATGCCATTAAGCTATGCTAACTCCTCACCACAGGCTGTTCTGGATACTAAACCTCTGCATAGGTTCAGGGGAACACTGGACAAGTTTGAGGGCAGAAATTCCATCAATAGCTGTTAAATACAAAGACACAACGCACACCATTCCTGCCCTACTATTTTTAAGACTCTTCCCAACACATCTAGGCTTGGCCACTATTCGAGATGAGATAACAGGGTAGCTAGATTTTCAGTCTGAGCCAGTATGGCTGTTTGTATGTCCCCTCAGGCTCCTTCTGGACCTTGCCTTGATCCTGTACTGTCAGGACAGCAGAAGGAAGCAGGGCGTCCATGCTAAAAGATGCCTGGTTGTGCAAGCCCTCCACTTGTACCTTCCACTGCTGTATTCCCATTAAATGAGGGTAACAGCACTGCTTTTCCTAGGGGGTGTTGCAGAGCAGTCTCTTAACAATGGGATTCTCAGACAGTCCAGCTAACAAAGGCCAGACTTCACCCAGAAAACAGTCTGTTTGCTCCATACGTTTTGCCTTCCAGAGACAAGAGACCCAATTTTCTGATGAGGACCCACCGCACATATCTCCTTTCAAATCAAACATTTCTGGGCTCACCCAGGCTGTTCAATGGGTCTCACAGTCCCTATTCTAAGGCAACACTAGCAGCCAGCTCCCAGCTTAAAGTCTTTGGACAGATTTGCACCTTTCAGTGGTGTTTTCAGAACGCACGTAAGAAAATGCCCCATTCCTGCCCACAGTATTCCCAAGGAATGGTATGGAGCCAGGTATGGGGGTGGCTGCATCTTCTCTCTGTCACTGGTCCTTGGCTCCTCACATGCATACCAAATAAATGCAGCAGCTGCACAGAGGAGGGAGCAAGGGGAGCTGGGACAGGGAGAGGGGGGAACCTCGGGAGTGAAGATATGGGGAGCAAAAAAGTCCTGGAGAAGGACTTGGGGGCCTTACTGCACAGAAGAGGAAGAGCAGTCAGGTAGAAAAGAGTGTTTTAAGAGACGAAATCACTTTTGTTACTCTCACATGTGCATAAGCAGCAATGCTGCTTGCTGAAAAGCTTTTTACATATAATCTGTGGGTTAGACACATGGAAACAGTATAATAGGAAAATGATGCCTTTATAGAATAGTGACATATTGTTTATGTGAATGCTATTTTGTTTATCCCTCTCCTCCCTGCACATACTCACCACCCCCAAAAGGAAAAGGGGAGCTCCAGCACAGTCCATGAATTTCCTCTGTGCTCCCCCCTAAAAAGATCACACAAAAAGACTAACAAATATTCATCTGAAGGGACAAGGCAGAGGAGCACAGTGAGGGAGACACCACACACCAGAACAGTCAGAGCAAGGGTTTTCAAGCACAAAATATTTCACAGGTTTTCTTACAGTGAGACTCCATACACACCAGTTCAGCATGCCTGAACTCACTTACTGGTCCACAGTCCTACAGATGATCTCAAAACAGGCCATATCCTCATGTAACACTGTATAGTGGACTTCTACAGTCTGAACTTTTGAGTGACATAGGGTTTACTGCTTTATAATGGGAATGGGTCCTTGATAGTGCATTTAAGGAATTTCACTGGCATCACAGTGGGAAAAGGGAGACTTCAGAAGTGGACTCAGCCGCTCTGCCCTCCCAGCAGCACTGGCAACTCCAGAGCAATAAACCCAGCCTCACATATGAGAAATGGAAAATGAAGCAGACTACACACAAAGTAAAGCTAGCCAGCCAGATTGCACTGTCTGGGAAAGAGGAGTGCAGAGGGCAAACAAACTGTCCCAGCAGCCCCCACAGTCACAGTCAGTTTCCCTCGGTCTCCCCAGCTCCGGGCACAAGCAGTTTGCTTCCCCAAATATGTCAAAGGCAAGTGAAGACAAGGGCCCAGCGAAAAGCACAGCCAGTTAATCCCTACCTGTGATTTTCATCTCTGGCCCCCCTCTCCCCACTTTTTTATTCTTTAGGTTCTTTTTCTGTTCACCAGATATTCGAGATACCCTACGCATAAGGTAGACTTAAAAGAAGTAGCAATATCTGAGAGCACATCAACAGCTCTCTGGGAATGCTGTAGAGACACTGTGGTTGCTTTATGTTGTAAAGCACGCGCACACACACACCCTACTATCTATCTCTACATAAAGCAGGCAATACTATAAACACACTTCTCCTTTCACTTCGTTCTGTGTGATCTGCTTTGTGGGAATGTTGTAGAGGCAGCAGAACTGTCTCCCTTCTCCTCTACATGTCTGCTTGCTTCTAGAGTAAAAAGCTGTCTTTAAAGAAAAACACATTAATGGCTAGAATATGGTTTAAAATAAGCAAGCTGCTAGGATCAGGGCAGCAAGGCAAGAAAGCATTGAAGGGCAGAAACGGCCATGAGCCCCCTGACTTCTTGGGGCATGATCCCAATGAAAGGGTTTTGTCTCCAGCAGGAATCAACATCAATTGCTTCAGAAGAAGCGTCTGTCCCATGGCACTCGACAGCTAATCCACCCCCTTGGGAAGTCTCTTCCTTGCCCTTCGATAGAGGCTGATCAAGGGCTTATGTCCCTCCCCAAAATCCCCATCTTGACTTTTCCAAAGAGTAGTTCCTCATAGCATTGCAACAGACACCAAAGGGTCAGGCCTTCTTCTGCTCATAACCTCCCTGGAGTTTGCAGTAGGACTTTGGGGCCTATGGGTTAGAGGAAAAAAATATTTTTTAGTGCTAGGGTTAAAAATTGCCAAATTTTGAGGACAGTTTTGAACTCCTCAAAGGAATAAAAGGCCCTGGCCAGGACCGAGGTACACAACAGAAAGGTGCAACATGTGTGGTGCCACAGCAGCACCAACCCCACTCCCAGGTCTGCACCATCACTGGGGCATTGCAAATCTCTCCTTATTTGCAAGACCCTGCTTTACCGCTATCCACATCTGTAATAAGAAATGCAGGTTTCCGTAGGAGCAAAAGCATTAGCACAGTATACACTGTACAAGCCCAGCTCTGCCCTAAAGAGCTCCTCATCTAACCAAAGAGGCCTGAGGAACGCAGAGGAGGGAAGGAATGGGTCGGTCTCAGGCCAAATGTCTGGGTCCCAGCCCGCCGCCGGCTCCCTGCAGCCCAGGGCACAAGAACCGTGAGCGACAACTTCCTGAGACACCCACACATATAACTACACCTCTAGAAACACCCAACCCATATACACGTGGTTCACATCCATGGCCATACTCCATCCAGGACCTTGAAACAAAAGCCAAATGTCCCAGTACAATTAACCCACTGACACCTAGTGAAGTTATCCTGGCTCCTGAAGCTTCCCAGTACTGACTGGGCTACTGGAGTACAAAGATCCATGGTCTGAAGTGGTATGGAAAATCCCAGAGCATTTCCTTCCTCTGCACCCTCCACATTCAATAATCCTGTTAAACCTGAACCTTGGCTGGATTAATCTCTTTCCCCAGACAAACAGGCAATTATTCAGGCGCCACATTGGGATTTTTAGGGTTTGTGTGCCTTTCTACTGATCTTCTCTTGGCTTCTTTTGTAAATGGCTTTTACCACTCCCCCAACAGTATGCACGATTCAATTCAGTCTCTCTATTAACATTTCAGATACAAATACCTGCTCCCCTGGGCTACCCACAACAAATATTGGCAGAGCTTGGGGAATCCTTCCCTAGCTCACTACCAACATTTTGGCGGCCAGAAAAACCTACAGCAAACTCATATTTGTCCTTAAAGTCCTCTTCTCCAAAGCCTGCCGAGACAAGCTCTGCATGTATTCAACACGCACACCGCCTAAGGCCAGCACATCCAGAAATCCACCTACTAATCAACCCTAGCAAATCTATCAAGAGCCTCAGGCAGCCCTGGATAAGGAAGATCCTACTGAAGTCAACAGAATTTGGCACCCGAACACCTGGGTGTTACCTGGCCAGGAAAACAATTAGGCCAAAACATTTTTCTTATTTCTTGCCCATGAGAATAAACTAAGACTACTAGAAAAAGCAAGAACAAAGCTCAAAGTGACCTTGAAGATGGTGCTTGAGCTTCTGGACTGGATAACAGGAGATGACCACCTGCAACACCAGGGAACTGAGCACCTCTGGGGTGGGTCAAAGCCCACACTCCTATGCTTTAAAGGCCTCCCTGCCACCCTGGACCACAAGATCCTGAAAAGAGCAGGTGACTGCATGTGACACACTCGGGTCAGGAGGCACCCTCACACCCCATCTCACTGGGACACAGGCTGGCCCTATGCTACCTTGGTCCCGCATGCCACACTTCCAGCAAGGTCTGTCTCCTTCTTTTCTATAGTAGAAGAAGCAGGCTTTGGGGACCAGGTCACACTGTTCCCACCTTGCAGAAAGAAATGTAATGTTGGGGCTCCTTTACTCCCTGGAGCATGTCTCTACAACAGAACCCGTATCTACCAGGCCACCAACTTTGACTCCCAGCATCACACATTTGCACTCCCATATATGTGATTTTATATACATTTTATATATATACACACACGTATACATAAATGTGTGCGTATTTTTGTAAACAGAATGGAATCGGGCAGCATTTAAACACCTTTTCCTTCTTCGAAAAAAGCTGCTTTTAAGTTTCTCCACTGCCAACCCCACATAAGGTCGTCACATAAAAGCCAACAAGCACTTTTGCACTGGCCAGATGTTTTCTCTGCATGTCCTCAGCTATATTTGTATACTTCAGTGACTACAATAAGTTAAAACTAATTTATACTCTGGCTAGTCCTGCCAAGTCGAAGCAGCTAGGAGAAGCCAGCTGGACCGTGCAGCTACAGGACTGTTTACTAAGCTGCACTCTCCTCTGCCTGTCCAAAGCCAGCCAAGACACAGGTAGCATGTCATCCCCTGGATGCCAACAGGACCCTTCAGCCACTAGCAAAGAGCAAGGAAAGAAAGCAGAAGACATTTTGGATTTCCAGCTGGGAACAAAGAGCTCGCTGGTATCTGCAGTACTGCCAAGTTCCACTTCAGTGGGATACTCATGTCCTTTGGCCCTTTTTTCACCCCGAAGCCCTAGCTTCTGGGGTCTTGGGAGAGATAAGACTCACAGCACTTGGTATTAGAAAACAAAACAGAACAAGAACAAAAACTAACACACTGTTCCTCAGGAAGGACATGACAGACAGACCAAGCCTCTACAGTGAGGTGTCTCCCCCACCTAAGACGCCCTTAGAAAACACGAACAGTATTTCAACGTGGTGAGGTCTGGTTTGTGGCACCAAGGAATTAGGACACATCACTCGCTTCTTGATACTGCTAGGGATAAGCAATGCTCTGCGAATTCCCACTGAGCTGGGGTGAGCTGCCAGGGCCCAGGGACAGCAGCAGAGGACCAGAGGCACGTGGAAGAGGCTCAGGAAGGAGCCCGAGCACCAACCCCAGATGGAGGGGCAGCAATCCTCAGGGAAAGACCCACAGCATGTGAGGAAAGGGACGCTGTGCACTGCAGGGCAGCTCTGAACAAATCCTTCTGCTTCCCTTTGCTGCGAAGGACAGCCTGGGACACCAAGCAGACCGAAAAGCAACAAAATCTGAGCACCCGTCCTCCCCCCCCCTTAATCAGGATGGAGATAACCCAGGCAAAATTCCCATTAACCAGCTAATGCATATAACAGTGTTTTTCAGCCATGGCTCCTAGTGGCTAAATAACAGTCTTTATCCCCCAATTTCCCTTCATCATTTGTCATCTTCTTTCAAATCAACTCAGTATTTCCTGAATCCTCAAGTACTAACAGGCTAGAAAAAAACCCAAGGAGGGAAGTACTTATGACTCACTTGAAAACTGGTTAATGTTTCCCACCCTGCTCCCTTCTCCCTCACCAACCTTCCCCCTTTCCACCCTGGGCCTCAAAACACTTCCCAAAAAGCCAAGCAGCCAAGGAACGGTTTGGACCCTCCGGACTGGGGTGGGGAGAAAATGCAACAGCAGCTTGCAAAAAAGGCAAAGCTGCCGTGGGGCTGGGAAGAGAGAAGCGCAGAGATTTTTCCATTCCCCCTCGGAGGTACTGAGCTCCCACGGGGCAGACGGCATGGGTAGCTCGGATGAAGCCCTGGGGGTTAAGGAAAACTCCACCTGCCCCTTTGAAGGGTTTTCCTCGCATCTCTAGCTACATGACACTTATGAAGACACCAAAGAGGCATCTAGTTTCTGCAAAACGCACTCTGATCCAAGTGACGGCCCGGATGCAGTGCTGATCCTCGGCTCCCGAGCAGGGCCCATCCTGCAGTCTCCAAAGCGAGACAGGAGAAAATATTTTTTAATCCCTCCATGCCCCCCCCCCAACCCCTTCTACCCCTCCCCAGGTTCCCCCCTTCCATTTGCTCTCTAACACGCTGCTGCACGGCCAGATAAATTTTATAAGGGCAATTCAGGGGCAGCTCGAAAGCAAAGCAGGTTGGCTGCAAAGTGCCGCACCAGGGAAACAATGAAGAAAGCAGAAAAATAAAATAAAAAATGAGCAAAGAAGGCTTTTAAAAGATACAGGACTCAGGAAAAAGCAATGGCAGCACAAGAAAAGGGGAAGGGGGGGAATTCCTCCTGAAATCATTAATACTCCAGGAACCTTCAGGACTAAACCTGAATACAGACACTTAAGCTCTCAGCTCTGCCATTAACGCTGGGGCCTAAATTATTGATCTTTTGCCTTTATCAGCATAACAGTCACGTCCCGGTATCAAGATCTAACTACACTGCGGTCCCTGTGCTGCAGCCACTGAAATAATTAGGAGAAATTCTCATTAAAGGAGAGTGAAAGGTTCAGAGATGGAGACGGAGAAAAGGGTCTGGGAGGGTGTTTAATGTCTTCCACGGGGTCGAGAGAGCGCTCTGATCAAATCCCCGCGCAGGGCCAGGGGATGACAGCTTATCAAAAGGAAAAGTACAAACAGTAGGCTCTCCTCTACTGTACAGGCACACGCACACACACACGCACACACCCAGAGAGAGCACAGCCACGCTCACACGCACCCTGCTAGAGAGGGAAAGAATAAAGGAAGGTAGGGGAAGAATGCATGAAAAATAAATAAAAAGAAAAAATTAATAATGGAAAGGCTGCTGTGGGCTCCTCGGAGTCTAATGAATTCATCCTTCAGAAAGGGAAGGGGTCTGGGGAAGAAAGGGAAGGTACTGGGCATATGGGCAGGCAGGCGCGTGCCGGCGAGCTTCCCTACCGAGCTGGGAATGGGACGAGGGCAAAGCCGGCTCCGTCGGAGCGGGGCAGGGAGGCTGGGGTCGGGCGGGACAAGGGGGCGCTGCGCTGCAGAAGCGAACCCAACCTGCTTCCAAACACACAGGCTCTCGCTATTGATCTCCATGCAGATTTCTCCGGTCAAAATACCAAAAGGAAACCGCAAATCAGAAAGGGATACACCAGCGAAAACAAAGCAAAACCACAGAGCCGAGAGGAAGAGGAGGAGGAGAACGCCACCGCTGCACAGCACCATTCCTACAAGTCAGCCTGGCCCCCAAAGCACTGCGAGGAGCGGAAAAAAAAACCCAAACCCCCCAAAACCCCACCACCCACCAGCCCAAAACCTCAGGGAATGTTTCACAAAACCCAAGAAAAATCGGTTTTCTGGGTAGCAGAAAGAAGTCGCCGGAGATTTCAGCACGATGGGGTGGGGGGGAGGTGATGGAAAGATAACACAAAATGATGAACAGGGAGGGAAAAGGACAAGGATGAATGTAAAAAGCCTCTCCCCTCCCCCCCCCCCCGCACACACAAAGTTTGCCTATATTTAATGTCAACACACGGTAATTTAAAAGAAAAATTCCATTTCACTCGGCTAATCAGAATGGTGAGAGAGACCATTACCACAAACACTGGGAACATCTGAAATTGATTATTTTTTACTTCATCCAGTTAATGAAATCCTCCAGCAACCGCGAGCGAGCGCGGTGGCCGGCTGGGCGCAGGGAGGGGGCTGGAGATGGGGCCGCGCCGCCGGAGCTGCCCTCCACGCCCGGGGCCGCGGGAGCCCGGCGGGGCTCTCTTCCCACCATTTTGTGAAGCTGGAGATATTTAGCATGGACAGCACATCCCGTAAGGAGCACCACATCATTAAATGTCTTGGGCTTGGTGCGGCAGGGAAGAGAAATGCAGGATGTCACTGCCTGATAGGGAGAAGACTCCGAGGTTATTTATTAGCGGACACTTACCACAAACTGCATTTTCTCCATTTGCATTCGACGCGCCGCAGCCAGCTTAGCACCGGGTAAGCGCGGCGCGATGGAGGCACCTGCACCCCTGCCCCGCTCCCCTCCTCTCCCACCCACCTGGGCCACCCCAGCAGCTCCCAGCCTCCTGCGCGGTGCCACCCGCTCGCGCTCGCTTTCCCAAGCCACGAGGCTCCCCGTTGACGTTCTCCACTGCGGGTCGATGGAGCACCACGAGCCATCTGAGCTACAGCACCAGGGATGCAGCCGGGCACGCGCATGGGCCTGCTCTCCCCTCCATCCCGTGGCCGCAGCCTCTCCCCCACCTCCGAAAAGTGGCTGAGTGTAATTACGCAGAAAGCTCCTCTGGAGCTATATCAATAAGACAGACGTCTGTTGTATCATTCCCTCTCAGTAAGGCATTTCTTCTCCCCAATTGCTCATATAGAATCATAGCCTAATAGCATGCTATTAACATAATTGCCAACACAACTAGTGTTCCGTGTCTCAGAGCCATTTGCTTATTTTGCCATAAAGAATATCAAAAAACAGCCCGAAAAATTCACAGCCCGGCTGCGTGGTGAAGGGGACCGGCCGCTCTGCCCCTCCGCCGGTGGTTTCGGGACCTGCCCGGGAGAGGACCGGCACCCAAGCACTGGTCTCAGCTGCGGGCCGCCTCGGCAGTGCATTCAGACCAGACTCCCAAGCAGACGTGTGCTAAGATCTAAACGGATTCTGCCAGGCGAAATGAAATTCCCATTATTTTTAATTAATCCTTAATTAAAATATATTACTCCGCAGATTCCGCAAATCTCTCTTAATATGCAAATGCGGCCCATTCAAGGATATTTACATATCATTAATTAAAACGGCACATTCTTTCAGTCTAACAAGCTGGGAGCTGTGGCTGTTGCCACACTGGCAAGAAAGCCCAGCCTGGCACTGCCAAATTCATCCACTAGAAAGATGTTAAGTGTCAAGGCAGGGGGTGGGGACAATGGTGGATGAAGCTGGGGAGAAGGAGGCAGCTTTCCAGGCTAACTCAGGTTACAAAGTGAGAAGATGAGTTTGGGAGGTCCTGGTCCAGCACCTGCGGTGGTGGGTACAGGCAGCTGCCAGAAACGCACCCCAGAGCCTGCTCGGAGCAGTGGTCTGGATACCCAGCGGTAGAGCTGCTTCCAGGCGGGAAGAAGGCATTTCAGCAGAGCCACGGGCATGGCTCAGGCTCTGATGGCAATGTCCAGACAGCAGGGAAAATACCCACCTACACACAGTGTTTGGTATCAGCCAGGCCTCCAAAGCCATCGTTGTCAGGGATGCTCTTTTCTGCTGCCCCAGCAAGACCTCTCACCAGCAACTATTCCCACTCTCCCTATTGGCACCAGCCTTGGAGCGTGGAGATCTCCTTGCTTCAAAACTATGAGACACCCCATCAGCAATGCTCAGTTCACAGTATCATATTCACCCTGGCCTTCTTTGCATTCAGCAAGGCAAAACATCCCATGACAAGGGGTCAGACCCTACAAGACAAGTCACCGCTGCAGCCCTTTCCAGAGTGAAAGCACAGAGGAGGCAATGAGCTGGGGCTCGAGGAAAGCAGGATTTCTGTCCCCACAGCGACTTCCTCTTCCACTGCTACTGGGTGCACAGCTCTCCAAGACAGGGTCTGCAGCTCCCTCCTCAAGTTGCGAGCGAAAGGCTCACTGGGTAGCATCACAAACCGGGGCACGAAGGCATCCAGTGGCAAGCTCTGCTTTAGCAATTCCTACCTCAACCGCCCCTTCAGAAGAGCTGTGCACAGAGCGACGAACCCCGAGATGCACATGAATCAAGGCAGAGCATGAGATAGCTGAGAGGTTAATCACTTCTCTAGCACATGTCTAATTAGGCTGGCGAGGGGCCCACAGCACAGCAGGGGTGAGGCTCAAAGGGCACTAAGGAAATAGAGGGTAACCTTATCTCGGGTCTTGGGAGCCAGGGAGGGTGGAGGGACATGCCTCTCCCCTCTCCTCCTGGGCCAGGCAGGGTGCACAGACCTGCATGCTCGCAGAAGGACAGTGGTACACCCAAAATGCTGGCCAGAAGTGGTAACCATTGGATTAGGCCATGGGATGCCACTCAGAGTGGGGTAGAACAGGCGAGGGCCTTGGGAACCAGCACCACCAACAAGCTATTGCCAGCTGAGGACTCACGCACCCTCCAAAGCAGGGGAGCGATGGCCAGGGCTGGCTGGGAAGGGACAAGGGGCATTACTAAGAAGCACTACAAGCCCCAATACTGGAGCGACCTGGTAAGGCAGAAGGCTAGAAGACCTGCATGGTTCCTGTGCCAGAACCTCTTCCACCTGCAAAATAAAGCAGAGATCTTTATGCTGGCTCATGCTGGCCCAGGTTTGGAAGACCAGCTCCCAGTGGCTTTGCTGGAAGGATACTGACAATAGACAGAGCCAGCACCAAAGACACAGAATTGCAGAGCGGCTCCATAGGTGATTTTTGATGTCGCACCGAGACAGCTGGGATGCCGCCTCTGCTCTGCCAGATGGAGTTGCTGTAGGACATACAAGCCGGCACCGTTTGGTGTGTTGATAGCTGACCAGCCAAGGAAATCTGGCCTGCAGACCATCTGGGCTGGCAGCGACCCATCAGCTCAACATCAGCAGGGCGCAGGGGAGCACGCACACCGTGCTGGAGAGGACGACTGCTGCGGAGCCCAAGCACACCGCAGGTGAGACTGCATCAGAAAAGGACTGCAGAGGCCTTCTTGACATACAAAGTAACTGCACAGAAACCTCCTCAGACCACTGAAATGTAAATCTATCAGCTAACTGGGTAGTGGTCAGACACAAACCGATCACCCCTAAGAGCCATGAGTTTTGCACACATGATGACAGCTGGCCATTATCATTCTGACTGACCTGCAACTTTTTAGGTAGTCACAAGTCAAACATGGGCTGGTGTCAACAGGAAGGCCAAGCATCCAAAAACCCAGCTAGCAGCTCTTCCATCCTTTGCTCCCAGAAAGCAGAGGGCAGAAGTGCAGAAAGTTCCTGGAAAAGGAAGGCCACTGCAAAAGAGATAATGTCTACGAGTTTGTGGCTCCACCAGTGCCGGAAGGCTGGCCAAACCTCCCCCAAGAAGCACTGAGAGAGGGTTTTATTACCCATCACAACTTTGATATACAGCTCCTAAGAACAAGGAGGGCTTTTAGCCTGCAGGACTGATTTCCGTAGGAATGACAGCCCCATTCTGATTGTCTTAATACTGTCACCATCTTCTCCTCGACAGAAGCAGACAGTAGAAATTCAGCAAGCAACTCCTTATGCTGGATTGACAGATATTCTCAACAACAATTAATAAGCCTCTGTCCTTCTCCAGCACTTTTCTTCAGAGGACTTCAAAGTGCTTGAATGAATTTGTCTCCACCGCACTCCAGAGTGGGAGCAAATGTATAGCACCCTCTGCACGGACGGGGAAATCGAGGCATGGATGCAGAATGACTTGTTCCCTGTCATGTAAGAAGCTTTAAACTGCTGCCCCCAGTTCTGCTGCCTGCCCTGATCATGTGTTTCCCAGGACAGGTAGCTGGGAAGCTGAGTGCCACAGTGTTCAGCAGTAACGAGGAGAATCTCTCTATAATCCTCCTGCATTAACAGGAATCACAACAGTGACAGCAAACTTGTCGCACGATCCTCACTCCTGTAATCCAAAGCAAAACAAAAGCAACCCAGCTGAGTAGGCAAACTTGTGCTACGCTCCGGGAAATACAAACACCAAGCTGCCGCGGTGAGCATTGCCCAGGTCTGGCTGGAACCACTTGCTGCTCAAATTTGGGAGGGACACCAGGGGAGGGTCACTTCACTCCTGACTTGTCGCTTATGCTCCTTCCTCCGGCAGCTGCCTCTAGCCTTTGGTAATGAGGGCATCCCAGGCTGGGTGTACCTTTGGCCTGACCTGGCACAGCCACCCTGAAATATCTAGAGATACCTGCTCACAGAGACAACCCAGGGACTTTACATACAACAGTTACATGCTTTCCCAACAAAAGGAGCTGTTTGGTCACCCAAGCCTTTGATTTCCTAGGTCTTCAGGGGAAAAGAGACAGTCAGACTACTTCCAGTGACCTGAGAGAACACAATACAAACCCCTTAAATCAAGATGTCTTGGCTACGTTTCAGTGCCTCCCATGGCTGGGAAAAGTGGCAATACCTCCACATAACAGACTGATACTCACATAGAGTCCATTTTAGGCTGCACTGACCCCTTTTTGCTGCACGGGGAATTGCTCTTACTTTCAACAGACCAGAGTCGTATCAAAACCAAAGGGTCAAATCAAAAGAGGAAACTTGAGTTTCCTTCTCTCTCACCTTTATTCAGACTAGTGCAAGGAAAACATTTCTGCTTTATGACAGTCCGTCGCTTTATAGGTTTTCACATCACTCAACTCCTCTTCAAGATCTTCCATGCCATACTGGTCCGCACCACTATACCCAGGAAGCACACTGAGACCATGCCAAATGTCCCAGCTAGGAAGCCATATGTTGGCCTGCTCTATGAGAGGAGAGGGTCGTCCTACCTCTGCAGCCTCTTTGGCACTGAGCCCTTTTCAAGAGCCAAAAGTGGTTGGGCCAAGTCGGGCATTTAGATTGGGTTTGAAACATCTGTTTAACCTGTGAGCCAACCTGCCAAGGAAGCAGCCCAAGTAACAGTAGCCACAGACCAAACCCCACCAGACGTCTCTTCTTCACCTCCAGGCAGACGACTTTTGAGGCCCTTCCACCAATTCCCCAGAGCCAAGGCCCCTGGCGTCACCCAGCCAGCAGATTTAACCCTCTTTCCTGAAAAGCCTCAAAGCTGTTCAAATCCTCCCCAAGGCTGAACCCAACTCCTAGGACCAGGACACTGCATGGACAACACATCACGAGGTGCCAAACAGCTGAGGAATTATGACAATTAGTACTCCCCTGGCATCTTTTGCAACAGAGAGGTGTTTTAACCTTGGTGGTCTTGGCCCGCAGCCAGCCGAGGTGATTAAATCGCGCCTCCCTCCACTCTCCCTTTGCAGTTCCAATTGCACGTGAAATTGCTCCTCACCTCCTGTCGCACCCAGCTGTGCCCCGGCTGCCCGCAAGGGGTAAAAAGCCACTGCCAGAAGTGACAGCATCTCAGGAGCCAGTAAAGTCAATGGCTCCTCAAGGCCATCATCTGAGGGACAGAGCAAGAGAGCACATCCCTGATCGCAGCTCCACACAACCCAGCCGGCCTCACCTGCGAGCCCTTAAATCCAAACATGTCCACTCCAAAGGCCTTGTGTCCTGCACCGGCTCTCGCAGCCAGCTACGCAAAGGAGAGAGGGGAGAGCGGTGCCCGACACCTCCATCCTCCGTATCTTCTTCATTCCACTCTAGATTTGCCACGTGCCTGACAGAGCCAGAGGCAGGAGGGGGCCTGGTTCGAACACTGGGATCGCACTCTGCTCTCCGGGCAGGGGACGAGGACTGGGTCCCACAGGCAGGCAATGCTGCCATGTCCTTCCTGCACTGCGCTGACACCTCCCCGGACAGAAGGGCCAGGGAAACGCAGGTTTGTTGAGCACAAAAACAGGCATCTGCCACCCTTTTTCATTGGGCGTCCCCCCCTCAGCAAATGAGGCAAAGCAAAAACAAACGTGACAGACTATTATGGCTTCATCTCCTGCCAGAAAAGCCCTTGAAGCCAAAAGCAGTGCCCAAGAGCAGCCAAAGCACACCCCCACCAAGGCTGTTAGGACCAAGGGAAGAGGAGGACTAACAAAACATGACTAACTCAAGTACAAGCAAAGGAACAGACCAGACAGCTCTCTCCCGTTGCTAATTTCTAGGATTTAAAGAGAGATGAGAGTAAGTTTTCTCCTGCCACAAGCCACAGACCCAACAGCTGGCAGGGATTTGAGAGGAGAATAAAACTGGGGAAATGTTTTTCTCTATCCATCAGGTTTGTATCTGCAAAAAAAGGCAGGGACAAGGGAAGAGGCCACGCTGTTACAGAGAAGTTTAACAAGGCTGGAGGCCTTAGGTCTCCAATAAACCAGCAAGGAGACACAGACCAAAGGGAGAACCACAAAACCCTTCACCCGAGTAAGAAATGCCCATGCTGCAGGACAGGAGCTCATTCATCAGTCACAGCATGAGGAGACAGTGGGACCACAGAGCAGCTTCACACAGGCTGGCGCTTTTCAAAGCAAATTCTCCAGGCTTGCCAAAATGGGTCTCCAAAACCATGAAGCCACTCGCAGGTCCTCGTCCTCCGATGAGGGCTACGCGTGAACGACACAAGACGGCCGTCGGGAACGCGGCAGGGCCAGGTCACCCGCCGAGGGGGCTGGTTCTCCCTCCCTCCCCACCACCAGCGCACACTCTGCCGTGGTACTAATCCCACATTAATATGCTCACTACAGCTGAAGCAGCCGACGTAATGAAAAAGACTATCCATGAGGAGATAATTACATTACAAAACTATTTTAAATCAATGAGAGCCAAGACGGATGTTGGGTTGGGGGGGAGAGATGGGGACAGGCTGCCGTCACTCCAAGCCTGCTGCCACCGCCCAGTGCGGACACCTCTCCTCGCCGCAGAGGGCCGGACTCCTCGCCTCCATGCCGCGCGGGAAAACCCAGGCCGGCCGCCTGCAGCGCTGCCCCGCACGGGGCTCTGCTTCCACGCCAGCACCTGGAGGGCAGGGAGCCTCGAAGCTCCGGCCGGGCGCCACGGCCCTCCTGAGCAAGGTGCGAGAAATACTAAAGAAAAGCTAAATGTGACCCAGAAGAGCCTCCTGGCACGAAGGGCAGCAGCAGAGCTGCCAGCAGCTTAGCCCAACCTGCGCGGCTTGTGGTCGACAGCGGTTCGCTCCGAAACTGCCAGCTTCTGGAGGCCAGCGATCTCACCTTCCCGTAAAACAACCTGCAGAACTAACTGCAGCTTGAGGGCACAACCCAGAAGGCGAGCTAGGAGCTCAAAAACAGCCATGCTTTTTTTAAAACGGCACTTTCATGCCCACAAATGCCTCCCACATTACCTTGGAGCACCCAGTGGTGACAAGACAGAGGACACCTGGATGTTTTCTCAGTGGTGGGGACAAAAACCAGTGTTTCCTCCTCCCATATCCACCAGAAAAGGACTGGGGCAAAAAAATAACACTCTGGCAAGGACAACCTCACTACCATTGGTACCGCAGCATGTCCAGCCACCCAGAGAAATCCCAGCTGCAAAGAGAGCGACTTGGAAAGAAAAATAGCTGGGAAACGGGAAACCCTAGAACCCACTCAGCCCCAGCAACACGCCTCATCCCTCTTCCCCCACCCCGCGACGGTTGCTCGCCACCTCCCCTCCTCCTCTTTCGCCTTGTTCTCGCTCTCCTTTCTCAGGCCGGGTTTAATTTGACACCTTGAGCTTTGGTAACGAGGTGGGGAGAGGAAGAGCCACAGCGGAATTCATTAGGCTGAGCACTGCAGGGCCTGCTCTCGGCGCGCTAATGACATCGGAGGATAGGGAAACGAGACAGCCGCCACGCCGGATGAAATAAACATGAGCACTGTCAGCGCTGACAGCCTAAGCAAAAGGGACAAAATAAGGCAGGTAGAGACCTTTCCCCATCCACACAATGCAAAGCGACAGCTTCCAAAGCCCCCTTTCCACAGATCCCCTTTGCTCTGAGCTTGGGAAAGCAAAGAGGTGGGGGAGAAGAGGAAGAAAAATACTCATTAAACTATCCTTTCTTCAAAGTGCACATTCCTTCAATCAGCTTAAGCAGCGGGAAAAACCCAATTCGTGCCACCTCCTTCCAGCAGGCCAGGCATGAGCGCACACGCTCTGCAACTGCCCCCATGGTTTGGGTCTACAGGGCTGCTATTTTTGCACCATTTGCGGTGCACCTCTGCCACACATCACCCCTCACAAACTGGACAGGGAAGGGGACAGCAAGGTGAGACAGGTACTGTACAAATCCCCATGGACCCTCGGGTTCATCAAGCAAGCAGGGAGGAGAGCAAGCCGGAGAGCACAGAGCAGCCACACCAGCATAACACGGGACTGACGGCACACACACAAGGCCACGTACGCGTGCACAGACAGTGCTCCTGACACGCTGGGTTTTTACAGCCCCATTGCACCCATGGGTCTTACATAACTTCTGCAAACAGTCACCAACCCATTGTACTCTAGCAATACCTAGGCAGCTAACAACACTATTTTGCTCACAACGCTATTTTGCTCGCTTTCAAATCCTTGACCCACGTCCATGAGTACCCAGATACATCAGTACTTCTAAGATGGCAACATCTGAAGGGCAGCATACAAACTACAAAAGGCAGGAAAACTGCAGAGCTCAAAACCCATGGAATTAAAATAGGTTTTAAAACTCATCCCCTTGTAACCGTCCAAGACACATGGAGCACCCCATGATGGGCCAGACTGTACTTTCGAAATGGGTAACTTGTACCTCAGATAACATGCATCCCCTCAAGATAACTAGTCTTTGAAATTAAATTAACTGAGACCTAGAAGGACCTGCATCGAATCAGAGGCCAGGAGGTAGGAGCTGAGGACAGGAATATCTGCTTAGGCCAGATCAGGAGTTACAGGGAAGAAAGAAGGCTCTGAGAGAAAACTGCCTACTCAGCTCAGCTAACCAGTTTTGATGTTGGACTACAGGGACACAGAGACAGGACGCTCCCAGCCTCCTTCCCTCACAGGATCCAGGCCTGCAGGATCATCACGCAATGCTGGGGTTTTCCACTGCATCTAAAGACCTGAGAGGACTGCTCCATGACTGTCGCCCAGCAAGGAGACAGGCCTGGCTGCCCGGCTGCATGGCTCAGCCCACAGACCCCCACACGGCAAGGCCTCTCTCTTCAGCGTCCAAAGACCACCTCTAGCAGGGTTCCACACGCTTTCCAAAGACAAGACCCTGCCTCATGGGAGATGCCTCACACCCTCCTCACTCATCTCCAAAGTCCCCTCTCCTGCTGGCTCTCCACTGAGAGGGACCCTTCAGGAGGACAAGGCTCTTTGTTATCGTAGGGCTGCTCCAAACTACCCGGGTGACCAAAGGTTGGGTGGAGAAGCAGGCACTATTTGCAGTATATCAGGAACAGCCATGCAGACTTTGAGAAGCCACATCTTGGGGAAGACAGGCCAGTGACCTTCCAAGCATTCATTCTGCTTGGTCTCGTGCTGACTTCAGGGTCAAGCACGGCTCCACTCCATGCCTCGCTCAGCCCACCACTTCTCAAATTCATCAGCCTGTGCGACAGCCAGAACAGTTTCCTTTAACTCCCATGGTGCTTTGTGAGGTGAAATACTTCCTATCCCAAGAGCAACTGGCAGCAAAAGGAGACCTTTCCTTTCCTCCAAAATATTGACCTGTCCCATCTTAGAGACTCCACTTAGAGACCTCTTCCCATGTATGCCAACACCACAGCACAAGAGATCAGCTGCTCAAGGCAAGGCAGATACCTTGGGTTGCCAGGTATTTCCATTTAGGAGTTTAAGTTTTCTGCCTGGGTTTGTAGGCAGTTTTTTTCTGGCTGGGCAAAGATTCCAGAAGGGTTTTCAGCATCTTCACTCAGTTGCTTTCTGCTTCGAGTACCTAGCAGCATACAGGAGAGAAGGGCACACAGGGGAAAAAAGACAAACTTCTGGAGCACAAGAGCCCACAGCACTACTCCTGTATTGCCTCCTGACCTGTACCTGATCTGAACAAGTCACACAGACAGCCCCCTCAATTTCCCCATATATTAAAACAGAGGGCAAGTCCTCATCTGGCCCTTTCCCCCTCCTCCATGCAAAGGATGGGACTGTGTGTCACACACATGGCTAAATTTGCTGCATCTTCACCACCGTGATTTTCACACCAGCAAAGAACCCCACACATTGATGGGAATATGGGATCTATCATATGGTTTAAATGACCAAGGGCTGTTTCCAGAAGTCCGCTCAAAGGCCAGGAACACTTCCAGACTCAGCCGTTCACCCTTCATTCCATCTTCTGCTTTTATTCCCTCCCCCCTACTCCCCCCAAGCATCCCTTGAAAGCAAATGGCAATTGAGTTTGTAAGTCCCTATTCATCAAGGAAATTAATTCCTTATGCATAATTCATTTCTTTTGTCAACTTTTTTTTCCAAATGCTCCCAAATGCATCAGGAGTAGAAGCAGCAATGGGAGAACGGGAACACAAGAGGCTGAGAAAGGGAAAAATCAGCTGCCTTATAAGCTGACTAGCCTATGGCCTGAACCACCCTGCCACTCTGACTCCCAGCTTCCAAGGTGTCACATGAGATTTCTGAGGAAGAGGGAGGCCATCACAAAGTTTGACCATGATCGAACAGGGAGTTTGCTGGTGGGATGGAGAAGATCCATGGGCTGAAAGTTTGTGCTATGTCTATGCCCTTGCCCATGCCTGGAGGTAGCCAAAGCTGAGGATGATCTCACTACAGTTAAGCAGCATCTCCAGTGCCAGCTGAGAGCCCTAAGCATGGTCCAGGGCTGGCACAGAGCAGTGGCAGAGTACCCAGAAGACCAAATATGGAGGGAGCTCTGAGGATGTGAAATCACATCACTCTGGAAAGCTGGTGGGTGCCTGAAGCAAAGGGGCATGTCGGTCTTCAATCTTCCTCTGCCTCCTGCTCTTAAGCTTTCCAGCCTTTCTACTCATGCCCCACCAGAGGAGAGATCTCGTGCTCTCCAAAGGCAGGGCTGTGCCAGAGGAGATTCAGCAGCTCTGACTGTTCAGAGCTCCACTCTCTGCCATCACTTACTCTCCCCAGAGCCTTGCATGCTTTCAACGGGTGTCCTACTCCTTCTGCTGTTCAGACTCTGACCAGGCTTGTCTGCCCTCCCCATTGCAGGTTACACAGGCCTTATGCTCCACTGCATGGACATGTCGTTCAAGAGCTACCCTCTCCTGGTCCACAGAGAGCTACCCAGCCCTCAACGTATGTCATGCCTGTAAGGAGGCATCTGCTTGTCTGGGTTATTTATGGAAAAGAGCTCTGGAGCTAGGTCAGAGCCCTGGTGACCGTAGAATCTTTTCAGATAACTTTACTTTGTTGTAAGTACAAGTTTGGAAGGAGGCGGGCAGGTGAACATGGTCGCACATGGTCAGCTCTTGGAAGGACAACCTAGGAAAACCCAGTTGCAACAGGAAGAGTTGGCTGGAGATGGAGCTCTCTCAGAGCACAGTCCGAGTCTTCTGGGTGTCAGGGACGGCCCCATGCTACCAGTGGTGCTCATCCCCAACCCCCCCCCACACGCTTCCTGTCTCAAAACGGCTCCACCACACTTCCACGTACTTGGGGATGGTGGAGATGCCCCGCCTCATATTGTACCACACATGCGGGTGACAAGACCCACACACACCATGGCCTGCCTCGGGACATAAAATAGACATCTATGGAGATACATAATGCAGGGCTGAGCCAGCTCTAGGGAGAGGCACGTCCCTACACTGCCAAGGACAGCAGGTTGCCAGAGACAGCAAGGCAGCTACAGCACTTTCCGTCAACCTTGCACAGCGAAGGTGGCAGCTACTGCAAGGGAGACACTGGGGTACACATGGCGTGGTTACTCCTGGGGTGAGGGAATCGCAGCAGTGGCCTCGCTGCCCTTTTCCGTCCTGCTCTCCTGACGCAGCAGGAACACAGCAACCCTCCCTGCCAGCTCTGCCTCACTCCTTCCCAGGGCGAGGAGATCCTGGCTCTTCCTGTGACTGTCAGAATCCAGCACTCCCCACTCTGCTGGGAGGCCGCGAGCCGGCTCTGACTCAGGGATGCAGTTGCTGAAAGTCAAGACTGGAAATGCTGGAGCCTTGTGCAACAGCCATAACCCCAGCAGAATGCCACTGGTCCCAGTGGAGTCGGGTAAAGTAACAGCTTGGATTACAGGGCTCGGTTTACCATTGACCTATCTACATTTACACTCAGATCTCCTCATGCAGCAAATAAACTGGCTTTAGATACCTGACCAAAAAAGACTGCAGCGCTCAGGCCCATGCTGCTAATCCCCAAACTTGACGAGAAGTTCACACGAAGCGCTCACGCCCACGTACAGTGACTTCCCACCCCGCAAGCTGGGAAGCACCATATAAATAAAGCTTAATTACTGCTACTCCAACACAGCACATACAGGCAAAACACATGGTAGCCAAACAAACAGCAAAGCCCTGGGATTTCCTCCTGGCTCCTCCACTCCTTCAGAGACCAGACCCTCCAGCTGATGTTCAAGTGAAGTCAAGAAGAGCATCACCTTACCTGCAAACCTGGCTTCTTTCCTAACCAAATCTCTCCCTCCAATGGGAGAGAGAGGACATTTGCATAGCACAGTCAAATTTATTTAGTGCTAGCCCAAAGCTTCTGCACTTGTGACTCTTAGCAGCATTAGAAAGAGGGGAGAGTTAAGGTATCACACTGAGATGCCACTACCACCTCCGATTCCCCCACGGAGGAGATACCACCCTGGCTGCATTCTGCCCCAGCCCACAGAGCAAAAGGCAGCATTCATGCTGTTCTCTGTACTAAATTTGGACAGTAAGTAACGCCACCTTGTCACGGGGGTACAGAGAGCGTTTGCAACGCCCCATTTAACTGCACTGTACTCCTATCCACAGGCTTCATCAGCATATTTCAGCAGCGCCTTGATGGATGAAGATAGATGGGAGAACATCATCCTTGGTGAAATCACTGTTTTATCAAGGTTAAACCATCCTCACGCTGCACCACCTCCCTTTGTTACTTCGTTTCCAATCACAAAATTAACAGCAGATGTAACTTGCACTTGCGCAGACCCCTTTTCTCCCTAGCTCTACAGCTCCTTTCCCCAGGTGGGGAGGGAGGGGAAGCCTGGAGAAACTTCTCCCATCCCCATGCCACTCTGCCCAGTCCCTCCAGCTCTGTGAGCCACTGGGACACAAAGAACTCCCAAATCCAGGAAACCCCCAAATTCATGAATTTGCGCTAAGAGCTCAGAGGCTCTCTAGTAGGAACCTCCCTAGCTCTCTCCTCGTTCAGGGAGGGCACAGACTTCCCCAAGCCCTCCGAGGACCAGGGGACACGACAATGCCTCCTCCAGGATGCCTGGATTGCCTCTGCACCATGGAGGGCTGGTGAGAGTACAGCCCCATCGTTCATTAGGGCTCTCCAGCAGCTCCTGCTAACAGCCCAAGGACCACCAGTCCTCCTCCTTTTGCCCTGGCGCACTGTAACCAGCATCTCTGTGCCTCCACGAGCTAAAGTGTGGATGAGCAGAGGGCAAGAGGGGAAAAAAAGGAAGCAGCAGGTAGGCTTTTAGAGAAGCCAGATGGCCTCATGGTTAAGGTACGAATCAGGACGGGATGCAAAAGGGAGGCCACCACAATAAATGACCTCTCTCCATTGTGAGCTTGGATGGATGCAAGTGTGAAACCCTGGACAACTTGAAGAAAAGGACATTGGAACTGGGGAGGGAGGGGAAAGGCTTTTATCTCCAGGTCACAAGTTCAAATCCAGCCCAGGTCAAAAGCGACTGAGAGCTGTCACCTTCTGACACCTCTCCAGGAGCCAGCTGGGCAGAGGATTGATGGATGTCCCTGTGGCTCACAGCCGGCCACAGTGCTCCCCATGTTTCCCTCAGCAGGACTTGCTCAGCCAGGCTGGGCCACAAACATTTCCTTCCAGTTTCTCCTGAGAGCCATCCCCTTCTGACTGTACAGTCACTGGGGCGATACGTCCCCACAGCAGATGTGCTGGGCCATCAGGAAGAGCTGGGTCACACCACACACCAACCCTCACGCCCCAAACTCAAAGGGACCCACGCTCTGCTCAATCACTTAAGCAAATTCAGTAGATGTTAACAGCTCTACCAAACTCTTTCCATGGACCTTCTCTTCAAAGCAAGGCTGGTCCTCCTGGCCTGTTTCACAGAAACGGAGAAACATGTGGCCTTCAGCACCATCTCTAGTGGATCGCATTGGATCACCTGATTTTTCCAAGGACAGACGTCGTATGCTTCCCAGTAAGAGGGCCTCATGAGGGGTCACAAGGCCCCAAAACATCTTGGATAAAATCATCAGACATGCCCCTGTGACTCAGGGCATCAGTCCCGCTGGAAACTGCTAAGTCATTTGGGCTGAGATTTTGGAAACCCTTCTGGGCTGACTTACCCAAGTCCGTGGAGGCGAGGCCCCAATGGGAGGAGAGCACCTGTTATCTCCGCGGCCCTGAGCCAGAGACATTTTGGAGAATCCAACCCCAGTAATTTGGGCATAGGTAAGGACGCACAATTAAAGATAGGTAGCAAGTATTTTTAAATGTCCTGCAGGAGACCCCTCCGTAGCACTGGGTTCCTAAATACCTTTTAAAAATCTGTACCCTCTAAACAGCACTGTTCCTCTCTGCAGGGCGCTATTAAGTTACAAGAATATCTCTGGGCCTGGGGCCAGCTGCCGTTTTGTGTGGTCCCCACTAAACGCAGATAGGCCACACTGCCTCCTGCAGGGAGACCTGCTTTAATTGTAGCTTTGCAGCCCCCATAAGCAAAAAGTCAGCCTTAGCAACTAGGCTATCTAAGCTTTCACTTGATGCATGAGTGTCATGTCAGGCCCCTTAGGACTTTCTACCCAAGGCTCCACAGTATTTTGCAAATAAAGATGGCTTGCAAGGAACTGATCAACAGCTTTACCGCTAGGGAAACTGAGGCACAGGCAAGCCTGGCAGGCTGGCTCAGGCTCAAGAAATGCAGCAGGGCTGAAGCCGAAAAGTCTGATGGCTAGCCCTGTGTGGCAACCACCACCACCCCTCTCTCCCCCCTCGGTCCCAGCTCCTCCTCCTCCTCCAGGCCAGCTCCAAACAAAGCCGGCCCAGGCCCTGCGCAGCGGGAGCTGGGAAGGCTGCTCACCTCCAGCGGGTCAGGTCTGCTGCAGCTGCCGGCCGGCCCTCCCCCTCCGCTGCCTCCTCCTCCTCCTCCTGCGGGATCTCTCCTTTGCTCTTTCACCAGCAGGGAAAAGCATCTCTGATATGCAGCTTAGCAGCCAACTGACCCTGGCAGCCAGTGACCCAGGGAGAAGGTCACTTATCGAATCCTGCTGCGGTATCTGCTACCTCCAATGCTGCCCGGCCTCAGCCGGGAGGGGAGCCAATTTGCAGCGGAGGGGAGAGGGAGACACACGCGCAGATGCATGCACACACGCACACACAAGTCCGGGAGAGGCGGCTGGGAAGCTCCACACTAGTTTTACGCCCCAGCTCCTTCAAGGCTCTTTGCTCACGCGAGCAGCACCAAGCCGCAGGCAGGAGCCAAGCGAGCCCTACCGCGGCTCATCCCCATCCCTGCCCGCTTCCGCAGCCGCCTGCCAGCTCGGGATTTTGTAGAAATCATCACAACATGCCCCGTGGAGAAAGAGCGTGGAATAAGATGCTCCCAGTGAAGTCTGCTCTGAACTTTGTGTTCAGTGGTTGGCTTGCACTCCAAAGCGCCATGGTTTATAGCCCTTGTAAAAACATTTATGCAGAGACTGCCTGTTCCTATGCATATAAGGCCAATGCCTTCAGACTTGGGCAGGCCCCAACACCATATTCAGGCGCAGGGAATAACCCAGCTTCCCAGTGAGCTGAGCACATCCAGACCTGGACGAGAACCAGCCGTAACTGTGACCAGCCAGCATCTCAGAAAACCTCTATTAGAGAACTATATATGGATTTTGGAGCCTGGGGCTTGGTTCACATTAGGAGAAAAGGCAAGCATAGCTGTGCTGACCAGCACTTTTGATAAGCGGCTACAAAAACGAGTTGCTAGAATACTAAAGAAAGAATTTACAGCAGGAAAAGCAAAAGGACGTCGTCTCTGGCTTGTCAAAACAGCTCACACCATTCATACTACCATGCAGTAAATGAGGGTATGGTTTTAAAGACACACAGGTTACACTAGATCCAGAAACAAAACCAAAGTGTTTTTGGGAGGGGCTAATATAAGTGAGACTTTCTCCAGTATAAGTTTGTCATTAAAAAGCACAGCCCTCAGCACCATTACCGTAACAGCACAAGTTCAAAGCAGCACATTTGGTTTAACATTTGACAACCAGGTTATCAAGCATCTGAACCTGGGAGCCTTGCAAGGATGCCTCCAGGATCCCAATCAACGAACAGCGGACAAGAACGTTTCCCTCGCATTAGTTTTACGTTGGTCGTCTCTGCATCTCCTTGGGCGTCTCCCCAGGGTGAGCAGGGACATCTCCTCTCATTTAACACCACCACCACTTCCCCTTCTCCACCACCTCTCCCCACTCGGCGCTTCCGCGTTCTGCTGTCGGAGAAACCCTCTTTGTTCTGCCGCACGTCTCCCCACCCCGGGGGCGGGCAGAGCCTCCGAGGACATTTGCAGGATGCTCCCCTTCCTCAGTTTCCCCAGGAACCTAAAGCGCTCCCCCCCAGTCGCCCCGGCAGCCTCCCACGGACACGTCCTGCCCCAGCGAAGCACCGCCAGCGGGAGCCCTGGGAAAGGGCAGTCCTGCGGGGCTGGCCCGCGCTCCCCCCAGCGGCTTTGTTCCCAGGGCCCCAGCGAACAATTGCACGTCACGCTCTGCTCCGCTCTCCACGGGCTCGCTGCTGCTTTCTCTTCTCCCCCCACATGGGGAGATTCGTCCTGCTTGGCAGCGAGGAAAAAGGCCCAGAGCCGTCTCTGCAGCAAACTCTCCACTTGCCCGAGTAACAGCCAGTTTGTTCCCGACCCCTACAGCTTTCTCTAAGAGCTGAAGGATCGGACTGTCCCGTAACTTCCTAGTCACCCTTGATCCAGGCTGTCCTCTGCCAAGCATTTCAAAAGCAGGGCAGTTGGGCATCTATTAAAAGAAAAGACTCAACACAAAGCCTCGTTATCTCATGGACAACTCCACTTCCAAGATTCAGAGACATTTATACTTCAGTTCCTGGAGGCAATTAAGAGAAATAAATCCAGCTGCTTTATCCCCAGCGCAGGAGGGGGAACAATTTTCCCTAGTGCTAATGGAGGTACTTTTCCTTACATATATATCAGCACAGATGATGTCCAAGCAGGGCATTAAATTAGCCAGCCTCTATTAATTACAGCACTTCTATAGCTCTTTCCATCTTCGAAGTGCTTTACAAACAGCATTAATTCCTGTGCATGTTATCTCCTTTCCAAAAGCCTCCCTCAAGAGCTGGCAAAGTCCCGCGGCCGTCTGCAGCCTTCGAGCGATCGGTCCGCATCCGGCCTCCCGGCCCTGTCCAGAGGGCGCAGCCGCCTGCTCGCATCCAGCAACGGCAGGCTCTGACCGCGCACTGGCTCAAGACCATTTTTTTGAGCGAGAGAGAAGCCTGGCGAATTTATGAGTCATCAAACCAGCCAAGGCTCCCCGGTGATGTCTGCCCCAGCCCACCTCCCATGGGCATGGTCTAAGCACCGTCCTCCCCTGCTCCGCAGGGCTGCCAGCACTGAAACTGCCGCATTTCGTCGTCTGCCTGCCTCTCTCCCCGGCTGGAGAACTTCTCCCACCATTAAAATTAACGAGGCTGGTTTCCAGAGACGAATTTGCTACAGAGCCCCTCCTGTTCCTGGAGTTTTGCTTTTTTAAATGGAGCTGCAGTCCTGCAAGTGCAAAGTTATACTAAGCGTCATTTACTTTACTGCTGAGTAATAAGAAAGTTAAACGGAAGCCCGGCGCTCCCCTCCAAACAGGTCATAAAGCGCCCCGGCGCGCGCAGGCACACAGACGCCGCCTGCAGTCCCATTATGCTCCGGTCAGGCAGGAGCTCCCCGTGCCAAGAGCTACAGCCTGGAAAATGGCACTTGTGTTAAAGTGCCCGCATTAATCAAATCTTCATTCACACCAGCAGGGAGAGGGGGAGAGAGGGAGAGAGAGAGGGAGGGAGAGAGAGAGAGAGGGAGGGAGGGAGGGAGGGAGGGAGGGAGGGAGGGAGGGAGGGAGAGGGAGAGATCCCACCAGCTCCCTGAGCCCAGCCTTTGACTTAACCCGAGGGAGAGGATGTGTTGGAAGAAGAGTGCTCTCACGCTTGGTCTGGCCACAGCCTCGACAGAGGCCACGACAGGAGAAGAGGGCAGAGGAAGCCTCCCCATCACAGCTTCGGCACAGGCAGATGTACCCAGGAGCAGTGGAGAAATTGCAACTTCTTAAACTAGATTTAGCAACGTGGGCAAAACAGATCTACAGTAGAACAGGGCCACAGGACTCCTAGCAAAATCACTGAGCTCTGCTTTGACCTGAGAGAATAACCTCAATTTTCTTAACTGGACCCTGCCCTGGGATCACCCATCCGTGAATAACGGCACGCCAGGGAGACAAACTCGACAGTAACAATTCAGAAATCACAGGCTGGACCCCTGGGAAAAGGAAATTCATCCCACAGGGACTATCACTAGACTTTGGGCTATGCCTAACACAGTCCAAGCACAGGACAACCTCAACTTGATAGCCACAATCCGCAGGACTAGAACAAAAACTAACTACATCAGCACCAATCTTGTACTGGGAGATCCAGTGGGAACACCAACCTGGCACCTCACACCCCAAACCAGCAGGCTGGGAGGGGTGGGAAGACAGGCATGGACCAAACCCTTCCCCAATGCTAGAACCAGAGTACCCAGCACATCCCTGACTACCTTCTTCTAACCTGTTCCTGGTTAGAAGCAGACTCACTGTAAAGGTGAGTTTACCACCTCCCCAGAGGGATCTGTGCTTGCACACAAAACCCAAAGCAGAGGCTCCTTAGAAGTTGTGTGTGTTACTACAGAGGTTCACTTCTCACCTGACTCCTGCTTTTACATTTACCCCTTCAGTCTGTGAGAAAAGAGAGTGCTTGCTGTCCTTATTTTAGACTAATGAAAGCATGAAGAACTTTGTTTTTAGTCTCCCCAGGAGCCTAATTCTCATACATTCTCATCTTGGAGACTGTAGGCCAAAGAGTCCCATCCAAAATTAAACAGAGTATCTGTGGCAGTGGAGGGGGGGGGAGGAAGGCGGGGGGGAAATCAAACACACATCATCCAAGCCCCAAGTGAGTGCCCTACCTGGTAAATTGGAGGAAAAAAAAATTGTTGAACACAAAGTGCAGAAATTGGAAGGCGGAGGAAGGAACTCCCTCTCCTCCATTTTAACAGCCCAAGGTTACATGAACAGGAAGAGCTCTTCAAACTATGCCAAAATGGGCTCAACAGCATCATGACCTTCACTGGTTTTCCACTAATTAGAGAGGAAATGAACACAATATTCTCCAGTTTCTTTCACTCCTATCCCTTTCTCTGCTCCCCACAGACTCCCTAGATAAGCAAACAAGACAGACCCAACACTCAAAGGCAAGGTCAGCCAGTGCAGAGCCCTGGCAAGGTCTTGAGAAATCTCCTAGCCACACACTTAGATCAGACCTATCCATTCCCTACCATGAAGGTATGGCAGGAACTGGTACCCCAGACATGAGAAGGGGACCATGAATTCCCAGCTTCTAACAAACCACTTCCACCCTACATGTATCAGAGACTCATGACTTCAGCACCTCTACACCCTGCATAAGGAAAAGAAATAGGAAATTGCAGTACTGGTTATGGTTCATTGGGACCTCAGCCTCCCGAGTTCAAAGGCTGGTTTCAATGTTAAAACCTGCCATCTGGACCCGAGATCTGCACTCCTCTGCCATGACTCCTCCTAGTGACCTTGGGCAGGTCACCTTCATCATAAAGGCCTTCCGGGGTAAAATAGGGAGAAACAGCTCGTTCTTTCCCCTCTCTCCTGTTATGTGGTCCAGAGCACACAGTAGCACCTGAGGGCAGGGATAGGCCCTCTCCAGGCTTTGGTTAAACCAGCCTGGTGTCGACCAGCAGCAATAGCAACGGGCAGTGTTGAACGGCCTGTCCACACTGTGGCTGGGTCCAGCCCCCGAAGGCCTCGTTTCCGAGCCCTGCAGCCAGCTTGCGAGAGAGAGCAGAGACAGCCGCACGCTTCCGCGAGTGAGGTGCACCAAGACGTCTTAGCTCAGCACACAGAGGCAAGGGAGGGAGAAAGAAAAGGCGAGAGTCTACTTGAAGCCACTTTCTAACCAGCCTTAATAAGTTAATGCAGAAATCCTCCCAAAGAGTCTGGCTATAGGAGACACTGGTCTCCACTGAATCAAGATCTGTTATGTTGTAATATAATAGATGTAAATTAAAACAGAAAATCTATCATGCCTCTAATATAGCCTGATAGCTGAGCGTGTGGATCCGTACAAGCAGAAGCACAGAGAGGAAGGGTGATATATGGCAAAGCTGGATGGAGGGTGAAAAGCGTGGCGAGACGAGCCGGAGAATGGCGCAGCCCGCTCTACGCTCCTCAGACCCAAGGGCAAGAGAGGAATAAATGTTGATTAGTGTTGATTTTGTCCGACGAACGCTTGTCGAGTGACAGTTGGACTAAGCTGCTCTGAAAGAGAAGCATTAATCTTGGTCTGGTTTAAGTAGAGTATATTAATTTGTGTCATTTTTACTAAGTCGTACCGAGAAAGGCTTCTTACTGCTTTGCATCTGACTGCTTTGGTGGTTTAGCCTACTTTATTTTTTTTCCCCTTTTTCCCTCCTTCCCCCTTTTAAACAGATACGGCGGCAGCAGCAACATATTCAAATAGCTCAGCAGGAGAGCGGGGGACCAAACGCTTCACTCCTGGATTAAGAAAATAAACTCCCAGGGTGTTGGCATAGCAACAGCATTTCAGATGAACTGCTATATATTCCGTGATTAATAAATTAACATTTTTTTCGTATGGTTGTTTCCCCTTTTCTTTCCCTCCTTCCGACGGGAGGAAGAAGGGTGTGCAGCAGGAGGTGGACAGGGAGGCAGGCACCGACGTTCCCGCGGGCTGCAGACGGCGGGCTTCGCCCGAGCAGGGTCACGGGGTCTCCTTCCCTCTCCGTCCGCCCGGCTGTGACGTGGAGCTTTCTGCTCCATACGGAGGTGGGGAAATACCACGGGGAAGCGAGGCCACGCAGGTCGGGCCCAAGGAGAAAGCGGCCTCAGATGGGACCAGGATGGAGATGCGGCGCTGGCTGAGGAGCCGGGAGCAGGGCAACGCCACCAGCAGCCCCAGGCCACCCCTTGGAGCCAAGCGTGAGTGGTCCCATCCTACCGGGCGCCCGGGGCCCACAACGCAGAGGCACCTGGAGGCACGGCCTCACGTCACGGGAGGCTGGACCCGAGGCGCTGCAGGAGCCAGGATGCGGCCTGCCTTGGGACAGGAACTCCCCTTTCGGGTCTGAATAGCGGTGGCTTGCCAAGGAGCCAAAAAACCGCGGAGGCAAGTCATTCCCACACTGATGGCTGACCACAAACCAGAAAAACAGCTGCCTCCCCACAGGCGCACGGGCAGCCACCTTGGCCCTGCCTGTGTGGGAAGGGGGCTAAAAATAAATAAACGCAAATTATCCCTGTTCAACCAAAGCACGATCCCAAAAACCACAGCGTTAACTATGAGTCGAGTCAAATTCGCTTCCACATCTTTTTCAAATGGACTAGGGCAGGATTTCAGCCCAAAACATTAAAGCAGTTTTTCGGCTTTGCTCTCTGACATATATATTTATTGGCCAGAGCACAGCTGTGACTCTTCCTGCCAGCGCGCACACGTGTGCGCACACTCGCGCCGAGGGGGAACGAAGCCCTCCTACACCAGCAGGCAACCGCACGGGCAGGAATCGCAGGCGTTTCTCCCACCCAGGCCTGCCAATCCCGGCTCAGTTACATTCAATTCCTGCTCTTGGCGGGATCAACTGCTTTATGAGCAGATCTCTTCCCCTTGCTGACAGATCAGCCCATCTGCAGCCTCTCCAGTCTCTCCACTCCCTTCTTTCTTTTTCCTTTTACTTGCCTTTATGGAAACGGGACTAAAGGGAGAAGCTAGGGAAAATATTTCGAATTAAAGGCAAGAGATTGAAAAGTTCCCCAGAGCAAACTGCAAGCACAGAGTTAATTTTCCATGGCTGGAGCAGGTACCAAGAACTCCTGCACGTTTTACAAGGCCAGTGAGCCTTTCCGAATGTAACCGGGCGATCCGCTTCTCCTGGAGAGCTATGAACGAGAAATCAAACCCTCCCCGAGGAGCCGCCGGTGAGTGACTGACCCAAATTCAAGCACTCTCTTCCTCCTGCCAGAACTGGCAAAGTGGCCAGAACTGAACTGTATCGGCCTTCAGGCACCACTTAGAACCTGAACGAAGCAGGGAGAAACTCAACAATTCAGGATTAAATATAGCATCCCCCTGTGCTCCCCAAGAAACGGCCAGGGGATATGCTGAGCAAGGCTCAGCAACCCGAAGCCATGAAAGTACAGAACGGGAGATCGCGAGCTACGAGAACAAAGAGCCCAACTCTCTGCTGCTCCAACGCAGCCAGGTAGAGCCAGCAGTTTGCAGAAATAGCTTACTTTTATCTGCAACAGCATCTACAACCCTTTGCTCACCCTACGAGTCAAAAGGGATCTGTGGTTATGAGCCTCCTTTGGAGCACAGCCCCTACGAGACATGGCGACTCGCACGTGGGCAACGGATCTGGCGCTGCTGCATGTTCACCAGACAAGGTTGCTTGGCCCCCGCCGAGCACCTTCCTGAACCAGGTACAAGTGGCACTTTGTCAGGATGGCTCCACCCAGGCTGGGAGAGCTTGGCCACGACAGCACATTCCCAGCAAGGTAACGGCTTGTGGAAAGCTGTGCCCCGTTTTCGAGCATCCACACCAGACAGTCTTTGTACCCTGGGGATTACCTTGCCAAGAAGGTTCAGGCTTGGCCTGTGTGCTGCTCCCACTGAATTCAAGAGCATTTTTTCTATTTTCCTTCTACTGCAATGCCTATTGCTCCTGCACACCTGCCCTGAACATACTCATGGCCCACGCTGTTCGCTTCCTCCTTGGCCTCTGCTCAAGCTTTGGCCAGTAGCACCGCAGCAATCCTTCCGATCCCCTTCTCGTCTAGCCAGCTCCACCACTCGCCTCTCCCACAAGCTGCCTTGCTTCAGACATCAAAGTTGAAACGTTTCTTGTTTTTACCGAAGTCTAAGGTTTTATAAGTTTCATTAAAGCATGAAAGCATTTCCAATAAGTTTTAGTTACACATTACCACAATTAGCATGGATATATACGCACACGGTAGGCATGCAGTAAATAAACCTCCATTTGAGAATTAAGGTCCTAAAGGAGAACCAACATTTTTAAAACCATTCCAGCAATTTAAGACCCCAAGTATGATTTTCAAAGCTTACTACAAATGAGGCTTCTCAGCTTCTCCTGAAAGTGAGGCTTGGGCAATTCAGAAACATTACCAAGGGGCTTTAAGAACAAGCTAAAACCAGCATAATGGCCCAGTCCCATGCCGGCTGCCCCCCCTCCCCCCCAGCTTTAGGCATGCAGCAAAAAAAGCAAGACGAGTCCCAGCGGGTACAAATCAATAAAGTTCCCCTATCATCAGCAGAATGGCTTACTCTGATTTAAGCCAGCTACTGATCCTTCCCAATATCATCTGAGGTCTCTACAAAACCACCCCACCTCCTTCATAGCATCTCCTCTCTCACTGTGCAAAGCCCTAGTGCAGGCTGTGCCATGGTGCCGGATTCCTCCGCTTTCTCTGTATCCCACGGTCGCACACAGCAGGCTCTCAACCCACGCCTCGAGGGCACCGCTTCACCCAGGAGACTTTCCACTGCTGCTGGCAATCCTAAAGAAATTAAAACCTGAAAATTGCAGTCCTCCGGCAGAGCAAAGCACAAAGTGGCCCCACAGCACTTTCCGCAGCTTGTTATTGCTGCTGCTGGGCCAGCCACAGTTGGGGACCATGGGCAAGAGGCAGTGTGTGTAGTGTTTGCCCGTTAATATTATCTTACACACTTACGCACAAAGGACTACTTAGAAAACTCTCAATGTTGTAATACTGTTTCTCAATGACTTTTCTTATAGAGCCTGTAGGATAAACTATGTCAAAGCACTTCCACTGCTGCATACAGAAAACTGGGGATAACCTAAGCCTTTTAAGCAACTGCCAGTCTCTAGCCCAGCATCTGTAGTGTCTAGGATGAAGATGGAAGTGAGCAGCGTTTGTGGCACTGGTGACTTGGGATACTCAGCAGTGAACCTCAAAGATGACTTTGGTAGTACACTCTTCATTTAGTCCCGTTGAAAAACACATCCAGACATGCAACATTTTTTTTTAAATATGCCAACAACAGGTCTGCAAGTCCTCAGTCAGTGAGGACTGAGTCCCAAATCTCGAATGTGCAGAGTGAGATTCATCTAGATGCCTGAAGCTAGGTCAGAGAAATGCTCTTCATGCCTCCCAAGCACCAACAGTGAGAGCCCACGTGGAATCAGTACTGCTCGGCCCTTCACTAACGCCTTCCATCCAACCCAAAGAGATTTAAGAATAAATCGATCAATCAACACACTAAGTCTGAGTGGCAGCCCCTTGGTTCATGAGGAAAGGGTGAGACCCTGGCAGGCAAAGCACACACGGATGTCACAGCTAATTTTCCCAAGGCTGAATTGAGGGATTTGGGGGCAGCACAGGCAGAGTAGCAGTGCCTGCCTTCCAAAGCATACGGCCTGGGAGAGAGGCACTGCTTGCCTATAGAGGACCAGTGTCATGACTTGGGTGTTTTCCAAAAGCATCAAATGGTACAGAGAAGATCCCGCTGGGCCAGCGTTGTATCTGAACATTACAGTGTACAGAGGATGTGTCTTTTCAGCAAAGTGCCTAGCCCACTTTAGGCACTCTGTGACAATGGTCCTTGAAATGATTAGTCCTTAAACAGGTCTGCTGGACCAGACGGTTCTCAGCATCCTCTCCAGGGACAGCATCCATTATGGGATTCCCCCTTAAAAATATAAGCACCGAACCAGACAAGAACGGGATGGGGAACCTTGGAGAAAAGGAAAAAGGAAAAAGGAAAAAGGAAAAAGGAAAAAGGAAAAAGGAAAAAGGAAAAAGGAAAAAGGAAAAAGGAAAAAGGAAAAAGGAAAAAGGAAAAAGGAAAAAGGAAAAAGGAAAAAGGAAAAAGGAAAAAGGAAAAAGGAAAAAGGAAAAAGGAAAAAGGAAAAAGGAAAAAGGAAAAAGGAAAAAGGAAAAAGGAAAAAGGAAAAAGGAAAAAGGAAAAAGGAAAAAGGAAAAAGGAAAAAGGAAAAAGGAAAAAGGAAAAAGGGGAGGGGACAGGAGGGGACAGGAGGGGACAGGAGGGGACAGGAGGGGACAGGAGGGGAGGGGAAAAATAGTCCCCTGGTATTTGCCCATTACAATCTGCACCAGGCTATTCTGCTTCCCCCTAACTTCCCCAATTTAATGTTGATTCGGCAAACAGTTGGGAGCTTGCAATGGAAGAGATACGAGATCATACCAAACACACCGGGTGCTGCAAAATCCCTTCAGCCCCCACAGCTTACCACTTTTGCCCCCTGCAGTACAATTCCCAGCAATTATTTGGGCCCTGTTTCTGGCCTTGGTTTTCAATTTATACCTGTCCATCCTGAATTTCACCCCTCAGTTCCTATTCAGAGGACAGCTCTGTGCTATGCATTAGATAATTACTCACCACCTGACACCCCCATCCCTCATCAGTTCATCCAGAGAGAAGCAATGTGGCAACACATGCTCCCTGAATTTAGCAAGAAAGAGGTTCCTTGTGGAAAAAAACTTTGTCTGAACACCCCTAAAATTAAGGAGAAAGCCTGAATTCAAACTCAGACCAAGAATCCCAAATAGACTTCTAATGCAACAAACCAAAGCCAGAGGACTGACCAGACAATCATTAATTTTGCATTGCTAAAAATCCAGATCCAGAAGTCCAGCCCTGAACCTTGTCCGTCCATCCATAAAACTGCTTAAGAGGTGCCACTGATTTGGTGGGCTCTCAGTCAAGCAACCTTCATCATGCTCATGCAGCCCCATTACTGCACACTCAGAGACCTGCCCTCCTTAAAGTGCAGCCAAGACCACAAGACATACATCTGTAAAAAGATCTTCCATTACTACCATTCTTTTGCTTTTACAAAAGATGCCATGAAACTCTACTGCTGTGCAAAGAAACAGTACAAATAGATAAAATGTCATTTGTTCAGCGAGCAGGAGATATGCTCCAAGTCACCATCCTGGAGTTGCTCATTCACCTATTTACTTGAGTTTCCATAATTCTCAATCTAGGTGTTTCATACTAGACTACTACCCTACCCCCTGTTCAGACAACATCTGCTAATGGATCTCCCAATCGGTTGTGGAAATTAATGAGGTTCTACCACAAAAGTAGAATTTCTCTCAGTAACTCCCTAGATTCAATCCCATAGTTCTGAAGTTCCTTTAATTCCACCCCCCTTTTTTTTTTTTTTTCTTTCTTTTTTTTTTTTTTACCAGTACTATTCCATTAATAAGATGTCCAGAGACACATGCCATACCCAGTTAGGAGAAGGAACTAAGATCTCTCCTGCTCTATCAAGTGTGGCCTATGCAGCCCAGAAAGCCCACTGCTACACTCTTTTTGCCAAACCACACTGCAAATAACACATCTAATTTGCTCTCTGCTGTGCTCCTTAAGTCTTTTGCAACATTACTGATTTCCAAGAGCTTTCCTCCCACTGAATCTTTCCGGTTTGGATCGTGATGGTAGTATTTTGCAATTCCTTCCTCACACATTTATGAGGTGTTGCTGTTTGCCACTAAAAAGCCGCTTGCTGGGTTCTACCCCAAAGGCAGCTGCATTTCAATGGTCGGGAAGCTAATAATATACATTACCATACTGGTAGGCAGGGAGAGACATACACTCATGTTTATATCTTCCACACACAAAGAATGCACAACACCATTTTTCTGAGCAGAATTAGGAAAAAGAGAGGAATGCATGACATGATAAGAGCACGAAAGTAACCAGGAACGCATTGCTAGCAATGCGGCTCTGGATCGATAGGCCATGCGTAATAGAAGATCAATCGCTTCCATTTTGCGAGGTGTTAAGTGTGACGAGGGATTGAATTAAAGCAGAGACCA
The DNA here is from genome assembly GCF_036370855.1 of Dromaius novaehollandiae. Taxonomy (NCBI): domain Eukaryota; kingdom Metazoa; phylum Chordata; class Aves; order Casuariiformes; family Dromaiidae; genus Dromaius; species Dromaius novaehollandiae. Next base: position 11,936,692 of record NC_088105.1, on the reverse strand, counting down.
CAAGAGCAGCTATAAGTTATGCCCTCCCCCTTTTTTTAAAAAAGAAACAAACCCATAAAACAGTACTTTTTTTCGATTGCCTACCCCCTCCCTTTCCCATCTAAGATTTTTCAATTAGGTGAGTGGAAGGACGAATAGTGCAAATACATTTTGCTCAAGTTCTAAGTGCTTTTGAAACCCCCTGTCAAAGCATTTAGTGATGCAAGATTTAAGATGCCCAATTAATTTTTCCCCAACAAGCAGCCAAAAGTAGATGCAGGAGGAGGTTAAAAGCTAAGTATTTAATTAATATTAAATTTATATGATTCTTTATCACTGAAAGCATTGTAAAATTGAAAAAGCAGTTAATTTTATGGTCACTGTGTATTCTTCTGCTTTGATCTTTGATCCATGGAATAAAATCACAGAGTGTAAAGATTCTCCTGTTTTATTATACCTGTCTAATGGTGGGGAGGTTGGGGCAAGCCTGAGGTGAGGTCATCAGAGTTTTCTCTTAGACCCCATCATGAAACAGGCAGGGTGGCACTTGGCCACAAATCCCACATGCTCCATGCGGCTGGCGGGAGATGGGAGGGGGGGCACAATTTGTGCACCACACAACAGCAGGCACCAATTTTCCAAAAAAAGGGTTTTCCCTCAGCAGCTTGAGGCTAGAAGGTTTAATCCCAGGAGGAGTTAGTGGCCAGGAGAAGATGTTCAGAAACAACTTGACTTCCGAAAGAGAGCTCGGCTGACCCAGAGCAACACGCGGGACTCGGCACACCGAGCCGCACCACCGCCGTCCCCCAAGCCCTGCCGCTCACGGGCCAGGTTCCCCAGCGAGTGCCAGGACGTACACGGGGCTCCCAGCGAGCGGCTGGCCAGCAACGTGCAAAGTCCTCGGCCCCCTGCACACAAGCCCCGAGAACTGCGCAGAACTCCTGAACTCTTCCACCCAACGCGGCTGCTTCATTTCTCATTCCTGGCCTCCCCCGTGCCTATCTGCAAGCGAGACAAAGAGCTATTATGCAGAATGGATTTCACTGAAAAGAGAAAAAAGGGGGGGGGGAATAATTTCTGCAAGGTTTTTTGTGTTTCTTTTTTTTTTTTTTAATACCACTGGGAGCCTCATTATAATTTAGTTATTAGTGTGTGGGGGGGAACCAAACAAGTAAAAGAATTTCAACATTTAAAAAAAATATTTAAGGGGAGGATGAAAAAAGTCAACAGGAGGAAAGTTCTCCAAGCTTCAAAGCGGTTGCAAATTCCTCCTGATTCAAACATTTCAGGCAGCTCCACTGGCAAGGAGCTGCTCTTGGGGGCAGCTCCCCATCACGGGATCCCACTGCAGCTCCCTGGCCAAAGCAAGGCCCCAAGGAGTCACAGTGAGGAGGGACAGATGACATTAAGGGATCATCGGCTCCATCGGCAGTGGTGAGCAGCAACAAGTTTGGAAATATCCCTCACCTTCTTCTGCAGGAGATGGTAAGGAGACAACCACACAGCAGCATCTCCTCAGGAGGCCAGGGAGAAATATGAAGGAAGGGAGACCGCGGCATGAGGTCACTGCCTGCCATCGCTTTTGGACATGCCAGAAGGCACCACCAGCAGCATCAGCTCCAGCAGCCCCACTGCCGAGGGCACAAAATGCCCCAACACTGCCGACACCCGGACAGACCTCACACCAAGCGGGGACCGGCTGATCCCACGGTCCTTGCAGCTGGCCCTACTGGGGCACCTCAGAGGGCAGCACCGTGCCCCATGAGCACATGCTGGTCCTTACTCAGGAGCAGAAACACGCTTGAGGCTGAAGTCCAGACACGTAGCAGGTCATGCCCATATTAAATTAAAACAAAACCAGTAAACTTCTCTCAAGACATATGAAACACAGAAAGGCTATCTACATCTTTCCCTGTCCCTTCAATTCAGTATCTCCTTCCCACAGAGGAAGATGTGTTGCTCATATATATGACAATGAGAGTTTAAATAAGAGTTTAATCTTATTAAAGTCTTGATTTTAGGGCAGGTATAATAAGTCATGCATATGAAGAAGCACGAAGTAATGAAACAGTGCAGCTTTCAGGATACAACTGGGAAAACTGAGAAATCATTAAGAAAGGACAAAAATTGGGCTTGATATCAAAAAATAAGATCTAATAATTGGTACTGCTTCATAGGCAACAAGAATTAATATCATTAACCGTTTGCCCCCAGTCTTATTTTCAGTTGCTCTCAAAGAAGGACTGTCACCTTATTCCCACCCAGGAAGTCACAGCACAGCAACACCATCAGTTGCCCCAGGTCATGCAGCAATGATGCAGCAGGGCACAGTCAAGAAGGTCGGCTTCTCGTCTCCCACTAGCTGCCAGAAGAAGGCCTTACTTCTACTGAGCAAAAGAGATGCCAGACGCACAAAGAAGCAGTCTTCAACCTCAGGGAGTCTGAAACAGGCAGCATAACAACCAACAGCCTCACTGCTGTTAGCAGGAGGTCTCTGCTCAGACTGTACAGAGCAGTGCCCAGGATGCAAAAAGCATGAGATAGAGATTTGTTTTTTTCAAATCCCCACTAGGCAGGCCATGCAGTCCAGACATTAACATACTGACCACCATATTACACCCTCCAGGTGACACTTCTTCAAGTCTAGATCTAGCCTGCTTGTCTAGGGCTCGCACTACTCTCTGGCCTAGCCAAGAGAGGAGGTCAGGTTTCCAAACACTCAGCCCTGGCCTTGAACCAAGCACCCAAGTTGCAAATCTTATGCAAAGCGCCTCTGCCTCGGTCAAATGAAAAAAATCTGGGAAACAGCTGTAATTGTCCATGTGGAGATATCTACAGCCAGATCGCTCACTTAGCTACTCAGGGAGGAGAAGCAGGTACCCTGGAGCTCACCTCCTGCTAGCATTAGCATCCAAGGCAGTGCTTTTAGGTAGTGCCTCTCAGACCCGCTCCCCTCCCGTGGGTCAGAAGTCATGCAAGCTCGAGCATGAATGTGTAGCTTGTGGATGGCTGCTATGAAGTGAGCTGTTCCTGGGACATATTCAGCATGTGAGAGCCTTGGTCCTGTTCCGACTTCTCTCCTTCCTCCCAGGCAGTGGAGGATGTCACCTCCAGCACAGCACTGGCCATATGCAGAGCAGTCTCCCCACCGCAGACAGACTGACTGTATTTTATATGTATGCGTGCAGATATCGACAGATGGAGAGAGAAAATTACTGTGCCCATAAATTGAAGCTTTGGTCACGTCAGTTCAAGAAGCAAAATAGGAAATTTAGAGCCAAAAAACAGCTTGCATCAGCCAGGCTGATGAGCACACACGCCAAAAACACACCCCTTAGCATGACCACACAACACACACAAGCACATACACACACCAAGACCCTGTTTCTGCTCATCTATTCTCAGCAACTGTTTGTCTGAGGCCAAATACAACTGGATTTGTCAAGCCCCCTTTTAACAACTTCTTGTCACAGTCCATTACCAAATTGCATATAGTTATATATTCCACTAATTAGGCTTCTAAAATATCATTAACATGTCTCTTGATCATTAGCATAACGTATGAGGCGTCCTCGTTAGGCACGACTCGAGTTTGTTAACGCAATAATGAAAGGCACGGGGCTGGTACTGCAGGAGTTGTGCAGAGATAGGAGGCTGGGAACATCAAAAGCATCAGCACTAAGCTTAAAATAATAACAACAAAATTGGTGAGAGACAGGGGCAGAAGCCAACTGCTGGAGAACCAGGGTGACGTGGAAGGTATAATATACATCTCCAGGCAGGCAGATGCACACACACTGCACGTTTCCCCTGGCCTGAAGCACCCTGGGTAAGGTGCAGGTCAGGGAATGAATCAAGATCACAAATCTGAAACCACCATGATCAGGGCTGGGATAAAATGGAAGCCATGGCCAGGACCAAAGCGAGACTCCAGCTTTGAACCCCAATGCAGACCCAGCACACCTTTCTCATGCAGGTGACCATCCTATGCAGCCACATCCAGCCTCCCCTCTTAACCACCCCAAAACAACCTGGACCTCACCCCGCTGCTAGGGCACTCTGGCGTGACAGGCTGAACAGTGGAGGAACTAGGAGACACAGCAGCCACTGGCCTCATCTGCTCTAGGAAGGGGTCTAAAGTCTGCAAGGGGACAGTAGCCTCCAAGGGTCCACCACCAAGGCAAGCAAAGCGACCGGCACATCAGAGTTTGGCAGGATCCAGACCTCACCCTGGAGATGAGGACAACATCACCACCCACCACAGCCACAGGAACTCCCCCCGCCTTGGTCTGAACATGAAGGCCACATACAACATTCAGGCAAACTGACTTAAAGCCAAGTGTTGGCTGAGAGACTCCTGTATACCAACCATCATGCAAAATAACTGTGTGAGAGCAGAGACAGCACTTGGCTAAAGGCCTCCAGGACAAATCGCAGCTTGAAGCTGAACTCTTGCAATTTGTCTGTCTTTAGGACACCGCTCAAACCTACTTTGCATAGCCCTGTCCCACACAGAGATGCCCTGAACACAATATCCAGTGCAAGACACGTGCATGTTCCTCCCTCCCTTGAAATCAAAGTTGAGCACTCCCTCTCCCCAGCCCCAAGATAAAAACGGTCCGATGCAATGTCAGGCAACACCCTCATCCAGCCAGCTCAGACTAACCAAAATTGAGCAATAAACCCAGTTAAACTGATGACAAAAAAACACCACCCACCAGGCATTAAACAGCATGAGATCAAGGGTGCTAGAAACAACAGCCCAGGACAGTGCAATGACACAGGACCTTGGTCAGGAACATAAGAGAAAGGCCAGGGCCCTGGTACCCAAAATGCAACCCCCCAAACAGCAGCATTTGCGACAGACCTGTGTGTTTCAAAGCATCCAGGGCTGGAAGGTGAAGGATATGAATTAATAGCCAAAGGTTTGACCAGGACAGATGCTTCCATGTCCAAGCCAGCTCATGTATCAGTGGTTACCACTGTTGCTATAAATAAGCAGAGATTTTTTTTTTTCCTTTGAGCGAATAACTCAATAAGTCACTGCATGAAAGATATTGTAAATAGCTCCAGCAGAGTGCAAGTTAGGGCTGCTTCCAATTAGCTTTCACTTACGCTCTCCCTGCCTGTGCCAAGTTTGCAGAGTTTGTTCTCAACACGCTGCTGTCTGGGGAGAGCTGGGGTGAGGCTACGGAGTGAACCCCAGTGCAAGCCACGCCACTGCTCCTCCAAATTAGAAATGATCTTTTTATTAATGCCGTGAAGAAGTCAAAGCAAGCGAAAACAGCCCACATGCATTTATCTTTGTCCAGATGTTAATGCAAAGATGGTGGGGAGGCTGCAAAAAGAAGGAAACAACCAAGAGCTTTTCTTCAGCTGCTGCGAGCTAACCCCACAACCACCACTACCACCGTGAGGGCTTGGAGATGCAAAACAACACACAATATTTTATTAAAATAAAAACACAAAACAAAACACGCACAGCAAAGGCAGCCCAGGGGCTTTTTACACACGTATCTGAAGAGAAGCCCCCACATGCTTAAAAGAAAGGTAAGACACGTCCTCATGCGCGACACCAGCAACAAAACAATATAAGGAAGATGGATGCTTTCATGAGCCTTCACCAAAAAATTCCTCTTCTATGAGATAAACGTGGTGTTAGACTTTCTGAATTTTTACTCATTCATACACAGAACCTCTGTGTCCCGCACATGCGCATGCTTTCATGCAGCAGCTGGTCCCAATACCAGAGGAGCATCACAGCCAGGAAACTATCACCAGGAAGATAAAACACAGGGCAGGAGACAGTGGGATCAGTTGGTAGCCTACGGGAACAGGAGTCCAGGGGAAGGGGCGAAATTCCCTACGCTCCCATTTGAGAGATACTCTGGGAAAGTCACGGGGTGCCCATGCCTCCCTTTCTGCAATCTGGGGCAGGCAGGGGTTACAGCTGTGTTCGGTGCCTAACCTGTGCCAAGAGGTCCAGAGACACAGAGGGGGACCAGGGAATCAAAACCAGCTTATCGCATCATCATTTTAGCCAAGTCTCCTTTCTTATATCACCACACAGCTATGTACCACCCTCACCCAGGCATTTTGCAAGGAGGTCAGCAATGCCCCAGAGCCCTTCGACAGCCAGAGAAGGACCACGAGGTCTTTCTCAGCAAGCAGATGTATTCATTCACATTAAAGCAGTCTCTCTTCCTTCCCTGCTGCCCCAACCATAACATTTCACTGAAATACGGACACTGGAAATCATCCATTGTTTTGGGGAGAGGGGGGTTACAACAGTCAGCACAGCACATATTGCTTTTGTTTGTTTCCTGGCTTTCAAGCCAAAAGCAACAATCGCAAAAAAGACAAGCCACTAACATTAGATAATGTTTTCAGATTTGAGAGGGGTCAGGAAAAAGTTTCAGGAAAGGGAAGAGAAACAACCTTGTTTCAAACCCTTCAGCATAGCAAGAACCCGCTCTCACATGCTACAGATTTATTTTTCAGTAGTTTTTCAGCCATCTCCCTTTCTTCCCCCCCTCCCACCGTGCTCCATCCTCTCCCCACCTCCTGAACACCGGCAGCTTCCCTCCCTCCCGCGCTCCCAAATGGCGGCAGCGCTCTATTAAAATGGCCAGAGGGAACCTCTCCCCTCTCTGTGCAGGAGCACGCTGGATTGACCTTTCCACATCTGGACATCTTTGCAACCTCCGGCTTTATATGGCAAACCCGAGCAGCGCAGCGACCTTCGCGGAAACGCAGTCGCCTGCACTCCCTTCGCCAACCCACCCATCTCCCTTCCCTCCGCTGAACTCCGCGACCCTTCCACCCTGGCCGGGCTGGAGACACGCCGCTCTTCCACCAGGCATGCAACTCCTCCAGACGGGGCTCCAGAACTTTTGCCAGCTCAAATCCAGGGACCTGGGTTTTAAATGCATTGGCTTGGTAAATTGAAGGGGAGTTAGGGTGAAGAGGAAGAGACTCTCGACTGCAAACACACAAGGTTTATTTAAAAAACAGATCAAAGGAAGTGAGATGCATATTCCCCTAGACTTTGCCATATCACATAGGTGAGACACGGAGGCTTCACTAAAAAAAGTATAGCTTAAAGAGATGCTTAAAACTGGCTTTTCTCTGAAGGGCCAGGATTCAAGTTGCACAGCCTGTCAATTCTGCATGAGAAAGTGAAGAAAGCAGCTTTTACCAGGCTGGTTTAACCAACCAAAACAGCCAGTTTCAACTAAATAAAGTAAATAACCTCAAGAGCAACAAATCCATTCAAATCCTAAAGCTATTTCATTTTTGATCACCTGGAGAGAGCTTGTCACTGCAAAGACCACATTCATTCAGCGCATCTACTGTGTGACCAGGACAGAGACAAATCCTGCAACCAGACAATCAACAGCTGCAGAAAAGCAGTTTTTGCTAGAATTTGACCCAACTTCTGAGTCCAGAAGTTTCTAGTCTGTTCTCTTCACCCACCCACGTCAAGATCTGAAGTTTCACACTGCTCCGTCGGGCTTTTCTCACCTTTCTTCAGCCCACTGAGCACAACTGCGACGTGCCAGGAGGGCTTACAGAAGCATTTATGGACCCGTTATCTTTACTGGCACACTGAAACAGCCTTGGTGGGTCCTCTCCTTCCTCCAACCATGCGAGTCTGCCACATGTCACCAGGTTGTTGCGTAAAGGGTAAAGCCAACAGTGCCTGGTTCCCAGGGCAGCCGCGGTGCTGCTTGCCCTCAGCAGCTGTAGCAGCACTGCTGCCCTCCCCAGCCAGCCTGAAATGAGGTCACCTGTGTTCCAGCTCACTCCAGCCCATACGTGGGGCCAAGGTGGACGTTGTGTCGCTGACACCAGGTCAAGTCTCTTCCCTACATGGCTCTTACACTCCCTCCCTTGCATGCCCCTGTTTTCCCAGAATGCACACAGCTACATTTCTTCTTGGAAGCACAACAAAGTCCTGTCCCATTTTGTAGAAACCGGCCAAAATTCTTTTGAAACCTGGGAGGCTGTGGAAGAACCAACAGGCTCAGTCATTAGTTTGCCATTTCTCCTTAGGAAAGCAGCTGTAAGGCCCATCACAAGAGAGAGTGCCAAGTCTGGAAGGAGCATCAAGGAAGTTCTCATGCTGACAATGCTGTAGCTCACCACCACCACAAGTGGCACCTCTCCAAACAGAGGGCACACAAATTTTCCATTATTTGTACTCTCACAGGACATCCAGGCCTCAAATGATATCAGAGAGGCTCTGGATCAGACAGTGGATGCACAGAAGAGCTGCCCCCCAAAACACTAGCAGTTTTTACACGTTGACGTGCTGCTGGAAGACCACAGCAATGCTCCTGTAGCACGGCAAACCACACACCAACAGGGCCCACAACCAGATACTCCACCCACTCTCGATACTTCTTCCAAGCAGCCTTCCACACAGACCACAGCAACTCGGGCAACCCTGAGCTCCTCACACCTCAAACCATCTAAGCTAGACAGAGCACGCCAGAAAGTGCTTTATGGAGCAGCCGTTACGAGGCTCCCCCTGAAGTAACCGTCTCGGTGGCAGCATGCAAGCAAAGTGGGAACAGTGGGACACGTCCACCTTCTCCTCAGACCACCACGCCACCAGTCTTCAGGGCATGGCCGGTCCTTTCCTACCACAACTAGGAGGCAAACGATGATTAGAGACAGTCACAGGATCAACATGCAAAAATGCTTACACCAGGGGCATAAGCTTGTCTTTTCTTTTGAGTCAGAGGAGGGCAGAGCTTTCCTTTACAGGGTGCAAACAGCTTTTCACATGCATCGCAACAGCAGCAACTCCCTACTTTTGTGCATCCCCACAAGGCAATCCCACTTATTTTTTGTAAGAGCCCATTCCTTGCTTGGTGAGTACAGAGACCCAGTCCTCAGCTCCTCCAGCCCCACCAGTTGCATGGTGGGGGGAAAATCTTGATAAAGTCTCTTGCATGTGGTGAGATGTGAGCCTCCCTGCTGCCCACCCTCACTGCAATCAACTTCATTTGTTTATTTTTATTTCAACAAAAATTTAGCTAGGCTGGGGGGAGGCTGAAAGGAGGACAAACCACTGGAAAGACAGGCCTGTGCATGGGTCTCCAAAGGGGCTGAAACTTGGGGGTGGAAGGAGGGGTGATGTCTCCTTTCCAAAGAGCTTTCAATAGGAAACAGATGTTGAGGGCCAAGGTACCGAAGGCAGGGTCTGCAATGGGCTTCCCTGGCTCCATGCTCCCGACCAAATCTATTTTAATTAAAATATTTAAGTTCAAGCACGAGGTGAAGGATAGGGGGGAGCAGGGAAGGCTCCAGGGTTACATGTGTGTTACCTCTGCTCGGGAATCGTGATTTGTGGCAGACCTGGAGGGGGTGCCAGGGGCTTGTAGGGACTGGTTGGAGACCCCATCTCGTACCCCCCGCCCCAGCCTCCCTCCCTCCGGCAGGGCTCGACATAAATTCTGCTGACCTTGAGTGAAAAATTGCCTCATTTCAGCACTGAAAAATAACATTACATCATGTAGCCTGTGTCAGGTTCTATAAATGCCCCCTTCCCTCCCGCCCTCCCCCAAAGCGAGGGGGATGTAACCCAACACTATGAAAACACCAGCGCTGGAGAAGAAAAGGGGCCATTGTTGTGGACTGTCAGCTCCCTCACTCCTGCCTTAGGTGAAGAAAGATCTCAGAAATGTTAGACTGAGAGGTACAGACTCCAGGCTCTCTCCCCCCACGGCCTTCCTTTTCTTCTCCATCCCCACCTTTGAAATCCCTGCCTCTCCCTTGCCTAAAAACATGCAGAGCAGGGGGAAAAGGGAGTTCTGCTACTAACAGGAATTCATCCACAGCTCCCTCCCGTCAGACCCCTCAGCAAAGGTCGGCCCTGCTGGAAAAACCAGCACGCCAGGAAGCCCCAAAGCCAAGCCATAAGAGCGCACTGGGTCACGAGCCTGGAGGAGTCCATCCACGGAGCTCAATGTTTCCTCCTGCCGAGGATCCGTCCTGACCCCAGCCCGCGGGAGCGGAGGGGAGAGGAGCTGCCGGCGGTCCCCAGGCAAGGCACCAGGCCGCGCCGGGGTCGAGAGGAAATGGAGGAGAACACCCAGCTCGCCCCAGGCCTTCGGCTCTCCAATGTATTTTCTCATTAATGTGTAATACGGTTTTATTGTCTCAAACAATGTCTGTTTTCGATCAGTTCCTTTATCCCAGACACTGCCGCTCGGAGAGACCGAGACCAGATGGTTCATATTGCAGGCGTCTTCCCGCTCTTCCCCTCCTCCCATTCCCGCCGCCACCCGCCCGATAATTCCTTACAAATTCCTGGAATGCCTGCGCCCGGCCGAAAATTAGCTGCGGGGAGAGAGCGTGAGGCTTGCGAAGACGGGCCGGGGGCGAACCCACTGCAGCCCACCCCATCCCACCCCCACCATCTTCTCCTGGCTGCCTGCAGCTCGCATGGGGCAGGTCCCCAACAGAGAACATCAGCTCCCGCCTGTCGTCTCCTCACTGGATTGCCAGCAAGTGGTTCGCACTCAAAAGCGGAAATCCATGACTTCAACGTTTCACCCCGTTCTCCTTCACCTCCACCCTTCAGGTCCAGGACACAATGAGCCCTGTGCCTTCCACCACCTCCTCCATGCAGAGAGGGACACACAGACCTCACACCCCCTCCTGCTTCCCCACACTCGAGGGCTGGCGCAGACAACGGAGAAGAAACACGAGGCCATGAGCATCTGACGCAAAGGCCAGTGATGCCGGTGCTATGACACACAGGGCTCACGCACAGACTGTCTGCAGGACACCGCTGGCACTGGGGAGGCAGGAGGAGAGCAGGACGGTTGCCCATAATCCCTGCCACATGCCAGATGCCACCAGGCCTCCGGGCTCCCCTGCTCACAGCTCCAGTTTTCACCCACGCCTCCCGGCACTAATCCCCACACGCGCAGCTGCATGCAGGGCTGCTCCTCTTCAGCTCACTCCAAGCTTCACTTCACCCTTCCCAAAAGCCAGGGGCTAACCCAAACTGTGGTCAAATCGAAGGGAAAACTGCTGACTTCGAGCAGCCTGTATGAAGCTTGCAGCCTGTATTGAGCCCACTGCCTTGCTTCCCCCACTTCATGCTCTATCCAGAAAGAGTTTGGCTCACAACTCAAGCCCACCTTGAAACACACCTCAGAGGTCCACCAACACTCACACTCTTCCTACCATCATTTGAGTAACTGTACAAGTGCATTACTCGGCAGAAGATGATTTCTGCAGGGACAGAGCCAGTCCTGGGATGGAGCTCACCAGCTCCTGAACAGCCCAGGCACAGGTAAGCAGGAGCCTTGCAGAGCGAAGCTGAGCTCCAGCCCTAAGTGAAAGCAGCAGGGGGACAATAAGCGATGCAGAAAGTAATCATCCAGTCTGGAACAGGGCCAGGAGACTAGTGTTAACACCCTTAAACTTGGGAAAAGCGCCACAAGAATGCTGATAATCTCATCTGGGAAAAATCTGAATCTGGTGGAAGAGATAGCACCTTCACCAAGGTGCTCAACCACCAATACAGCGATGGCTGCCTGCTTTCCATGGGTCATCCCACACCAGGCACCAACTGATGGGTCCCAAGATCTCTCTGATCCTATAGAACTTGCCCTGTCTCCCAGGAGTAGAGTATGGTCGGGGTTTTCCTAATGTCCTTTTCACAGCTGAGCCACAGTGGAGACATTAAGCAACGGGGATGTGCAGGCGGCAGGCTGTTCCCGAAGCAAAAGGAGAGATCCCTACTTCAGCACACTGCCCTCAGTTCCCAGCTCTGCGGCAGCCCCTGCTCACGAAAAGGCACGGCAGAGGAACAAGCAAAGGTGAAGAGCAGCCTCCAAATGCTCGGATCAGAGCACGCCTGGGGCAGGCAGGCGCTCTCGAGGGTTTAGCTGCCAAAATGCTGCACGGGCTCCATAGAGACTGGCTGAACAGACGGGTGACTGCTCCGGATTCCACTGAATTTGTAATGGTGACACAAGACAATCCCACTGCCAGATTTCCACAGCGCTTCCAGGGAGAGGGGGGTGTCAGAAAGTCTACGGCACCTCCAAAATCTCTCTCTCGCACCCAGCAAACAGGAAAAGCAAAATCTTCTTTTTCCTTCATCTCATTTTTCTGCAACAGTCGGTTCATTTTAGCAAGTGCTACCAAATCTACCTCCACTCGAGGAAATTCCAGGCTGCACAGTTAAAGTCCTGCCAAGTTCTGAGTGACAAAAAAATTAAGGGGGTGGGAAGTTTATAGCGGGAAGCTTTATACCTGCAGGATCTCTAATCAGCACTCTCTCTTCCAACATCCCTTCCTACACCTAGCCCATGAGCACCACGATGGAAGCTGTTCTCACAGGGATATGGCCTGACACCCAAGACACAAAGCAGCAGAAACAGAGAGGACCTGAGACGTTTGATTTCTATCCAAGAAGCCCAGAGTCAGAGGAAAAGCTAGTTCAGGCCACAACTGAGGGCTCTGGGGACTCCTCAGACACTGGACCCCAGGCCTGAAATAGCCAGGACAGAGGCAGGGGATGGGGTACGAGTAGGGCACATGCCTTGGTAAGGTGGAACGAGTGGGCTGGAAATAAGTGAAAGGGGAGTGAGGCAGAGAAATGAGAGCTTTTTAGTGATTTTTCACTCAGTAGCAGAGAAAATATTACCTGCCACCTTTTGGCATTCCCAGTGCTCAACTTTGGCTCCATCCAGAAAGAGAAAAAAAAAACCCACAGCAGGAAAGAGTGAGCAAGCTGAAACCTGATACCCTGAAATGCTGGACTTGGTGTCTGGCTTTTCTTACCGGCTCAGCCGACCTGTACGTGCCAGCCTGGGAACTCGTAATGGTTCCACCAACAGAACTTCATTAACTTTTTATACACTTGGCCGCTAATTTATAATCATTAGCGGACAAACAGCCAACAATTACACAAGCAACACGTAAAGAAGAGAGGGAGAGAGTGTAAAGCAGCAGAGGTGAAAACATGCCCTTGGATCAAGGGGTGGGAAGGAAGGAGTCGAGGGGAATAAAGCATTCCCCATCCCAGACATTCCTGGAGCTGGAATGTGATGCATGTGGCTTGGAGAGATGGGGGCGACCTCTCCCAAGATTTACTGGCACACACTGTTTCATAAGCCATAATTAACGCATCAGGCAGCAGAGAGGTAAAAGGCACAGGTGAGCACAGGGAGAGGAGAAATCTCACAAGCTCTCTCATTTAAAAAAAAAAAAAAAGAAGAAGAAGCAAGGAAGAGGAGTGTGCATATTCCACATTACCAGCTCCTGAGACTGGCAAGCAAGGCTTTCCTTGCAGGAGAAAAACGGGAAACCACACACAGACAACACTGAAAGTTCACCCTGATTTAATGAAATGTCCAGACAACTCCACTAAGTCATGTAACCCTCATCCCCTTCCACAGACACGTTCTCCAGCTCTACACAGGAATTAGGAGGTAGCATTGCAATCCACAGCCTTGCCACTCTGGGTGAACGATGACTGCAAATACTTACATCTGGCACCAAAATATGTGTTGAGGATGGAGATGTGGAAGTGGGGAAGAATTTCAAACGCTTCTCTGAGATCAGCAGCCTCTATTCTCCAGAAGACAGCTCAAAACTCTTCTTACCTCCACCAGTGGTCATCGTCTACCTAGTTCCTACCAGTAAGGCATAAGACTCCAGTAACCCAGTTAGACCCTCTTTTTGCATGACACAAGGCAACAGGAAGAGGACAACAGATAGGTTCTCTTCTCCTCTCCACTCTCTGCAACAACCCAAGATGCTTGAACTGACCAAAGAGCCACAAGATCTGCAGATGCGACATAATGTCCCTGCTGCATTGGCAGGCCAACAAGGAAGCAAAATGACCTGACCAGCATCACTCAAAGTATCATGCCCAGAAACCAAACCTACACCTTCTGGCTCCCTGGCAATGGCCGAGCCTACTCCTCTGCCCCACACTGGAGAGGCAGGCCAGTCAGTTTGAGACCCAAACTTCCTGCAAAACAGGTCTAATGGAAACACTGTGTGCACTCTGCAAAGCCTCCGGCCGGGCATTTCCAGGCATCCAGCAGAGCCTGGCAAAGCAGCTCCTGCCTTTGATCACCAGAGGGGAAAGCTCCTTTCCAAAGCTCCACACAGTGGCAGAAAGCTCAGCTCCTGACTTTGCGGCCAAGATCAGCAAAGTCAATCAGCTGAACAGCAAAACCGTTTGCAACGTCAACCAGCACCCCTCAAAAACACAAATGAAACTGGTGGACTGCCCCAACCCACCCAGCTGCCCCTAAGCCAGGAGAGGGAAGATCCATGTTCAGGGCCTGCCACTGCTTACAAGCCACGGCTCGCCGAGCACGCAGAGGGCAGGTAGGCATGGCTTCACGCTTGGAGCGCACAAACTTGGGCGTGCTCGCAGCTGGAAAGCCACCCAACCTCTCCAGCCTGCAGCCTGGCTCCTTCCCACCCTGCTGCTCCCAGTGTCAAAGCAGTACGGAAAGGATCACAAGCGACTTCTGCTCACAGCAGGGCCTTTCCCCTTCCACCCTTGCATTTGCAAACAAAAAAGTACACCCCAAACATGCGAAGACTCTTTATCACGTTAGCTGCAGGCAGAGACCAAACTATTCAGGCCAGAAGGATGACAGCTTGAGTTTTATTGGGGACTAAAAACTATGAAAGCCAGGACGCAGCTGCCTGGGCCCTGCCAGATCATGCATTTCTTTTTACCACACTAAGATATAGAAAAACAGCTGTAAAAGCTATTGTTTTTTAAAGCTTCCACTAATACTCATTCTTCATGCCTCTTTTTTTTGACAAATTTCTCACGTGACAAGCTCTTTTCCCTCTACAGCTGCTTAACAACCATGGAGCACCCATGTGAAAATAGGAATGTCTTCACCTAGAAGTGCAGCTCTCAGGGTGATGCAGGGGAATCAAGTGGTAAAGCTAATTCAGATGCAAATTCGAACCACTACTCCTGCCTGAGATAACCCCACAACTCCACCCATATGGATAGAGTTGCAAGATGATGGTACCTATATATGTACATATCTGCTGGCAAACTTTTAAGAAAACCTCTACACGATGAAAACCTCTACATCTGCTAAAATATGGAGCATGCTGCTCAAATTATTTTCCTTCGGCTATTCAATATCCATAGTGCCATGAAGCACTCAATCAGTGCATCTAAGAAAACCGGGGAAAAAACTGCATATGATAAGCTATCACGTAGTCCAAATTGGGTAATACTGCGTGATCATACAATTAAAGATTCAATGGCAGGATATGCACAGAGAGGAAAAGTGGAGGTTGTTCGTAAAAACTTCACTTTGGCATTTCCTGTCTTTGAATGTGCAGCTTTGTAGCCTTCCTCTCCCTTTAGCAGGTTGTGGTTTTGTTGAGAGGTTTTTTTGAATTGGGCTTTTCCATTCCCAATCTTCTAAACAAATTAGAAAAAAAAAACCCACAGAGCAAAACAAAAATACTCCAAAGCCCTACAAAGGCAGCTTCACTTTCATAACTTTCAAACAGAATTGCCCAAATATCTGTTCTCTGAAGACTTCTTTTTTAAACAGCATAACTAGGCCTATATTTATGATTAAGTTTTTTGTAATATAAAATTGAAGTCAAACTTCAGAAAAATACTTTATTAAAAGATGCAAGGGCTTAATTTAAAAAATGCAAATATGAGACATTTTCATCTTTTTCTTGTTTTCCAAAAGCAAAGCAAAAGATAGTCTTCTTTGCTGAAACATGTTGGGAAACTGAACTGCACAAATTTGTATGTTTCTGTCAACCCAAATACACATTATTATTTCTTTTCCTCCTCAAGACCTTCTAATTTGGAGGGAGGAGGGGGAGGAAAAAAGCCCCCATTTTGCCAAAAGAAATAAAGAAGCTGGCAATATCTCTCAAGTCCAGAAACACCTGATCCGTACTGCGTCCCGCATGAGCACAGAGCAGCCCCCCAGCACGTGAGCAGGAGGAGGGAGTCCCACAGGCATCCGGCTCCTTCCCCAGAGGGGACGCCCAGTCCCCAGCCCCACGGCAGAGGTGGGGATGCCCTGAAGGAAGCTCTTTGGCACACAAGGCCAGCCCCACACAGCAAGCGCAGTGCCCTCCCAAGTCTCTGCCCCTCAGCCTGGCATCCGAGGCATGGCAGGGCACAAAGCTGGGGGCAGATATGCTGCAAGTCCTCTCTCAGCAGAGACCTATCAGCACACCCAAGCCAGCTTTCCAGGAGAAATGGCAGGGTCAGTATCGAGCTGCCCTCAACTGGAGGTCCCTGGCCCCGTTCCCTATCCACACACAGATGGCAGGAACCCCACACGGTCCTGAAGCGGAAGAGAGGAGCCCCCAATACCTGGTAAAGGAGGAGGTCACTGTCAACCCTCAGAGGGGCAAGAGGCAAGGCTCTGCTAGTGGGACTCATCTGGTGGTCCACCTCCAGTTGCTCAGGCATTCAGCTCTCAGACAGAGAGGGTTACTTTTCTTTGATAATAGGGAGAATTAAAAGCAATAGCAAAAGAAAAAAAAAGAATAAAACTGTTTCCCCAGCTTACACATGCTGCACCCCTACCTTGGCCTCAGAAGGTCCTTCTTTTGCAAAGGCAGGACCCCATCTCAGCACGCGCCCAGCAAGCCTCTGAGCTCTGAGAAAGCAGCTGCCTCGGAAATCTCTGGGCAAGAGGGCTGAGGACCAAGATAGGGCAGGAGCTGGTCCAAACAGAAATTTAGTGGAGAGAGAAGGTGCTGAAGGAGGCAGAAAGCATCTCCACTGCGCACAGGTCCGCATCAAGCCTGCCTGTGCCACAGCACCAGTACGGGCGAGCTCCTGGACACACAAACCATTTGTCTCCCAGGAATTAAGTGCTGCCCTTAGGAGCACCCTCACCCCACAATCCCCGTGCAAACGACCTGGCAAGTTTTGGGTGGCTCATGGAAAGGCAAACAGAAAGCTGGGACGCGCAGCCACCGAGTTCCCAGTTCAGAGAGAGTGATACAAGGGCAGAAGATGGGGACACGAAAACGGATGGAAGTTGATGTCTCTTGTTAATCAGAAAAGCAACCTTAGAAACATACAGGGACGTAACCCAGTACAGCGACTGCTCACTCGCTGAGCTAGAGAAAAGCCCCACAGAGGTGGGACCCACCTCCCTCCAAACTCAGCTCTGCTCTCAGCTCTTTCACTGCTGGGGGTGTCGGGGAGCAAAGCTGCTTCTCGCAGCCAGTTCTCCCAGGTGCCAAATCTTCACTGCTCCCCCCAACACACTCCCTTTTACCTCCCCGCTCCCACGATGGCATTGCATCAAGCTGGCAGAAAGGGCCTAGTGCTAACATCCAGCAGCCTTTGACATAGGGGGAATTAAACCAGCCAGGCCCTAAGGGGAGGTGCGAAGACTTCAGCCACCTACTCAGTCTGGGTGGGCTCACAACCAACCTATCCCTATGTTTTCGAAGGAGCACACAGACACCTGGGCTTATCTGGCCCTGAGGATGCCCACGCAGAGCGGGAGATGAGTCCAAGCACTGCAGAGCATGTCTCCAGTGGTCCTGGTGCAGGACCCTCCTCACTCCAAGCTGGGAGCAGGCACCGGTTTAAAGTAAGAACACAGTGAGTTGGGGAAAAAGGAGCCAGCAATGTATTTTTCACCTTTAAAATAACAGTGGCATCGGTTATACTGCCTTCCAGGAGGCTGAAAGCCTCCCCTTGGCACTACCTTTTGCATGGAGGGCCTCTGTAAGGGCCTTTGTAGACATGAGGGCTGCTCCCCTCCTTTTCCTGTTTAGAAGTGTTCCTCGTAGGGTTTTGGTGTTAATTTATCCCAGGAACCTGGCAAATGAGAGCAAGCCCAGCAACAGCATGACCTGCCTCTGCATCTCCCCTCCGAGCAAGGGCCAGCCCTGTCCACCTCCAGCTTTCAGGAGAGCCGCGGCGCCGCGAGCAGAAGCGAAAGGGAGGGCGGAACGGCGAGGAGCACCCCCGTGCCGCGGCCTTCACCCCGCGTGCATCAGCCCCGAGGCTGGCTCCGTGGCCTGAACCCACGCAGACCTCTTCCAAAGCCTTCCCCGTGGGGCTTCTCCAGATCCAGCACCCCCGCGCACACCCCTCCCCGCTCACGGCCCCCTCTCGTCCCCCCGCCTCTCCCTCCCCTGAAACGCACGCTCGGCCCGTCCTCCAGAACAATCTCGCTGCAGGCAGCTTTTGTAAGCCTCCAGCCCCAAAAGAAAAATGACGGGTTTGAACTCTTAACCCCGCCCCAGAAAAGGCTGGAATTAAAAGGGGTTTATGACTAAGTATGCAGATGGGAATACTGTAATAACAACAGGCGAAATGTTTGCCCAGCAATTCTGGGCTCGTTTCGGAGGAAGGGAGAGCGGGGCCGGGGCGGCTTCTGGCCGGAGGATGACGCCACAAAGAAAGAATTCAGCGACTTGGAGGGAAGGGAGGTTGTTGATAAATGTTGGGGCAGAGCTGGGGAGGGGGGCCGGGACCCAAACGCTACACATTGACACTTCAGAGAAGTTTGCTGCGGCACCGAGGGTTTCTGGCACCGACACCCGGCTGGCTCACAAAGCCCCAGACACGGAGGAGGCAAGCAGGGGTAGGAGGAGAGGGAAAGAGACCTTGGCTCCAGGGCTGGCTTGGCAACGTCGCCGAGGGAAAGGCCAGCTCGCCAAGGATCCCGCATCGAGTGACACTGTCGTATCTGACGAGGCTGGGACACATGACAGGGAACGTACTGGAGAGACAGCAAAGCTCCTCCACACCCCAAATCCCTTCTGGCCATGGGGGACTGTGCACCCAGCCTCCTGCTAAGAGGGGAGCTTGCAACTGCAAACAAGTTGTTAATTTTTAAGAGCCCTGGGACTCTGGCTCCATTGAAAAGGCAGTAAAACATTAGTGCCTAAGTCACTTTGGATACCAGTTTCAGCACACCTCCTTCCACCCTTAACAACAGGCTGCAAAAAGCCCCCCCCCCCCCCCCCCCCCCGCCAGATAGGAACCTTGGGCTATAGGTGACTTAAATCTCAGCCTCCATCCCAGAGGAGGGTACCCCACTCTCTGCTTGCTCAACGCTTTCTGCAAGAGGAGAGATCTCTGGTTCTCTGCCATTAAATACCCCAGAAGTCCACTCCCACCCATCACACATCCAGACTTCAAGTCCAAACCCAGAGCAGAGGCAAACCTGGACCTCTGCAAGCCACCAAGAGTATCCCCACAGGGCAATGGCAACATTTGGACAGTTCTGCATGAAACTTTGCAGCAGGTCACCCATGCCGCCATTCTCACCGCTGGAAGGTGGAGGGCTCTGCATTGCCTCGGAGGTGCCACACTTGCCCTTGTGGTTGTACCTTCTCAGCTGCATCCAGCCCTAGGGAGATGCTCTTTGGCCTGCACCAGAGGAGGAGCAAGAGGAAGGCAAGCAAGAGACCCTGCCCTTAGATGTCATCCAGAAATGCCAGGGCTCACTGAATAACTTCATCACATTGAATGAACCACAAGCACCTTAGTAGGGAGCAAGCTGCCAGAGATATTCCACCCAGCCAAAAGGGACGTCCCCGCGCCCTCAGCCAGCAGCAGGCAGGCCTCCTCTCTCTGCAGGGGTCCAGCCAGGTGAGTCACCTTTACAGCTCCTGCATCACAGAACAAGCAGCCGTCTGGATACTTCTCAGCAGTCAGCCCTTTCAAGAAACACAGGGGATGAACCACCTCTTCTCACTTAAACACCTCCCTGCTTTTGCACCAGGCTGTGGCACCCACAGGGTGGGCACACAGTCCACAGGAAGGGTTTGTTCCAAGGCTATGAGAGCATACAAGTCCCTGATATTACCAAAACGAGCATCTCCCCCTGTTCTCTGGGGTCCCCTATGAGATACTTGCAAATTATTTAATGCATGATGCAAATTATTTGCACAATGTCACACAATGTGGTAGACAGACCAGAAAGAGCCACCAAAACACCCAGATCTTACAAATTACTGGGACCCACAGGAGACAAATTCACATCATACACAGTCATGAAAAAAAACACACTCCTCCCCAAGCTCCCAGAGGGTCCACAATATTGAACTATTTCTGAGCAACGCTCCTGCTATAAGCACAGCGCTGTGTCTCCTCCTCACAGATCTCATAAGCCCAGCCAGCAGACCCCAGTCCAGATGAGCTGCACACAACAAAAGGAGTCCAAGAGCAGGAGGAAAGGAACAGAAATGTGTTTGCAAAGGCAGGAAGCGATGACACAGCGGGGAGGACAGCCCTGACCGCGTGGACAGCCCCATCAGGCATCAGCTCCCGGCTTGCGCAGCATTTCAGTGCCTGCGGAGAGAGGAGTGGTTCTGCCCCACGGAGGGCTGGCAGGCGGCACCAGCGCTGCAGGCGGTCGGAGCTGGCAAGGACTGCCGAGACCTTCCCTCGGCGCCTTCTCCCTGTGCTTGGGAGGTACTGGGTGCAGCCCTGCCTGATGCAACAGCAACCCTTGCCAAACCAAGCATCTCGCAGGGGTATGAGATTCGGATGGGAACACACCCCAGCTGCTTCCCTTCAGGGGTGAGGAGGTAAGGCTGCATGCAAAAAACTCAAGGCACAAATGGCAAGCCAAGAACTCAAGACTTCCCAGTTTGTAACACGGGGATTTCCAAGCATGTCTCACACCTGCCTTTGCTCCACAGGGACTTCAGTGCTTGCAGCATCAACACATGGAGTTGTGACGTGACTTGTGATTCTGGTCACCTCCTGTTGACCCACTGAGTTTACCAGAGAAGCCACCGAACTTGTTCCTCCTAACAAGTGCAATCTTCACTTTGCCTTGCAAACAGAGCAAATGTCTCTGAAGACAGACACACTGCTGCTGTCTGCAGGGTCAGGAAAGATGGTCCCTAGCAAAGTGGAGTGTGCATTGCAAAGAGTTTCTTCAGCAAGACAGCAGAGACCCATGCTCAGCTCCCTTCCAGTGACACGCTGCAGGAGCCCGCAACCGACATGCTGTGTAAACGCACAGCTGCCTTTGAGGCCATGGCTCTGCAAAGGTAGAGCGGCAAGTGCTGGGAAGCACTCGGATCAGGTAATGGAGGGCGTAGGAGACTCATGAGAAGATTCCTGTGAGTCAGAAGAGCTGGCCGGGGGCCAGATCAGCAAGCTCTGCAAAATCAGCTAACAAAACAGGGCACAACCCCGCCCTCCCCAGCCCCTTCCTGCTGCCTCCGGGGTGACCCCTAACAAGCAGTGGTGGTAAGGCAGCAACGCTGCCGCCAAGACCGGCGCCAGGAGTGGGTGCTGGCAGGAGGCAGGCGGGACGCTGCAGCCAGGGCCAGATATAGGGACTGGGTCTGCCCTGCCTTGGGGTGAGCTGGTACCCTCCAGGGCCCAGCTCAGCGACAGCCTGGGACTCGCTGAGCAATTTGGTTTCTCCTCAAATACAGGAGACTGCATTGCTCTTGTTCATTTAAGCTGAGAGCTAGCTCTCTCTGAACCAGAGAGACGGTACCTGCATCCTCCTGGGCACTTCCCAGGATTTAGGAACCATGAAAGTGCTCCTGACCAATTCCTTTTCTGACAGCGGTCTTTCCCCTCCCTGTCTGTTCTCATGTCAATGCCTTTGACAGCAGGGTACGGAGCTTGTCTACACCAGGGATGTTTGCAACATCTTCCTCCCCAGTAGGGTGGCCTCAGAGCAGATGAAGCTCCACAGCCATGCCTCATACAACATCCCTAAACTTGCTCCAGAGAGCTGAACAGGTAACACATTAAAGGAGGCTGCAACTACTTGTCTGCACCAGGGACAAACAGCAACATCTGCAACACCAGGACATTTCTAGAAATCATCGCATGTGAAAAAGAATGATGGTTTTGCCCTTGACATATGGAAGTGGGAGCCATCGTCTCAGAGCACAGGAAGCCAGAAGATTTATGCCCTGATCCTCCAACTGGCTGTACCTGACCACGTGCTCGTGCCAGGGTTGGACTCTTTACCTTCCAAGGGACCACAGTCTTCTGTCCATGCTGGATTCCCTTAGGAGACAGGGCAAGCCCTTGATTTCTAGACACAGACAGAAATGAGGCATCCTATCAAGAGAAGCTCTAAGACAGAAACAGGACCCAGACCAACATGTCCCTGCAGAGCCACTCATAAGAAACAAGATAGCAATCCACAATCTCTCTTTTGGAGTATCCTCAAGCAGAGGATTGCTTTTTTTTTTTTTTTTTTCCCCTCCTGTGGAGAGATCCTGACCCTTCAACTGCTGCCAAACTTGGTGCTACAGCCAGTCTGGCTTCTCTAAAAGTACCTGCAAGATCTCTGCCATGAGGTGCTGCCATTCTCTTTTCCTCATCTGCAACTTCCAGACAATCCTGGTATTTAAGTTGTTGTTGTTATTCATAAAAAAAAAAAAAAAAAGAGCACGAGAGAGAGAGAGAGAGAGAGAGAGAGAGAGAGAGAGAGAGAGAGGAAAGAAGGTGAATGGTGGGGAAGAGGCCAAGGAGAGGGTTAAATACCCATCAGGAGCATTCAAAGCATCTGCCAGATGAATGAGTTGGACAAGGGCTAAGGGACAAGAAGGCTAAACTGTTCCGTCTTCCCCTTCCTTCCAGCCTGAACTGGATCTCCTGAGCACCCTCAAACGCCAGCTCAGGAAATGGTCTTGCTGTGACTTTCAGCAGCAGGCTTCTTTCAGCAAGAGCAAATTTACAGCTTGCAGAAAGGAGCACGGTTGAGCCAGCGCCCCAGCTGACCCAGACTGTACCTGCAAACAGCGAGACCTCCCGGGCCGTCCCCAGGGGCAGTGCTGGCAAGTCAATCCTTATGCTCCCCCAGTGCAGTCTCAGAGGAGCACCATCCTGCACCCAGAGGGGAGCCCTGCAGCCAGATGAGATCAAAGTCCAAGCAGGTCAATGCAGACATTAGAAATGGACAGGGACTGCGCAGAGCAACCTGGGACCATGTCCATCCTCTTCTCCAGAAAAGTGCCCTCTTCTAGCACAGAGCTTAGCTCAAACGCATGCGTGAAGATGTGCAACACCATTGGAGATGGCAATGTCTGAGAGCTAAGCTGTGCACTGCACGGGACCCCTTGCCAAGGAAAGCTCTGTCTGCAGCACCGCACCAGCGGCATCCATCCCTCCTGCCAAGGCACAGATACCTCCGATCTGTAATGGCCCTTCACCCCTCCCTTCCCCTATTTATGATGGGGTGCGCATCCAGTGCTGAACACTGGGGCTACTTCCATCTAGACCTTCATTGTGCCTATTGTCACTAAAAATTTCTCTGGTTTCTAAGAAAAACTGCTGCACTTCCCCTCTGCCCTTTAAAGTAAATTCAGCTCTGCTCTGCACTGGGGAGCAGTGGCAGGGAGGGCAGGATTTAATATCAGCCCCCCACCCATCTGGGGCCACTCCACTCCTCCTTAACGGAGGATTTTCACACACATCCCATCCCGTCAGCCTGTCTGTGGCATTTGATTCCTGTCTGTCACTAAGTGATGAGGACAAAGGGTGAGGAGTCAGGAAAAGGTCTGAGCGACTTTGTTCATCGTCTGGATACGAACTTTGGATGAACTCCGTGGGGAAAGAAAAGCCGCATGGAGTGGAACGCACCGTGCATAGCTCTCTCTCCTCCGGAAAAAAAAAAAAAAAAAAAGGGAGGCTTGAACAAGGGAAAGGGGTGGGAGGGAAAGGGAGAGGAGAGGAGAACATTCCCCATCCCCATGGCGGCGAGCAGTCCTGAGAGCTCCCTGCTCCGAGGAGACAGAAGGATATTCAAACCGCCTTCCCAGGAGGCATGTTCAATAAAGCAGGATGCCAACGCAGCCTTTTCTCAAACAAATCTGTTAGCGGTGGGCCAGGGGCCAGCCACAAGGGCTTGCTTTTTAAAGTGACCAAATGGGAATTTCCTAATAATAATAAAGAAAAAAACACCTCCAAAAACCACGCAGCACTATGGCATGGCTAAAGTGAAGCATGCTGGCAGTGACAAGAGGTACCTTATGCACAGACCTCTCTGGAAACACAGAAAAAAGAACTGCAGGACAGGGAATTACCAGACACACCCAGGGCCAGGGCTGAGCCAGGCCTGGGAGCACAGGAACGTACCCACAGTACCCAAGTGCTCCTCTGGCGCCTACAGGCACCCACCTACCTGAGCTAGGGGAGATGAGAGTCCACAGCACGGCTGCACGGGTGAAAGGCCTCAGACATCCTAACCAAATGCCAATGATGAAGGTTTACAAGCATCACTTCTGTTTCCACAGACTCTTGCTGAGCAAGGGAGGAGGCTCACCCTGCACTGCCACGGATGTGATTTCCCCCATGCCAATCTCAAGGACCTGGAGAAGCTACTGCAAGGCACGCTCGTCTGTCTTCTGCTTTTTCAGAGTGAAGTCAAACCAGTTCGCAACTGGAAAGCCCTGCGATAGTCTTGCAGATATTAATTAAATCAGTCCCTCCTGGGCTGTCAACGAAGGCGGCAAGGCCACCACAAACATTCTCCCAAATTGAGCTCTGCTGAAGCAGCTAACATGCCTCTCGTCCCAAAGGGCAGGCGTACTCCCCCTCTGCAGGAAGAGGCAGGCTGGCACTGGGGACCCGCGGCACGGGACAGCCACACCACAAAGATCAGACTGTGACACAGTGTCCTTCAAGCATCATCACCATCAAAGCCTATCTGCAAGACATGCCAAGCCACACATGAAAATTATTGCAATTGTATACACAATTCTGCAGCACTCATAAGAGATCTGCTCAGTGTTAGACACAAAGGGTGCCCATACAAAACCAAGCCCACCACGCTGCATAGGATCACTCCCTGGACGTGAAGGTCCACACATGAAATGGCATGAGGGAGCACGCAGCCCCCATCCACAGGCTGACTGGGGACACGTTTCTTGCTCTGCCACTTTGAAAATAACTGCCTTAGGCACAAACAATTGGAAATCCAAAAGGTCATACCTGAGGCTGTTCATCACCAGGCTTCCCAGAACATCCCAGAAGAGCGGGGGAACTTAACCTCTATCTACCTAGGAAAGTAAGCGAGTTAACTAAGGCCCTGCAAACACATCAGCAACCGAGCCCAGAAGAGCATCTGAGAACTATCCACATTCAAACCACGAAAATGCATGGGAGATTCCACTGGATCTGTTTTCTCTCTGCCAGCCACCAAAGAGAAAAACAACTCCAGATCGAACCAGTCTACCTGGCACACAACCACAACAGCCCTGCATGCTGGATCAGCAAAAGTGCAAAAGGCAACAGAGAGATCTCCCTTGACTGCGTGCACTGCAGTACGCAAGAGAAACGTTCCCGTCCGAGACAGGAAAAACTTTATTCCTTGTGCAGTGCCCAAGACCCCTAGCCCAGGAAGCAGACCTGCGGAGATGGTCATGGCAGCTGCCATTTCCAACTCCACTCTCACCTCTCTGCTTGTGAAGATGATTTCTCACCAGCAGGCAAACCGCCTGGGACAGGGGTAGAGAGCACCAAGAGTCCTGAAGGTCTGTAGGAGGGATCAAAGGCTTGACTTTACTTTGTCCAAAGCTACGTACAGCTCCAACCCCCTGCAGATCTGCCTACTGCACACAAAGATGATGACCATGGAGAAAAGAGGGAGGAATGGAAAAAGGGGCACACTTCTGCAGAGGGAAGTGGGCAGACAAACAGCATGGTCATTGAGGCTGGGAACACAGCGGCCTCTCCTTCAGTCACCAGTCACCACCGGGTCTCTGCAGAGCACCTTAGGGGTAACACATGCATCTTGGGGGCACTGCCCAGGACCTCTGACAGAGAAATTTTGATCTACCCCATACGCAGTCTGTCCGTAGAGACTGCCCCTAAATTACACTGCAGAGTGTGCCAGGACAAATCGATTCCACAGGGAAAGCATCATTCAGTTTGAAAGTCTGGTCCACTGCTCACTCCAAAAAGGCTGAAAAGCTCCTCTGGTGGTGGGAGGAACCCTTCCTCAGCAGCCCTGCCAAGGCAGCCTGGCTCAAGATGGCTCTGGTCAGGGAGAACAAGCTCCAGACAGGGATAACCAGACAGAAGAAGAAGGGAAAACTGGACAAGAGGTCAGCTGGATTGGCCCACCCAATCGCAGAGGGTGGGAGCCTGAAGAGGAGATGCTGTTACTGTTGGATCCAGAGATGTTTTGAAAACAGTAAATAAGAGGAATAGAAGAAAAGAGAGGGGACTGGGAAAGAGGGGGAAGAGAGGGTAAAAGAAAAAAAAAATCTGCCGTGTTATTGCCTGAAATCCAAGGAGACTCATTAAAGCAAACAGTCCTCCTGCTCCTTCCCCTTCCAAAAGATTGTCTCATCTGCTTCCTAAATCTGATTCCCATTTGTCTTTATATGGTTCTCATTTGTTCTTCATTTAGATCTCCTCCATGCTCTCCAGTGAACCTAGGAGAGCTTTCCAAAGCCCTGTACGATGGAGAGGAGTGGGGCCAGGCTTTCCCCAGGAGCCAGCCCTGCCCAGGAGGCAAATTACCAATGAGGATCCCTCTTGTCCCATGGTGCTGGCACTGTCTGGTCAGAGACAAGGCATGGACTCAAAGGAAGGGATGCAACTGCAGCTGTGAAGGCTGATTCACACCGAAGGACAAGTCTCCTGTATACAAGTTTCAGAACTGGCATCTCAGCCACTAACCCAGGCCCAGACCTCTCCCTGCTTTGTGACTCCCACCCGGTCCCATTCCAGGATGCAAGAAAAAGACAATGGCACCAGCTGAAACATGGGAAGAGGGACACGCATCAGACAGCATCCATCCCCACACAGAGGAAAAACATTCTCCTGTCAAGGGGAAAGGCAGCACACTGCAGACTAGACTCGAGGCAAACCGCTACCCCAGCCCCCAGGCCAAAAGGCCAAAGAGACCCTTGGAAAGGACCCAGAAAGAGCTGCCCAACAGAGGACCGTCGCCACCAATTTCATGGGGTGCCAACAACAGCCTGGCTGCCAGGCAGAGAGGGACTGTGGCTAAGTAACAGGAGCACACGTGACCATAGGGAGTTCAACCACCCAAGCCAGATTTTTGTGGCTTTGCAGAGAAAAACAGGGGCCTCGATCTGGTCCAGCAGCCCTGAAGTGCAGAGCAGAAAGAGAAACAATAAAAGGGAAAGCGAAAGGGACCAGGAAGAGGGGACACAAGAGTAACGAGAGAGCAGCCGCACATGCCAGCAACTCTCAGAGCCCGTGCAAGTGGTTTCCATTTTAATCAGCATACAGCCTTCTGATTAAACAGGAGCTTAAAAATTATTCTAATAAAGCTCTTTTCAAACACAAACCACAGGGACCTCTCCTAATTGTGTAGTTCCTTTCTCAATCACAGCCTACATATAATAAAGCAGCTCTGTCCAACGCCCTTGCCTCCAGCCACGCGCCTCAGTATTCCAGATGGAGCAAGCTCCAAACAGGCGTACAGCGCGCTCCCCGGCTGAACTGCGCCAGCAAGGAGGAGGAAGCCCAGGCCTGGTTTCCATTAGCAGTTTGCCACAATACCTCCAAGAGGCCTTTGGCAGCTCGCTCTAGATCCGCACCTCCTCCCCTCCTCCTAAAATAAGGCAGTTCAGCATAGTTCAATACTCATTTCATAAGCCCCAGCAGCTGGTACTCCCAAAACCAAGTTTTTAACTGATAGGCATTAAGGCTTGAAGCACACAATGTCACAGCCCTTCCAACGCTTGCTTTCTGCCCTGACCACTGGCTACTGCTGTTAGCCCCAAAAGCATCCAGTCAAGCTGGGTACACTCCCTTTGCCAGAGGATGTTCCCAAGGCCTAGTCAAACACTGCAGAAAAGGGAAAATCAAGTTTGTCCTTCCATCAGCGTGCACTGTGTCACCTCTCTGGTGTACAGGACACCTGCCTTACACACATTAAAAGATCAGGGTCTTCTTCCTGCCTCCATCCCTCTCTGTATTTTATCTCATTCCACACTGTTTGTGGCTTTTCTGAGGTAAACGATCCCCACGTTTGCCCACGGGATAATCTTCCTAAACCTCCAACCGTGCTGTCACACCGCTGCATCCATGCCGCGCTGCGGCAGCCCTTTCCAGCCGGCCCGCCAGGACCGTACAGTTTTCTAGACACACCTGGCATTGCACAAAGACAGGCAAACATTTCCGCAGACCTCGCTGTCCCCACCCCGCCGCTTCCCCACGCTGCAGTGAAAATATCGACCCGACGCATCAGCCAGAAGGAGCAGAGCGTCTGCCAGGCCCCTTCGCCCAGGGACAGAGGAGCTGGGCTGAGACAAGGTCGCACCTGAGTCTCCTGCTCGTCTCAGCAGTCGATCTGAGCAGAACCACCATTTCTAATGAGGAATCCCACCTCAGGCTAGAGGTGCCCTTCCCAAACACACACTTCAAACTTATCCAAACAGAAACATGGGACCCCTTTCTGCAATAAAAAGCACCTTCCAAGCAGCCACAACCTAGGCCCAGCTGTCTATCTGACCCATCCACCAACACAGAAGGAAACCCAGCAGGGTCTGAGCTCTCCACAGCAGGGGCAAATCCCTCATCTACCCAACGTCAAACTCAGTACGATCCAGAAGATTGCACGGGTACCTTTGTA
This sequence comes from Dromaius novaehollandiae, assembly GCF_036370855.1. NCBI lineage: Eukaryota > Metazoa > Chordata > Aves > Casuariiformes > Dromaiidae > Dromaius > Dromaius novaehollandiae. The sequence goes on along the minus strand of NC_088105.1, from coordinate 11,908,142 downwards.
CTACATAAAGCATTTTTCCCCTTTCTGCTTAATGCCCAGGCAGAGCATGCAGTATTTAACAGCTGCTCTCACCACTCCCTCCTGCCAAGGAGGAGAGCAGAGACAAAAGATCAGTTGTGCCCCATGACCTTCTCCGCCATATCCCCCATGACCTTCTCCGCCATATCCCCCAACCCCTCCAAAGCTTAAGCCGCCCAGGTGAGCAAATGTTACGGAATGCCCTTGCCAGGCAGAAAGCAAATTCCACCCAACCGGGGAAATGCCAACGGCGGCCAGACCCCAGCTTGTGCAAATAGCAGCCAGAGACCTTCGGGAGAGGAGCAGCCCGGGCCCAGACGCTCCTGCTGATAATCCTTCTTGGGATGCTTCCACCAGAAGCTCCCATAACAGAGGAAAGATGTTTATTTGACTATTTGGAGGTGGGCACAAAAAAAATTAAACATTTGCTACCGCGCTAAGTGACCTTTTGAGCCGCTTGGGGATGGAATTGCACGGGAGCTTTCGGAGCGAGTCCGCAATGCGCTCCTCACTCCTGCTCCCTCGCTGGCAGCACCGCGAGCGGGTGACGGCCCAAAGGGGCGACACTTCACTCCTCCGTACATGTCTAAAAGGCTCCGCGTCTCCTGACCCGCATCTGCAAAGGGAGCGCCCACATTCATGTCACAAAGTTGAAAAACAGCCACTTTGGAAAATTCTGCATTAAGTACAAGGGAAGAAGCAGTCCACTAAGAGCTTGCTGGGCAAAGCGCTTCAGACTGCTTCATTTCACATAACTGAACGTGTAAATCAAGCAATCGCTCCTCGGATTTTTCTCCATTAGCAAAGTATACTGTAACTCCCCTTCCTGCCACCAATGCTGATCAACACCTCACATCTGCTGACCAGATCTAACAGCCAGGATTTTCCGGGGGAATAACACATTCGCGGAAAACACCATTCCTGCCACCTGCTCCCCCCACACGCGCAACTTCACTGGGAGCGGGAGCGCGGCCGGCTCGCCAGCCGCAGCAGGCAAACACCTAACAAAACTCGGCAGCCGGAATAAGGAGCTCAACAAATTCAGATCAGAAGTAAACACAAAGGGTATTAAACTCTTCAAAAGGGGTTGCAAAAAGCAAAGGGTATTAAACCCTTCGAAACACCACCTCCGTGATGGTGGTGGATTTCCCACTGCCTGCAACTTTCTCCACAAGACCAAATGCCTTTCTAAAAAAGACCCTTTGTGCAGAAAGCACAAGTTTTGTACAAAAAGCGCTAGGCAACGTTGCGTGCCCATCACTAGGAAGTCAGCATCAGTTACTGTAATATCTCCCCATTCAATTCTTTTAATTTGTGGACTGAACCTTTTGCCTAGAGATTTTCATATGTACCATTTAAAATCCAATTTTGTTTTTTTTTTTTTTTAAAGGACTACGTTAATACATTTGCAACCTTTTGCAGTTAGAGGCTACTCAAGTTGAAAGCTGAATTCACAGCTTAAACCCGGAGACATATCCTTGCAGAGGCAAAACTAGCAAGGTCTAGGTACTGCATCGCTCCCAATGCTTCACCAGAGAATCACCGCACATGAAAAGAGAAGGATGTGTGTAAACAAGCAAATGCACACCCACAAGCAGCTCGGGTTTTGAAACATTAACGTCAAAATTAGAAAGGCTCATTTCAGAGACTTCCAGGCAGATTCACTTTCATTTTGGCTTCAGCCTTGTAAATATCAAATGTCAGGGGAAACAGTCACACTGAATTAAAAGGAAAAAAACCCTGCACTAGGTAAACGCACGCAGGATCGGGACCACCGGAGTTAGGAAACCAGCAAAGAACAATGAACACGAAGCAACTGGAACGGTATTTCTGCCGGTTAACCTGCCACTGCTAATTCTGCTAATCGACATCACTTTGGAATTTGAAAATGTTATCCAACCAGGAGAGAAACTTGATTTTCCTCTTCTAATAACGAGGACAGGCAGGCCAGCCAGGCTAGGCCAAATGTTTTGTTACAAAACGCTGCATGTGAAACAACTAAAAAGGGGACGTAAAAGTGATGAACTGAGTTTCTGAGTTTGGGCTTGGACAAAACACAAAATGCAGCCAACAGCAGTAAAGACGGGCCGATTCCACTCGCAAAGCCAGCCCGGTTTATTTTGCATCAATGCTGAAGTAAAATGGCACAGTTATTTTAAATCATTGTGACTCCTCACAGCATTGGCTGTGCTGGGGCTTTCAATTTATCTGTATATATTAAAAAAAAGGGGGGGGGGGCAGGAGCCCTGCTGCTTAGGGGTATCTGGTTAAAGATATTCTGGGTAAGGCTTCTCCTATAAATAAAAGATCGGGCCCCAGAACACGTGGGGCAGGGAGACAGCGTGCTTCTTTCAGAAGGTGTCGGAGGGGATTTCTATTATCTGCTTTGGCGAGTTCCCCAAAATGCTGAGAAGCAGTGACAACAAACTGCTCTTCAGCACGCACAACAGCCCGCGGCTGGCAGGGACCTGCAGACAGGCGGCTTGGCAGAGCGGCTTCCTCCAGCAGCGATCCCCTCCGCAGGGCTGCCTGATGCTGCTGCCGCCTCATGTTTGCCGCCAGGGAAAGGAGCCGGCAAAGCAAAATCTGTATTCAGAGGTTTTCCCAGCAAAATGATTGCCTGGATTCTTCCCTTCATTCCCCAGCTCTGTTCACCAGGCCTGAAGAAAGCTATTAAGGGCTGGGGAAGAGAGATTAGCAAATGCTGACGGGAGAGCGAGCGGGGAGCAGAGAAAAGGTGACTGCAGGGAGAGGAGTGAGACCCAGATTTAAAAACGTGGCTCAGAGACAAGAGCCGCCCCAGGAAGCTGCAGGATCCCGTCTCCCAGAGCCCGCTTGCCGAGGGATGTCCTCAAAAGAGTTAATGAAAACCCCTCCAGGATGCAGAGCTGCCCCAAGAGCTAAGCGGGGCCGCTGCGTGCCAGGCACTGTTCCCACGGCCGGCAACACCACAGGCCTCCCTCGTCTCCACTTCAGAGCGGGACTGGTGCGTTTTAAAGCAAGCAGGAGATGCGCAGACCTGTTTGCTCAGCCAGAGAAGGGCAGGGACCCACAATCCAGAGGCAGGGTGGAGAGGGGCTTCTCCCCTCCCCGGCACATCCCCTGCGAAGGCCGAGATCACTGCAGGACTGCATGTCTCAGCATCAAGCTGTACTGGCTTTAAAAAAAAAAAAAAAATTAAAAAAAATCCAGGGGCAGGTTTCACAAGCACAAGGCCAAGAGATTAATTCTTCAACGCCTTTCTTAATCAACACCAGAGTAAGCCAGTTCCAGCCCAAATGAACCCCCCCCCCCCAGCAGGGGAAAGCAGCGCAGCATCTCCCCCACCCCGTGCAGCTCAGCTCCCAAATTCCTTCCCAACCCCGCTCCCGGCCTGACAACGCCACGCTTTAACGTATTCAGCCTACAGCCTCCTTAGGCCACGGCTTTCTGTAATTTATACCTATACTGCCCACCACCTTGTATTATTTAAGCCAGCAGATTGCTGACTGCGGTAACTGGGAATGCAATGCCTCCAAGACACAGCGGGACTCGGCACGAGCCGACCGCCTGGCCTTCGAGCCATCATTTTTGGTTTCGAACGCGGTTCCGGGCAGACGCTCCCCAAAGGTGACATTAACAGAGAACGAATTTCACCGGAAAACCTCCAATCTCTCCGTCGCTGGAGCACGCCGGGGAAGCGACGGCCTGCACGAAGCCACACAGGTGCCTGCGATCACCCAAACAGCCAGGGACACAGTGCGGCCCAGCTGGGGCAGCCTCTGCGGGTACGTCTGGGAAAGCCGAGGACGCGGACCGAGGCTGCGAAGGGCCTGGGTTTATTAGATTATGGACAGCCCCATGCAAATAGGGCCATATTGATCTGGTCTGCAAACACCTGGCTGGGAATAAAAGCAGCCCCTGAGTATACAGAAGCTGCTATAGATTATTAACCAGACCCACTGCTGTAAATCACATTAGCTCCTTCAAAACCCCAGCACAGGACCTCAATCCCCCGGTGCTAGGTGCTGCACACGCAGGAGAGCACACATCCCCGCTGCACAGGGGTGTCGCTTCTCCCTGCCAGGCGCCCAGGAGCACGCCTCGGCATGGGCCCAGGAGCACGGAGGCTGCCTGGGGGCACCCGCAGCGGGGTCCCGCTGCCAGCCACAGAGCTGGGTCTGCGCGTGCCACCTCCCTGCGCAGTAACGCCCAAGACCAGCACGAAGTATGCGCAGCACGAGGAGGGTGAAACTTGCTGCACAGGAAACTGCATCGGGAATGCGAGGCAGGAGAAAGCCAGAAAAGCTTGAAAAAAATATATATATATATACATACATACACACACACACACACACACACGTATTACTGCTTTCGATGCAAACCCACCCCCTGCTCCCACCGGGCACTAGGGGAGAGTCATATTTCGCACTGGTTGCAAACGTGGCAAGTGCTGCCCTCGTGCACAGAGCGCAGGCTGAACAGCACGGCCTCTCCTGCCGCCCGAAGCACCCTGACTCCTGAGGGGAAGGATGGAAAAAAACCTCCAGCAAAATGCTTTACAGCACATTTGCAGAAGATCACAAAATCCTCCGTAGAGCTCCATTAACAGAGAGCACAGGACCGAAGGTGGAAGCGGGAAACAAGGTGTGGAGCCAACAGCAGAGAAGGCATCCCGGATTTCTCCGCTCCCCCTCCAAAGTCCCCAGCTCTGATTCAGCAGGAGCGCGAACAGCGGCACAGTCTAGCATATCTCACTGCAAATAAAACCATTTACATTTAAAACAGCACCCTGCTCCCCTCAAGAATCGCTGCATGCAGTAATTCCCTGGCGAGAAGAAAGGAACATGATGAAATTGTCTCGGAGTTTCTCTCGCTTTCTGTTTACAAGCGCTGCCCTCCAACGCGGGGCCTGCGCGCAGCAAGCAGGCTCCTGCTAACAGGAATAAATCTCACATTTGCGACCGCTTACAAGAGCTTTGCTTGCAGACGCTCAGTGCTCGCAGGGGGGAAATCCCTTCGCAGGTCTCAAATAAGGGAACTTGAGCCATTTTCCCTAGAGAAATTTAGGCCTGAAAGGTCTTCCGACTTTCTCGTTTGGAGCTACAAGGCCCAATAACAAGATCTCTCTCCCTGGGCTCGTCCACGGCACCTCGGCACACAGGGACGGGGAGCTGCAGCGGAGAGCAACCCGGGGTCGGCGCAGGGAGGCCAGGCACGACGGGTGCCCCAAGCACCGACCGCGGCTCCCCAGGAGTGCTGCGACCGCGAAGTTCATTCGCCACGGGGCACCCCCAAAAACCAAACCTGGAAAGGAAAACGCAAACAGCTCTGCTCTCGCGGTCCCCGGACTGAATACTCGGGAGCGGTAACGCGGCGCCGGGGCCGGGCCCGACTTCGCCGCTCTGCTGCGGGGCCCGAGGGGGAGGCGGCGAGAGAAACGCCTGCTGGCAGCCCCGCGCTCTCCACCTCCTCCCCTCGTGAATTGCAGGAGGCCAATTTTGATTAAACTAATTAAGCCTGCTCTGTTCAAAGAGCTCCAACCACATGCTACCAGGGGAGATGAAGAAAATATAAAATTAAAAAAAAAAGAAGAAGAAAGTAAAAGGAGGAAAAAAAGAGAGAGGAAATCTCCCTGCAAACACGCTTCCCCAGTGCTATCCGCTCCTCGGAAAAATCGCTCACGGACGACGCCACCGTTGAAGAGGAGAGCTCAGAGGCAGGACCCGCTGTCGTTGCGCAGGTCCGACCCAGCGGAGCCAGCCACCGAACACGAAAGGCCCCTCGCAGCCCCCAGGGCACGCCGGGCCAGCCAGCACGTCCCCTCTCAGGGCAGCCCCCTCCCCAGGTTTGCTGCTCCCCGTGCAACCACGTAACCCCGCCGCAGCCGCCCCCCGGCCCCTGCACGCTCCCGTCCCTCCTTTCCCCGAAGGACGTCGGGTTTCTGGAAGCAATTTAATCGCCAGCTGCGGCGAGGTCTCGGCACCCGTGGCAGCCCTGGCCGGCAGGAGCTTCCCCCTCTCCCACAAGCGCAGCCACGCGAGGGACCCGGCGGGCCCCAAACTGGCCTGCGCCTCCAGCGGAGGGGGGCACCTTTCCCTTCGCCGCCCGCCGGGGGAAACCCGCGCGGAGGGAGCCGCTGGGCTCGGGCTGGACCTCCGGGACCCGGAGCGGGGCAGAGTGCGGCCCTGGGTCCTCCGGGGCCGCCACCGGAGCGGTGTCATCACGAGCTTTCGAGAAAGCAGAATTAGGCCTTAGGTGCAGCACCGCGTTGAAATTAAAATTGGGGTGTTTAACTCCCCTCTGCACCTTTGGAAACCTCAGTGGAAATGAGCAGTAAGGAACGGAGGCAGCGTTTTAAATGATGCCGGGGAGGGAGGGAGGGAGGGAGAAGGAAAGCAAGCTGCACCCTGGTCCGCCCTGGGAGAAACTTCATTAGATGGGTCTCGGGCAGGACGAGGCATCCCGTTCTCACAGCCACGCTCTGCACCCCAGCGAGCATCCAGCCCTGCAGCCAACACGCCTGGCCCCTCTCTCCCCTCCGCCTTTTGGGGGGATTTTTACTGGGGGGGGGGGGGGGAGGTGAAAGAAGGGGAGAGAAAGGAGGGAGGAAGAAAGAAAGAAACCCCGTAACGTAATTGCTATATTAAAAAGAAATGGCAGGCAAGAATAATAAGAGAGGTGTCAGAAGTGAAATACAGTAACAGACATTAAAAAAAAAAAAAAAGACTACAGTTCTGTGATGGGGGTGTTAATTGAACGCAGAGCTGGAGAGAACAAAGGGGTGTTAAGGAAGAAAAGAAGGGGAAAAAAATCCTACCTCCTCCAAAGAGCTGATCTGAGTTAAGTTTGGTGAAGATAATGCACAGGGAAAGGTAGCTAAGAGGCACCGTATATTGCCATTATATTCCAAAATTAAAAAAAAAAAAAAAAAAACCATTATTCAACAACAATTGCACGGCTAATCAGTGCTGTCTATAAATATTCCACTTAGTAAATTTTATCCGTTGGTGGTATGCACATTTTTCTTTTAAACCCGAATTACTTTGACACAGGAGGGTGGGGGGGGGGGTAAGAAAATAAAATCAGGGCATTTGAAATAAAAAGTCAGGGGCTTTTTAAGAAGCCGAATTCACCCCGCTGCCCTCACCTCCCCCAAAAGAGTGGGGAGAAGGTGAAACCGCAAGGAGAGCTCTTAAGGAGGAGGAATCAGATTAAATGGCCATATATCCTGCGTGCACCCTCTCCCGCCGCCGATCCGCGATGACCCAGCGAGCGGGGAGTTGGGAAAGGCTCGCAGCTGAAAGAGACGCTGCTGCATTTTGACAGCAGATATTTTCCAGTTTGCCATCCAAGGACCCCAAGTCTGCGTATACCTTGCCTGATTCCTCTGCTTAGCTATTCTGCTCAGGCAGAGAATAGAGAGGAAAAAAAAAAAAAGAAAAAAGCAAGAGGAAAAAAAACACAAGAAAAAAAGACAGAAAGACGGAGCCCCTACCTCCACCTTCAAACTTTTTTTTTTCTTAAATAAATCAGCACTCCAATTTCCGATCTCCGTTCCTATTGATGGAGGAATCAATTGTATTTAGGGCGACAATGCCGCCGATTTCCATAATTATTATTCCAAAAAGCCAGCCAGCCATTTGAAGACAGTCCTGCCCCTCCGCTTGCAACAAAGCAGCCAACAGCAAGTGGAAAACACACCAAATGAACGCAGACAACTTATATGTATATTTAAGCGGCAATTTTTCCCTACGCGCTCCCACTTGGATCGAATCTCTCAACTTTTATTACTTTTAAACAGACATCGCCCTGGAAGAGACAACCTCTGCGCTGTAGACAAAAGACAACCGACAGATCCCAACAACAGAGCTTTTAAACAAAACATCTATAAATCCTTTAAAATAATTGAAGAGCCTGCGTGCAAAAGGGAACTCTTCGGCCAGTAAAGACGACCTCTTTTCCTAACAACTTTATGGACACTTTGGGTTTGCTCAGACACTATGAAATATTAGCCATAATGTTGCAAGAGACGGTGGTAAAGTCTCCATAAGGCTCTGGAGTCACTTAAATCAGGCAGTGGGTAACTGCATGCACATTTCTGCACATCATAACGCTGGGGAGGAGGGGGGAGATGTACACACGCACTTCCAAACACCCACCAAACAAGCACCAGGATTTCAGACAACAGCAGCACACATGACACCCCCACACATGCACCACACACGCACAAAAATAGGGGAATCAAAACGAAAAGTGGGAAGAGAGAGAAGTTGCCCCAACTGGCACCACTGCCCAGCTGCGCAGACCCTCCCGAGACCAGCAGCAAGGAGTACGCACACGGCAGAAAACGGTACCCTCATCCCCAGGAAAATCAAGGCCACCTTCCGTCTAGGCTCAGGCCCACAAAGCACCAATTAAAAATAAAGAGAAATACCATCTGGCCGCTTGCTTGCTTATGAAGTGTGACTTTTGGGGACGCAGATGGGGGGAAGGGGAGGAGGTCTTTCAATTTGCAAAGCAAAATAATCCACCGTAAACATATCGGAAGGTAGATAAACAGCGTTCCTAAAGCCATCTCAATCCAGCCTCTTCAGAGACCTCTTTACAGCAGCCTTGAATCCAAATAACCCAGGCACGGCAAATAAAATAATGCGAGACAGCCCCAGTCCATACCTCAGTATCCTTTATTTTCACACTTCAACCTACCATCTCTCTGGATTTTACTCAGGAGACAGGAATCAGCACGCCCGGCCACGATGGGTGCCTACACCTCCAGCTCTCCCCAGCTCCCTGCGACCCCACCGCATCCCCAGGCAGGAGGGCGCCCGGCTTCTCCATCAGGCTCAGTCCCTACAGATTCCCCATCCCGTAACTGCAACTACATCCACAGCAAAGCGAGGCCGGGATGGACCAGATACCCTGCCAAACAGTCCCATCGCATGGGCAACATGTGCAGTATTACAAATGCACTCAGAGAAAAAGGGAAGATGAGCATTTTCCTTGGCCAGCAGAAAATAAAAGAAGAAAGAAGGAGAAGGGAAAGGAACTGGACAGTCCCTTTCTCCCGCTCTTTTTGGGGTTTTTTTTTGGGGGGGTGGGGGGAGGTGGGGGGAAGCACAGAGAGAACTTTTACAACCACCCATATAAATTTATCTCTGTACAGTCTCCCTTACATGACATCATATGAGCTCCATACAGATTCCCACACAGAGCCCATTACGTTACATTAAGGAAAGTATATAACGAACAACTTCTCCGTAAGGTCAGACATGGCAGCGCAGCCGTAAGGACTTGAGCGAGCCGAATGCCATCAGTAGGTGCTTTGTCTAGGTTACAAGCTGCACAAACAACATTTAACAAAGGGCTCCCTTAGTCATTTTATATATATTGCAAGAGTCAAGTAATTGTATTTTCAATCAGCTGCTCACACTACGTGGTTTTATATATATTTAAGGGGGGAAAAAAAAAAAGCAAGACTCAGATTCAGGTTTCTGAAAGCTGTTCCCCTTTATGTGTAACTATCAATGTATATCAACTGGGTGTGCAATCATATTTATTGTCACTTTCATTCATGTCATGCCCTTGCTTATATGGTTTAGATATGAATTATTGACTGTTACAGTCCTTGTTGTAAAAGGGGAGGGGGGGAAGCCAAGTACTTCGCAGCCTGCTAAAACAAGGCAGCTGGATCAGCACAGAGAAGCCTGCCGATCGCCTCCGATCGGCTCCGAAAGGCAACAGCAGAGACAAGCCCCCCCTTCTGAATTTCCCCTCTTTCCCCCCATTTTTTCAAAGAGATTCCAACAAATAAATAAATAAGTGGTGCATGTTGCTAAATGTCCTTCCCTGAGCATCTGTTGTTTAAGATCACCCTTGATTGATGACTGCTATTTTTTAATTGTTGCTTTTAAAATTTAAATGCCCCCCTGGGATGTGTTATAAGTGTGTTAGTACATGGTAGGAGGTCTGGAAAGTGGGAAACGGCAGAACCAACGCTCTCATGTCATTAGCTTCTTTAGAAGCCTGAGAACACCCCATGTCATAAAACAACAGTACCCTAAAGTAACTAACAATCTAATATATTGCTTTCACTAAAGGCAACTGACAACTTGCTCTTAGGTGATCCAGCCTGAATGATTGGCAGACATAAGCATTTTAACCCTCAAAAAAAAAAAAAAAAAAAACTAAGAGACCTTCAGATTTACATAACTAGTAATAGCAGCAAAACCGTACAATTTCATTTTGTTGCTTTTTAACTCCGTATTCAGATTTAAAAAAAAAAAGACAGTGCCAAGTTTTAAAGAAGGAACTAAAGCAAAAGAGAAATTTAAGGGTTTTGAATTTTTTTCTTCCCCCCGAAAAAGCAACAAATAAAGAGAAGCCATACAATAGAAATTAAACCGTGATATTTTCCCTTGCAGACACAAGCCACATGATGCAAGCCCAAAGCCAGAAGCATTAAACACTGGGTAGCTATTTCCCCCCACTTAAACAACACTACACGCATGGGGGGGGTGGGGATGGGGGGCACAAACTTTGTTGCATGATAAATACCCTTAAAGAGCAGAAAGAAAAATAACACAGAACCAACAGCTTTGATTTCCTACCTGTTTTTTCTTTGATTTCACACAAGACATTAAAGAGGGCTGGCTTCATCCTGTGGCAGTTTAAAGCATGTTTCCTGGAGAAAAAAAGAGACAGGAGGGAAGGTGAGGTTAGGATGTCACGGCAGCGGGGAGAAGTTTCCGAACCCCGAGCCACGGCGGAGGGGAGGTTTCGCCGGCCCGAGCGGCGCCTGGGCCCGGCCGCGGAGGCAGCGCCGCTCGCCCCGCCAGGGCTCGGGGGACCAGGCGCCCGCGGGAGCCGCCTGCCTAGAAGGGGGAGATGAACTACGCCAATTCGGAAACGGCCGGGAAATAGCACCGGCCACTGAGAGGCTTGCAGAGCCCGGCGGTCCGAGCCGGGCCACGCAGCGAGCCAAAGCCGGGAGCTGCGGGAAGCCGAGCTTGGTTTGACTCTTACTCAAACACACACATGCACGGAGAGGGCTCCTTCCGTCTCCCTGCTCCGACATTAAATTCAATCATGTGTTTCATTCAGCTCATTCTGCAAGAGAGAGGAGGGGTTAAAAAAAAAAAAAAAAAAAAAAAATGCTCCCCTTTTCGCGGTGTCGCAAACATCCCCTGATTAGAGCTGCCAATTCGGAGAATTTCAGCGCCCAACTCGGAGCAGAGCAACACACAGCCACAGGCACGCACACATATGGGGAAAGAAATGCATTTCCCCACATTCGTGCTACCCTTCTCAGGGGCACTCAGCTTATCTGCAGGTGTTAAGATTTAATCCTTTACAGTGGGGACACGAAACACATGCAGAAACACAGCCAGCGGCTCCTGGGGAAGGGGACGGTCCGACACAACGCCTCTGCTTTCGGTTGTTATTATTTAGGAGCTGACCGCTCTTCTGCGGGTTTCGAGGAAAGAAGGGAGCTGGGGGGGCAGGGAGAAAGGGGAGGGTTTTAATCTGATCGTTTTGAAACCCACCATGTGCCTGCTGAGGCAAAGAAACAGCATCTTTTTATTTTTTAAGCCATACGATCATTTTGCAGAGGGTCTGGTTGCATAAAGGGCTGCTCCCATCAGGCGCCAGTTACTGGAATTCTGTTTACCAACCGAAATTACATGTGAAGACGATGTGAACATCTGGCAAACATTCACACTACTTACCCCACCACCCAGTACACATTAAAGAGATTTATCTATACGATGAAGCCTCTCAAAGGTATATACCCCAGTGAAACCACAGCGTCCCCTCATCAGCACACCCAGACGGGCGCAGACATTTGGGTATAAACAAATCACAAACATAAGAGCTTTAGCGGCCCTCTGACAATTAATACTTGCACTTTGCATTATCCCAAAACTTAACACACAAAAAAATAAATAAATAAAAAGGCAGCAGAACCACCATGCAATAGAGGGATGGATGCAAGAAATGCAGAGCCAAACATCACTGATAAATATTGTGTGTTTGGCAGCTCAAAAAACAAAGTACTGTGAGGAAGCAGCTATAATAGTCCAGCAAAGCAAAACCATAAAGCCTTCTTCTAGATCTGTTCTGGCTCGGTTTTATTGATTTGATTAACTGCACTGAATTACCCACGCAGGAACACAAAATTCCCGGCACTTTCGGGAGAAAGACCCCTCGCTTCCCCCAGGCTGGCCAGGGAGAAAGTGCAGTATTTCCTCCGCCTAAGATCTACTCTGCCCCTGCAAGAACACACAAGAATTAGTAAGACCATCCCGACCAGCGACGCTTTCGGGAACGGGGAGGGCGGGCAGGGAGCCGGGATGCAAACGGGGGTCTGGGGGCTGCTCCGGACCCTCGGGAAGTTTTCCAGGCGGTTTTCCAGGAACAATGTATCCCAGCAGCCTGCTCCAGCTGGGAACATCCGTGCCAGGGTGATCCACACCGCACCGAGCAGCTCGGGGAGAGACCCACGCGCGCCCCACACCATCTGGGGCAACTTTTTCTTTTTTTCAGCTATGTCCTCAATTTTTGTATCCCCCCCCCAACTTTTGCTAGCGCCTTTGAAGGTGCGTGTTAGCTTTGCGCTGCTTGAAGCCGAGGGTGATTCAGTCGCCGGCTTTTGCAGCCTTTCTTCCTTTTAAACACCTCTGCGTTCGCTTTTAAAGCCTCCACGTCCGTCCTCCGCGCACAGAAACACGGCCTGGAGAACGGCACCGCAGGGCCCGGCGATCAGCGCCTTAAAGCAACGCGCCGAGGAAGGAGCGGCACTCGGGGCGCTTCTCGGCGGACCCCGCGCAGCTCCAGCGCCGCTTCCCACGGCGAAGCGCTCCGGGCGCCGCCGCGCTGCCCGCGGGCTGCGAACCCGCGGGAAACTGCCCCAAAGTTGGGGGGGAAAGGGGAAAAAAAAAAAAGGAAAAAAGAAAAGCACACTCCTTTTTTTCCCCCCTCCCCAAGCCCATTTCTGGGGAAACAACCCTGCCCCGGCGGACAACAAAGAGCGCAGGGCGCACAAAAGGCGGCGGCGGCGGCTCCGAGCGGCCCCGGGAAACTTCCCCGGCGCGGCCGCGGCACCGACACCTGCCCCCGGGCCGGGCCGGGCCGGGCCGGCCCCCCCCCCCCGGCCGCGCTCACCTGGCCTGCGCCTCGTCCAAACTCTGGTCCGTGATGGTCATGATCTGCTGTAAGATGTCTCCGATGTCCTGCTTCCTGCCGGCCTCCCCCTCCGCCCCGCCCGGCCCATCCTGCATGTGCTGGGACAGGCCCGGGTGGCCCGGCATCCCCACGCCGCTGTGCGTGTGCATCAGCCGCGGCTGGTCGTCCATCTCCGGCGCCCGGCTGCCCTCCGCCGCCCTCTTCCCTGGCTCGCGGGGAGGCGGCGCGGCGCGGCTGGGGCTCGGGCTCGCCGCCGCGCTCGCTTTCTTTTCTCGCTCGCTTTCTTCTTCTTCTTTCCTTCCCCCCCTTCTTCCCCAGCCTCTTCCTCTTTGCTTTTTATTTATCCTTCACGCTGGCTTCCAGCTCCGCGGCGGGGAGGAAGAGGAGGAGGAGGAGGGAAAAATTGGAAAAAAAAAAAGAAAAAAAAAAGGAGAGCGAGAGAGAGAGAAAAGAAAGGGGAAAAAAATCCCTTTGGTTGCTGGAGGAGGGAGGGAGGGAGGGATGAAGGAGGGAGGGAGGGAGGGAGGGAGAGAGGGAGGGGGGGTTCCGGGGAAGGGAGGGGAAACGGCGGCGACTCCAAAAGCAGGGCAGCTCAGCCCTGCCGCCGGGAGGGACGGCCGGGGGGCGGGCGGCAGGCGGGGGCCGCGGCGGCCGCGCAGGGGCGGCTGCTGCTGCTGCTGCTGCCGGGCCGGGCCGGGCCGGGCCGCGGCGGGGCGGAGCGGAGCGGAGCGCGGCGCGGCCGCCGCGATGGCAGCGCCCGGGGCCGGAGCGCCGCCGAGCCGGGCAGCGCGCACCGGGGGAGGCTCCAAACTTTCCCCCACCCCGCGGCCGCGCTCGGCGCCCGCCTCGCCGCCGGCTCCGCCGCGCGCCCGGCAGCGGGGCCTCCCCTCTGCCCCAGGCCTGCGCGCCGGCTCCCCCCCTCCGGCGCTCGCCGCCTGCTTTTGTTCGGCTCCGGACTCCTCAAACTGGCACGGAGGAGCCCGAGGAGCAGGAAGGGGGGAGGCCGGGCCCGCGGCGGCTCCCCGCCCCCCCGGCGCCATTGGCGGCGGCAGCGGGAAGGCCGGCCCCGCCGCGCCCGCGCCGCCCCCGCCGCGCCCGCCCGTCAATCTCCGGGTTCAGAGGTGGGCCGGGGCCGCGCCCCGCCCGCGCCTTAAAGCGGCCGCCGCCGCCGCCGCCGCCGCCGCCACCGCCACCGCCACCGCCACCGGGGCCCGCCGCCGCCCCGCCCCCCGCCGTCCTCCATGCCGCCCCGCGGCGGCCTACCCGCCGCCGCCGCCGCTCCCCGCAGCCCCCGCCGCGGCTCTGCCGCCCCGGGCGCGGCGCGGGCCTCCCCTCAGGCCGCCGCCCCCGAGGGCCCCGGGGCGCCTCGCTCCCCCCGCGGCGCTGCCTCGCCTCGCCCTCTCCTCCCTCCCTCTCCCGCTGGGCTCCCGCGCGTGGGGCCTGTCCGGGGAGCCGGGCCGCTGCGGCGCGTGGCGCAGGCCGGCCCTGCCGCCGCCTCTGGGGGAGCGGTGCGGGCTGCCCCTGATGGAGGGGTTTGTGCCCCCTCCCCAGCGCGGCACAGGGGCTGGAGGGCCATGGTTGTCCATTAAACCAGGGTTGGCTTGCGGCCCCGAGCTCTGCCCCAGCTTGTCCCGAGGAGATCTCTGCCAGCGCTCTGTTCTGTGGTTGGTCCCTCTGCTCTCCTTCCACAGCACGAAATGGGGTTGTGTGTTGCTCCCCCCCGGCTTGGGGGAAGGAGCCGTCATTTGTCTGGAAATGCTCACATGCCGTTGAGTTCCTCCAAGGCCTTCCAAGGAATGACGGGGAAGGATGAGGCAAACGAGCAAAACCAGCCCCAGAAATGGAAGGGGGGGTCCTGGGGATCCACCATCTTCTCCTGGGGATCCACCACCCTAGAAGATGGTGGTGTCAGATGTTTCCCCAAGCCACACGTACGCATGTTTTCTCCAACCATGGTGGGGGGAGCAGGCGTTAGATGGCTGAGCAGGGACATGGGGATACAGGGTGAAAACTAGGGCTGGAGCAAGATGGGTGTTTGCTGGCAGAGCAGGACACAGGGGGTGAGGGTAGCTGGGCCGGGCAGAGGATATCCAGCTTCTCTTCACCTTCTTCTGCTCTTCTTCCACGATCCACCACTCAGGTGCCTCTCTACCCGGGGAAAGAAAGGACACATGCATTTATAGGCCTTCAGGGTGTCTGGGAGGAGGAGGAAGGTCAGGAAAGGCCATGTCCCTTTGAAGCAAGCCCGTGGATTTGCTGTGTCCCATACCCTTGAAGAGCAGCAGGACCCACACACCCCCCAAGCCTGTTTTGTAGCCGGTGCCCTGCCCAGCTGGTGTGCCCTCCGAGCAGGGGAAGACAGCAGAGCTCCTAAGGCCATGGCAACTGCTATTCAGAGCTACATGGGTTGGTTACTCCTCAAGTGCCGTGGCACCATAAAGGACTTCTCCAGCCACTTTCTATGTTCCCATGGATCTCAGACTGTCGCCTGGCCAAAAAGACCTCTGTAGGCATTGGTGGGTGACCAGGGATGGCCCTAGAATAAGGCTTGCCTGCAAACTTGTATTTTGAAGAAATAGAAAGTAGTTCTAGCAGTCATAAGAATCTCCTGCTTGGAGGATGATTTCTTCAGATTGTCCCTTTCTCCGATCTGAGGGTTGCAAAGTTCCAGGTCCATTAAAATGCAAGGGAAGACAGGCCATCCCCTGTTACTGACTGCAGCACAGGTTGGGAAAAGAGCCATCCAGTTCACTGGAAAGAAAAAAGAAAAAAAGGCAATAGTTTTGCTTCCACTCTTCTTTTTAATGAAACACTTTCCAGTATTTTAAGCAAAACATGACTTTTCATTTTGAAATTTCCTTTCGAACCATTAAAATGTTTTAAAGTGGTTGAAGCCAAAGTGAGATGTTTTGATTTTTGTCACTATGAAATGTTCCACTCAACACATTTTTTTTTCCTTGATTTGCCAAAATTTTTCAAAGGTTTCTGTCTTCCCGCCTAAAATATATATATTTTTTACTTTTTTGAAAGGGCCAAAAAATAGGAGAAAATATCCATTATCTACATGGCTTCACAGGAAATGGAACTTAATCCAAGAAAAACGCATCAGCCAAGGGACCCCTCTCCGAAGTTCCAAACTTTCAGACACTTAGTCATCTATTCGCTCGCCTGCTCACACACCAAGTCTAGACATGTGTTGTCTAAAAATCTGGCAGGAACTGTCCCATCTCCAGAGGTCAGGACAGGGTCTTTCCTATTTGATCTTGAGCAGCTCCAAGGAGAGGAGCCACAGCTGAGCTGAACACGGAGCTGCAGACTAGGGAGTGGTGTGGTGGGTAGGGGCAGGCAGCGGCCCCCCAGGGATAGCGGGGCCCACAGGATAGGGTGTCCTGCTGACCCCACGGACAAGTCCTTTCCCCGTTTCCCAAGCCACAGTGCGATGCCTCAGCGGATCAAGTCGATGCGAGAGGACGGGAGCAGGAAGACACACTAGGTCAGCCAGCAGTGGTGGGCTATGAGGCACGCAAGGGGGCAAGTGCTCAAGATGAGCTGTCTGTGGGTCCAGGGTGGCCCCCCCAGCATTTCCCAAGGAGAAGAGAAAGCGACCCAGGAGGCTGTGAGTGCTACCACAAGGGAGGCTTTCCAGCACAGGCCCCTTGGGAGAGCAACTGGGCAGGGCAGGAATGGCCAAGGCTGTGCCATCTACCGGAGTCTGTAAAATCCTTCTTTTCAGAGACAGCTAATCCCGGGGCCTTTGCAACACCTCTCCTGAAAAGCACATTTCATTCCTCTGTCTCCTTCTGCCCTCCGAGTGCCTGAGACTGCAATAGGTATTACCGAAATTGCTCCCCATGGGAGCCGACACTGGACTCCCTTAAAACCCAAATGCTGTCACCCCTCCTTCCCCATGATACAAGCAAGCACTGTGCTCTATTATCTCTACACCCACTAAATCTTTCTGAAATAAAGAATAAACATTTCCACCACACATAGTATAAGTGTATACACCAAGCTGCATCGCTTCCTTTCCTCTGTGGTTATTATAAAGTGGTTTTGTTTCAATGGTGAAGCAGATGGACAGATTCCAAGTCTGTCTTCCCCACTCCCTGTAAGTACAGCTAATGCTGTCTTTGGTTTATCACAGATTCCTGAAGAAAATGTTTACGGGAGCCCCTTGTTTAAAATCTTGGCTCCTAAGCATCATTCCTATTATTTATTAAATGTAAATCAAGCTGTTGTTAATGCATCGTTACTGTGGCAAAGTGAAGCCCTCAAAAACGAAGGCCAAACACACTGTTTCTCTGAACATCCATGAGTGGAGCGTCTTCTCGTGGGTTTGTGTCAGTCATCCCAAGTTCATTGACTGGTCCCTCAGCGCTCATGTCACATGAGGACGGGAGCCAGTTCCCTGCCCTGCGGCTCCCTACACATTTTCTTTTTGGCGAGGGGAGTCCAAGTTCCGCAGAATATTTTGCTTTGCTGTCCAGAATCTGAATACCCAGAGACGGATTGTGTACGGATTGTAAGTGACGTGGGCAGAGTGGGGCCGTACCTCCCACGCTGCGCTGGGGCCGGGCCACTGCTGCAACAGAGCGCCTCTGCCCTCCGAGTGGCACATCCCATCCGCAGACCCTCTCACCCCTACGGTGGGGAACAGTACCCACGTCACCCCTGTGAGCAATGAGCAATGCCCTCCTCCATTCACAGCGACGGAATTCATTTTCCTCCCTGTTCTGCAATTTTCTCTAATATATTCCATGGAAAAAAACAAAACCCTTCCTGTTTCCCAGACAGTGCAGCCATGATAACACAACAAGCTCCTTATGGATGGTCTCTCTTGGGTTGAAATGCAGTAGAGTTTAAATTCCGAATTGGTTTTCAGGGGAGATTCTTAAATATTCCTGGAAATGTTGTGTAGCTTTTTTTGAACTAAATGTTTATTTGTCAATTTAGTTATTAACCTTCTTTCTTACTCTGTTTTATCACCAGCCAAAAGAAAGTGTCAAAGGAAAGGGAAATGGGCTCAGACTAATTTCCCCTGGCAGAGGACCCCAGTTCCCAGAAGCTAAAGGAGTTTTCTCATCAATTTTAGCAGAGACATGACTTCACTCATGGTGTCAGGTTAAATCAATGTTTACGTTTTCGCAGGGTTTGTGTATTAGACCTTAGCGAAGTACCTGGGTCTTATGGAGCACTCTCAATCTGTAGATCTCCAAGCCCTTTCAGAAGGAGCTAAATATCATTATTCCCATTTAATGGATGAGGAAAGAGGCATGAGAAGTGATTTGCTAGTGTACACTTAGCCACTCAGTGGGAGAGCCCAAAATAGATTCCCAGTCACCTCATTCCCAGTCTCTTGTTCAGTCCTCTACATCACACCGACTTGGTATGGTAAGTGGTGTATTTGGTTAAGATATGCATGTTTTTGTGTTGCCTTTAATACCTCATTCTCTCAATATTATTCTAAACAACCTTAATATGGATAAAATACTAGAACCATAGGCGAGAGGATCAACGTCTTTTCACACAAAAATTTGTTGTGCCTAAACCTAATGTTTGTTGCTTATTCAAATGCAAGTAACAAAATTCTTATCATCAGAAGTTTACCAAAAAGGAAAACTGCTGTTCCCAATAGCTGACATAAACATGTAAGTGCTACCAAACATATTTACATGTTTGAAATAGATGGTATAATTACAATGAGTTATAGTCAATATTCAGTCTTTTCTCAGTTTAAATGCTACCTTCTGATACAGCACAACACATCTTTTAATTGTGATCACATGCTCTTTCTTAGAGACTCCTGCAATTTTTTTTCACAAAAGTGTCTATAATTGAAAAGAAAATGACATTGTTTAAAATAAATTCTCTGCCCTCCCAGAAATAAAAAAGTGATGACCCTTAAAGAATATCCTATTTCTGCATCTTCCACATTCTAGCAAGCCATTTACAAAACGATTTTGGACATGTTTCCAGACCCTAAATTTGAATTTCAGCAAGGAAATGCTGTTTTTGAAGACTAAAAAATTTCAGCATGGATTTTGAAAACAAGTCAGGTAAAAGCTATGAGAGGGAATATCAACAAAAACAGTCATAGAGTTCTACAATAAAAGCAGGTCCATTCTGGACCCAGCAAAAAAGGTCTTTTTTCCCCTCTTTCATCTAATACACTGCTGTTCCTTAAAGGGTAACAAAATAGCCGTTAAATCCACTCTTGTCTAGTGTGCCTCCCATTCTGCACAGCGCTTTTTAAAGGGAAAGCCACATTAGAGGGACAAGCACATGACTATACTCCACGGCTTCTCCATGAGATCTCACATGTCAGGCAAATGAGACCTTCTCTTCACCACCATCAGTATGGACTCACTTTTGTAACAAGTTATTTCCAGATGCTTTACAAAGAAGGTGTATCCCTAGCCTTCTTGTACTGGTGGGGAAATGGAGGCACAAGAAAAGGAAAGGCCTTACCTCGGTGAAGCAGCAGCTAGAGCAGAGATTGGCACCTAGATGTAATCATGCAGTAGCTGTCTTGAGCACAGTGTCTCTCAAAGAAGCCCTTGCTCCCCGATGTGAGCTATAGGCATCTAGAATGACTTTCTTCCCATCTCAGATGGACACCCATGGTTTTGGGATGTTTTCTCCCACAGCAGCCACCTCCAAGTGGTCTTTATGGAGTTCATCTGCAGGCAGAAGCTGGTTTTCCTCTTGTGTGCTTTCCACAGACGTCCAAGGCTGAGAAAGGCTGCAAAGGAAGAGGCTCAACCTTGGGTTTCAGATTTCATCTGCACAGAAGGGGGGATAGGGCTACCCCAAAGACGACATCCACTACCCAGGATAGACCCCTCTGAATCAAGGGATAGAGCAAAGCCCTTCTGCCCACCCCAAACATCAGCAGCAACATTGGAGGGAATTGTCTTCCCATGCAAAGACCTCACACCAAGGAGACTGTTGCTGCTCTCTGAGCTACAGCCCTACCATCCCATGCATCCCTCAAGTTGGCCATCACCACAAAGCGCTTTCAGTGAGAAAAGAGGTCAGAGAAACAGACTCTGGTCTCTATGGCTGTGAGCAAGCCAACAGCTCGAATTTGCTGACTCTCTTTCCGATAAAATCCCCCCCTTGGCTTGTCCACAGATTCCTCCAGTCTCTCTAGCTGGGGCTTTGACCCACTGTTCCTGCAGGCTTTCATATTGTCAGCTGTCCTATCCTTTCTACACGACTGCTGGAGTTGGACTATAGCCTTTCATTTCATTTTCATTTGGCTTCTTCCCCAACTTCCCATATTTGAGCACTTTGCTTATTATCAGTCCGGTCCCTCCTGTACTTTACTCAGTTCCATTCTACTAATTGGTTCGAACGTGGGCCTAACATTCCCTA
Organism: Dromaius novaehollandiae; assembly: GCF_036370855.1. Classification (NCBI taxonomy): domain Eukaryota; kingdom Metazoa; phylum Chordata; class Aves; order Casuariiformes; family Dromaiidae; genus Dromaius; species Dromaius novaehollandiae. Next base: position 11,887,583 of record NC_088105.1, on the reverse strand, counting down.
AAACAGAGTCACTTCCCCCCTCATGCAGTCACTGCCTTGCATTTAACACCCTCCCCAGACTCCCGGAGCAGGAACAACACCTCCTTTCCAAAGGCACTGGTGTCCTTGACTGAACGGATCTGTGACAGTGATCAATATAATCACTGATATATGATTGCATCCCATATTGGTTCTTCACAGCCCAGGAAACACATCCCCTGGCAGACACCGAAGATTGTAGGACAGATAGGAGGATGTCCTGGTGTGAAACCTATCTATTGCTCTTACCAATATCTTTCCCAGTAATGTCTCTATATTTCGGACCACCTGGGGAAGCACCAGTTTCAAACAGTCAGCAGTGTAAAACTGGGATGTTCACTTTAATTACTATTTAGTCCTCATAATTGTTGGGATTCTTGTACAGCCAGCCCAAGCAACAATATTTACCCAACCTTGCTGGTGACCTTGCCTTTCCAAGACACATGTAACACCCCCTTCCCTGGGGCTCCCAGATTATAAGGAGGTATCAAAGCCACTTGCCCCTCACTTGTGAGTAAGGAGGCAGTGCTGCAGAGATTATAAACACAAATCACAGCAGCAGGCCACTGCCGCCAGAGCCAGTTACTGTTCACCGAGAACTTCACTCTTCCCAGTCGACTGGGCAGAAAATTCACAAAAGAGACAAAAATCTCACCCAGAACTGCTGTCGGGTTGCATATCATATCCCACCCCCAAAAAGATTTAGGCAAGTAAAGGCCAGAACAAAGAGAAACTATCAAAGGCTGTTTGTTCAGTGAGGGTACCCCTATACTCCAGTGGTGTCCGGTGGCTGTGGCCCTGGGGAGCTGGAGGAGGCTGGGGGAACCAGTTGCCTTCCCTAGGAACAGGCATGTTCTCTCCGAGAGGAAAGGCCTGTGGCTATCTCTGAACTAGGGCAAAGCCCACAAACAGATCTGTCAGTCTCTCCTTGGACCAGAATGAAAACACCACCAGGACCTTTAAGCCTCACACACCATCATAATCTAAAACCACCAAACCCGCTGGACCTTGGTATATCAGCTTCTAGATGATGGAAGCCCTGCTCATGAGCATGCATTCAGAAGGGCGAGCTTGCTCCTTTAAAAAAAAAAAAAAAAAAGTGTGTTTGCATCAACAAATTACACTAGGAGGTATTTATTTTTATTTAAAACCCCAAACTCAAAACAAAAGTTTTACTTGTAATTTTCATTTAAAACCAGTGCCTTCTTCCTTGCAGGACAAGTGTGCAAATCAAACAGCCAGGGTGGAAGGAAACAGGCTCTTTATGATGAGCAAGGTGGTACGATGCAGTCCCACTGCATTAGACAGTTCAGCAGCACAGGGCCAGGCATGCAGAGCTTTCGGAGGCCCTGCGTTTGCAGGCAGGGCTCCGCAGTGAGCTCAAACTTACCTAGCACTCATATTCAACGGGCAGCCCACTGAACTGTTCAGCTCAGCAACTGTCCCCGGGGGCAAGCCACAGCCCAGCAGCAGCTTCGACCTTCCCACCCTCCATTTAATGAGTATAAATGTCAAGGTATCCAAGGGATGGGGCTCTTTGGGAGAAGGCCAGAAAATATTTGCTGGTGGTTGGAGAGAAGATGAGTGAACCACGGTTGTAGCAAGAAGGAAAATGAAAGGACGCATAAAACGGAGGAGGCTACTGACAGCCTTAACACGCTGCCTTTCCCCCAGTCTCAGACTGGAGAAGATCCCCAAAGGATGTAAATCAATAAACCTCCTTTGAAGCAGTACCAATTTACCCACAGTGAAGATCTGGCTTTCAGATTTTAGAGGCCCCAGGTAGGTGTTTCAGTGAAACCTGAATTTCAAGGCCCAGGCTAGGAAGACCCAACAAGCCTGCATTTCCCTGGCCTCGAATAAAAGCGCTGAAACACCTCCTGTGTTCCAGGCTGCTCAGCCCCTTCCTCCAGCTAATTGTTCTTTCCCCACTTGAATAGTCTATTTCTGGAACAATACAAGAATTAGGGCAGAGAGAAAGATGCTGGTGGAGCCCAAGGAGGAGTAGGGAGGGGAAGTGCCCTTCCAGGTCCCCACCATCCCCATGGAACAGGCAGTGTCGGGCTCCAAGCAGCGGGATAGGGACGGGGTGAGAGGACAGAAATGAGAGCAATGTACTGGGAAATTCTGGCCTCCCTGAGCAGAGCGGAAAGGGAGGCGAGGCAAAGGAAGCTGCAGCCTTTTGGTTTTGCAGGGAAGGGAATGCAGGTATTTTATTGTCGTCAACTCCCTCCGCAACTGAAATGACCAGCCCGGAGGTTGGCAGCAGATGCAAAGGCAGCAAAGGAACGTGTGCTCACCCAAAGCTGGCCTGTGCCTTCTGCTCAGGAGAAAACTGCCCCAAGTGTTCAGGGCAGCATTTGATGTGTTAAACCACCCTCTAAGCCAGACCTCAGACTGCCTAGACTGCCAAGTCCTCAGCTCAGCATCCCACAGGTTTGCTGACTCCCAGTTAACCTCATCTCCCAGCCCTGCTCCATCTCCCCTTACAGCCTGCCCAATGCTCCCTGGAGGGAGCTGGGAACGCAAAGCATCCCACAGGGATATGCTTTCAGCATCTCCATCCCTTCCTATTTCACCCTCTTCCTCCCATTCGGCTGAGACAGAGCCAGGCTGAGAAGGGTCAGACTCACCACATGGACCCCAAGGTTCAGTGTAAAGCAGGGAGAGCAGTTCCCAGGGCTTGGGTTGGAGATTGGGGAAATGACTCCGTGTCGGTCCTGAAAAGCCACAACTCCTGACACCCTAGGCAACTTGCTGATCTCGTGACCTGAAAACAAGGCTTAGTTAGGGGCTGCTCAGAGCTAATAGCCCTGGTTATTTGCCCTAGCATTTGAGCCAACAGATTGGCTCAGAAGCTCTCCCTGTTCCAGATAGCCAAAAAAGGGGACTCCTTCCATGCACACTCCTAGACACATCTGGCCAGCTGCTGTTCCTTGCTAGTGCCACGTGGTTGAAGTCAAAGGCATGAGCCTGGAGGGACAGCAAAGGCAAAGCATCATGAGAAATCGCAACACAACAGCACCTCCAGCCCTGCTGGCGAAAGAAAGATGGAAGCCCTGTTTTACTCCTTGATGGGAGAAGTGTCATTTACCAGAATACCTTGAGGCTATTTTCATAGCCCAGAAAAGCCATATAATGCAGAGAGAGTCAGTGTCCAACCAGTGCTTGGCAGATGAATGGCACACGGACTACAGACTGCAGGTAGAGCTTGCTGTGCAACCATCAGTCCTGTAGCAAAACCCCAGAAGAAAACAGCTCCTGAGATGCTCCACCATCACAGTCTGTCCAGAAGAAGGCAGTAGGAGATGTGATGTCCTCAGCAGCCTGCACCACATCTTCACTGCAGGCAGGACAGGGGCCTTCACTGTGTGGCGCACTGGTCATCTGTGAACGGACAGACACAAGCAATGCAGGAGAGCCCTTCTCCAGGAACAAGGTTTGGTTCACAGTGGTGAATACATACCTGCATTTTGATGTCAAGTTATCAAAGTGAGTCATTTCAAAGACAGCAGCAAGTTGGAGCAAACCACCCCCGTGTAGACATGGTTAGGCTGACTCCATTCAGTCTCAGGTTTCTCTTTACTGCGGAAACCCAAGTGATCCCAGTGACACGAGAATGGCATTGCCCTAGATTTACTCAGCAGAGCTGGGATTAGACTCTAACCCTAGCTCTTCCACAGCTCTTTTATCATCTGCCCTCACCACTGCTTAGCGCCAAACCCAAGTGCTGGAATACCCAAATACCATCAAATAAATTGCCTCAAAGGAAACCAAACAAGAATTTTTACAGTCCTGAGCCAGATCCCTGTTCTCATGCTTCATAATGAGAGAAGTTCTTTAGGCTGCACAAACCACTTACGTTAAAAAGGCAAATATCATCATTTACCTTATTTCCTGCTTTTTCTCTGGAACCCAATGCAGTTGAGCAAGATTTCATAATGCAGTGTTAGAGGTGTCCCTTAAAACATGGAACCGATGTATCCAGTCCCACAGTCCATCTAGGAACATGGGTTTCACCCTCATAAGGGTGGAAGATTGGTCTTGTTTTGATGCTGCAGTTGCAGAGGATTTTTGATCAGTGGATCTGAAAGGAAACATCTCTAGTGGGACACAAGAATCCCTTCATGACAAACCAAAGACAGAAACAAATTTCTAAGTCTTCCCATTAGGTTAAGTGTTTCTGGTGTCAGCACGCCTTCCTGCTTACTCTAACATCCTTCCCTCAGCTAAACCGCAATGAACTGTGGTGTCTGTTGCACATACATGCACACAAATCACACATGCTCTTCCTGGCCTGTTTGAGGCACGGCTTCCCAAGCTGTACCCTGTGCAAAGTGAAATCACCTGAATAGTGTCGCTTTAAAAGCCATGGAAGTGCAGAGAGCAGCACCAGCAGCAGTCAATAGCAATTTCCACCGCTGGGTCGATACCATCTGATGGCTGTGTAGCTGTAAAGATTGTTTCACACACATATCAGGAGGTGGGCAGGGGCAGGGAAAGTGGAATTGGTTTTAATGATTGCAGGATTCAAACTACTCCTGGCTCCCTCTCCCTCTTCTTCTTTCACAAGAAATACACACACAGAGAGTCAGAAATCAAATTTCCAGCCCTGTCACTTCCTATCACACCAGCTCCCCCAGGTTGGACTCCTTCCCAGTTTGCCAGGGAAGCTTCTCCTAATCCTTTGAGAAGTGCATTACCAAAAGACAGAGTTATAGGCTGTGTCCAAACATCCCCACGGTTTCAGGTCATTAGCTCCACTGGTTTGGACACAGAACTACAGCAAAAGTGCAGTGCTCAGGTTCAAACCCAAAGGGTCCACAGATGAGGGTAATTTGCACTATTTTAGCTTCCCAGACATGATCAGGATGCCACACAGGCAAGGAATAGCAGACAAGCGCAAACTAAGCACATAAATGAGGGAGGATCCCATGTTTAAGAGAAAATGTGTGAATGGCTACAGCCTAAAAAGGATAGCGCACGGCTTCTATTGCCTCAAAAAGAGAAGCGAGTGCACTAAGCATAGTGATACACTATCAACAGGCCTTTTTTTCACCTTGAAGGATCCCAGGAGACCTTGTGCATGTGTAACACATGCATGCACACACAGAGCCTTCCTTCTTCTTCCTCCAGCCCCTAAGAAATCAAGCCCTGCACCTGCAGCATTTTTATAAATACCTAAGGATCTCAGGGCATGACCACCTGGTTGATTCCTTTGTGGAAGGGAAAGGAGTGTGCGCGTGTGCACACATACACAATATCCATAGTATTTAGAAACATGCTCTCATGCAAAGAAACCTCCTGACCTCCAAAGTCCTTTTAGAAGCAGATATAGCGGCAACAGTACCCACTACTTGAGGCCTGGAAATGATGAAAAAGATCAGGCGTCACTGAAAGGGCTGAAGAAACTTAGGGAGGCAGGTTGCAATTAGTAGAGTTTGCTGAAGTTTTTAATCACCAGAAAACTAGCTGGGGTTCATTCACCAAAGCTATTCTTGCTTTAGGTCCAACCTCACAAATAGTTTTTTGCTAGAAAGAAATATAAAAAAAGAGAGGAAGGAAGAGAGGGAAAACAATTTCAGTATTTTAAAACAATGGATTTTTCTGTTTCATGTAGAAACACTTCTGGTTTCTAATTTGCCCATTAAAGAGGCTTGCAAGCTTTTCCCAACCATGCTGCCACCACGCTCCTGCCTCCCGCCACGCTCTACCTCTGTTACTGGTGAGGTGAGCTGGATCTGAGGCCTGATCTGACCTAAATCACCTCTTAACAGCATCAGTTTTGAGCAGGATCAGTTCCCTGAACAGGCTCACTGTGCTGTCACACAAGCGCCCATGCTAGTACTGCTTTCAATCAGTTTAAGGTGCCATCCTGATAAACCATTTCAACTTGTGCCATCTCTTAAACTGCAGACTAGGAGGTTCCCACATTAAAGCAGACTCAGGTAAAGAGCCTTTGCCGTAGGGGACAGGGCTACAGGGTCTCTCCTACTGTTGCTTCCCTTCCAAGTTTTTCTCCTCTTTGTAGCTTTTCCTTCTCTTCAAGCTCCATCCAGCCCTGGAAAGGCAGCAGGATCAGCAGCAAAGTCTCAGCCCTGCCAAAGTGTGCCAGAGCCTGCGCAGTGACCGCAGCAGGGCTCCGTCTGGTGACACCACCAGAAGACACGGAGAGAGCGACAAAAGTGGCAGAAGAAAAACAAAGCCAAAACCGTGGGTTTTCCTAAGTGCATTAGCTCAGCTGAGGAAGGTCAACACAACACAGCAGACCTCTGACCCTCGAAGGAAGCCAGCAAGTGCGATGGAAAACAAACTCTGGTGCTCTCCACACATGTGATGCTGATGGCAAGGCCGCCTGCACCCTTCAGGCTGTCTCTGAAGTGGAAAAGGTGCCTGTAACATGCTTTCATAAAGTGGAAAAGGTGCCTGTAGGTGTTTGACTCCAGAGGCTGGGACTTTAAAAAAAAAGCCCACATCAGGATTGTGTGGGGTGAGCCCCACACACTCGAAACAGCGGTAAGCTTTTAAAAGTATACTTTTAAAAGCACAGCTTTTACTCTGCCTGTGCAGGCTGAAAGGGCTCTGTCTGCTCAGCAGTCAAAGAAAATCTTCGCTGCGACTTGATCCCAGATACTGATGGAGCAAAAATAGCTGAGATTGGCATGTTCGTTAGGCTCACAGGTAAAAGGCACAGTAAGCAGCAAAACGCAAAATAAATAGTGAGAGTTGACAACACTGAGTGAGGGAACCTTGAATGAGAAATAAAAGACATTTTTGAACAGTGAGGGTAGTTAATCACCAGGTCCGGTTAACAAGGGAAATGGCAAATTCATCATCAGTCAGAGGTCAGGCACGGAGCCTGGACGTCTTTCAAAAAGCAACATTCTGGTTCAGGACCAAGACTGGAGGTTCAAGGGCCTCTCTCAGAGGAAAATAACACCCTCCATCCCAGCCGCTACAGGCGGCACTGCCTCGGGCTGTGCAGGATGTCCAGCAACGCCAACTCCGCTGCCAGGGCAGGCATCGCGCTGCTGCAGAGCCCCCATCCCGCACCAGAGCCGACTCGCTGGGGGAGAAATGAGCAGACAAAAATCACAGCCAGTGGCAGGGAGGGTGTGAACAGGCCCCAGATGTTGAAGGGAGCTCCTTTCCACCTCTGCAGCGCAGCCACACCGGGAAGCTTTCTCTCCCCCTTCCTGTAGGCAGCTCACAGGTGCCCAGGACCTGCTCACACCCTGGCCAGTCTCAGCGCATGCACTGGCGCCCAAGCTCTAGCAGCCAGAGCTGCCGAAGCAGAATAACAATCTCTTCTTCTTTACTCTTTTTAGTCCCTGTCTCTGCTCCTTCCTTCCTCTAGCTGCCATGCAAAAACAAATTCAAAATACTTGCTGTGAGCTGACCTCTCCCAGCACCACCGCACCACCAGCTCCCTCACCCCTCCTTGAAAATGGAAACAAAATCCAAGACAAAAGCAAAAAAAACCTTGGCATCCTAGATACACTCCAGCCCCTCGATCTTGCAGTCACCACATGCAGGAGAAAAGGAAACAGTCCAATTTCCAGCTTTGACTGTGGACAAGGAGAGCAAAATGCCAGCGAGCACGTCATAGCACCATACTCCTGTGTGGAAATGACTCCCCAGATCCCAACGAGCAAAGCTGTATTCGCTTCCTTCCCTCTGCCCCAGTCAATATGGCCAATTTAAAGAGGTTTCGGAAGAAAACAGGTGCCTGCAGCTCATGCTGCTTCCCTGACCCTTGTAAATCCCGTCTCTTGAGTGAATGGCTTGTTTGGAGAGAGCCCTCCGTTTGTTTGTCTGTGCTCTAGTGATAATAGCTCTAATTTATCTCTGAGCTGGGCAGGCATGTCTAATGTGTTTGAGTATTTAGAAGCATTACGGAGGTTTCATTTGGTCAATTGTTTCTTGAAATCCTTTCCCACACACAGAACAGCGATGCAAAGGCGGAATCGCTCCGCAGCTGGCAGGAGCCGCGGCGCAGCAGGGAGCCACGGCCTGCGCTGCCCGGCGGGGAACGGCTCCCAGGTCAGAGAGGAAGACCGCACTGCAGCACCTAGCAGTCAGGTCCCACAGGGTATAAACCCCATCCTGCACCCCAGCGATCTGCCCCTTTGCTCTCCAGCAAGCCATGCCAGTCCGCACTGGGAAAACTTCGTGGTTCTTTGCTCTCAGGCCACTTGTGCTGGTTTACACCCGGTGGGCAGCTCGCTTCAGCAGACACTGAGTTCCTACGCTGGGCAGAGACGTAAGACTTGTGAGAAGGAAGCAAGGAAAGCTCACATGAGAACCAGGGGAAAGGCCACCAAAGAACAACTGAATATTGGTCCTCCCAGAGCATCTAGTGCTATCAGTTATCCCACTGCTTTTCAATACCTGGTCTCAGAAATTAAAGACCAAACGACCAACCTGACAGAGACGATGACATGATACCCTGGAACGTGCTACCCTGTCTCCTCCTGCTCAGACCTTCCAACTGTGTCGGGTTTACCATCTATATCCCCCACTTTGTATCTCAGCTCCAACTTGATTAGGTAGGTTTAGCTTGCAATCTGCACTGGGAAATTTGGACAGTACATTGTAGCTAATCTTAAATTAACCTTTCTGCATGTCCAGGCAAATTCCAGTTTTCACCTGAAACTAACTGAAAACCCTGTAAGCTGGGTCACGGCAGAATGGGTTAACCTCTGTCCATGCTAGGAAAGGTGGGGTTGGGTCATAGGTAGCTAGAACATGCTATCTCACTATAATGTTACTTATGGTTCAGGCATCCATGGTGTAACACGCTACCTCGCATCCACTGAGCTGTGCTAGCAGGCCCGCATGTGCTTCGGCCCATGACAAACGCAACGTCATGTGCCTCAGCTTAAATCAGTTTCGTGGAGGTTTCTGCAATTCTCTTCATGCCATTTCAGCCAATTTTAGCTGCGAGTTGAGAGACTGTTACCAAGGTTCAGCTGACTGATGGTAATTTTTCAGGTCACTCGTATGGGATAAGGAGCCTGAACCAAGTCGGCTCTGCCCTCTTTTCTCTCCCCGTCTAAACACAGAAGCAGGACCACTGAGAATCAGGCCTGTCGTACAGTATCTGCAGCCCCAGGAAAACCCAAAGCAATTCAAACACTGAGTTTTAGTATGAGCAAATACACTTTGCTCCTTGTGTCCACCCTCCACTCCATCCCATGCACTGAGATGCAGCTGATCCTGGGGTGGAGCACATCAGGCACCCTGCGCCACTGCACAGCCCTGGAGGAAGGGACGACTTCAGTTCCCAGCTAGGATCACGAGGCTAATTTATAGAGGCCGAATGTAATTACTTACCCTGGACCATGGCCAGGACACCAAGGTTAACACCCTCACTCTTAGAAGAGTGCCAGGGGAACATTAGAGGGACGCTGCCAAGTCATTTTATATGCCTCGAGTTCAGGTACTGCAAACAGCAAGCTTTAGTGAGGGCCCGTTGGGAGGAAAAAGGTTGTCATGGAATTTTTTTGAAAGCAAAATAAAAGCAAGGGGTTGCTTTTTGCTTGTTTGTTTGTTTTTTTAACTTAAACTTTGCTGTGCTGCGCTAAGGACCAAGCACAACAGCCAGGGACATACAAGAGCCCTGCAGAAAAGCGATGGCTCACCACTGCCTGCTCCGGTTTCTCTGGAAAATTTCTATCCTCTTTGGGGCACCAGCAACACCACAAAGAACAGGGTCACTCTGCATAGGGCATCAAAGCAGCACAACGAGGTCAAATTGAAGAAGCAGGACCTGTGGCAAATGCTCAGCAAGGCTGAGAGCATTTATTCAGGCCTGGAGAGCTACATTAGGACTCTCACTGACGTGTGTTTGATTTGCAGAGTGTCCTCTAAAATTTCATACCATGGACTTTTCTTCCTTTTTTTAATTTTTTTAAATTTTTTTTACTTTTTTGCTAGCTGCACAAATGAAGGAAGATCTTGCACTTTCGGGCCAGGGATTGGAGGGACAAAAGCTCATGTCTTGGCTTTGCTAGACAAATCTTGTGAGACCTTGAAAACATCACTTCATCTCTGTCCCCGAGTTCCTCGTCCGTACCACGGCCTTGGCAGTGTCTGAGCCATCATCTCCCGGAGCAGGGGCTGGCACAGACACCGCATCTGTGCTGTGCCGTCCAGAGCTGGCTCACAGCTCAGCTCGACAGACTCTTACAGCACTGGCAGGAGCTTCTCATGACTCTGACTTTATCTTTTTTTCCACGCAGGTTAAAACAGATTGAAATAGCCCTTGTTAAAAATAAAGTCGGCTCAGTTTAGCCTTCCTTCCCTCCTCCCCCCACCTCCCATTTCCTGGAGTATTTGCAACAGGCAGCTGGTTGGGAGGTTTTTCCCCAGGGATTTTGTCTGTTATTTATAAAGCTTTGATGAAAACTGCAAAAAACCATTTCAACTTCCAGGTGACCTCTCTCCTGCAGCAGTCCTGCTCCCTGCAGTGACAAGGCATCATGATGGCCATGGGTTCAGGGACCACCTCCAGAGACCATTGGACTCCGTGGACTTTTTGCCTTTGCCTTCCCGGGAACTTCCCTCCAACCTCCCCCAATGCCCCCAAGGGATGTACCGATGAGGGGTGCAGTTCCCTCCACTTAGGCTTTACTATTACAGCAAAAAAGTCACAAAAGCCCACCTCTCAGCAGCACCGTCTTACTGGCAGGAGGCCCTGGTGATGCCTGGTTTGGAGGAATTTCCAAAGGCTGTTAGCAGAAGACCTTGGAGGACTCAGGCTTCTGTCCCCTCCTGTTTTTAGGGCAAAGTAGAGAAAAAAAGTGTCACAGAAACCTCCCTCCTGAATACTGTGCTGCCTGGAGGAGAGCAGGGCTGGTCCCATAGTGCATAGAGCCAATGTGGGCATCTAGCACCTGCTGATGTAACCAAAAACCCAGGTAAAAAAACAAGCGAAAAGAAACTCTGGGGTTAAATCATAAACCAGCAGAGGAAAAAAGGTAGGGCAGAACGCCAGCTCCCTTCCCCTTTATAGGTCTCCTTTCCAGCAGGAGAGTAAGGACAAACACGGCAAGAATAGCAGCCACTCGTGGCAGCGCTCCCCTTTGCACGTCACCGTCGGCAAGGCTGCGCCCGCGGGGGCCTCTGCTCCCCCTGCACCGCTCCCGGCGGGACCTGCTACGGTGCCTGGCTCTGGAACCGGCCAGAGCAGAGGCACGCATTGCTCCCTTTGCTCCTGCGGCTGCCTGTGGAAACGCTTCAGAGGTGCGTACCCATGTATTTGTCTGTGTATATGCACGTGCGTATGTATCATGGAATGCATAGGATGTATATATTGAGATAAATAATATTTTGAGAGCAAACATTTCATTTTAAAAGTCACTCTGTGACAACAAGTTAATTATCTATCATATCATCTCTGAAACCCAAACATTTTGAAAGCTAGGAAATAACTAATTAAGAACATCATAAATCTTACTCTGTCTCACAAGCCCATTTTCCTAAGAAATAGGAAGATATACATATTTCATCACAATGCAACATCCTTAACTCTGACCTATAAGATATTAATGACTAGTTCATGCAGGTTCATTATCTAAACACTTTCTTGCAAAGGTTACCGCAAGGTAGCACAGGGTAATCATTCGATAACACACTCCGGGCAACCTGACTTACAATAAATCTGTAGATAGAGATAGTTAGGAGAAAAAAAAAAATCCAACATTGTGATACTCTTGTCTAGCACAAGCCACATGACTTCCTCAAATACATTTTGCTTTGAACCAGGACAAATCTTATGGAGGAAGAAAATCAGCAACTCCCAGCTAAAGCTTCCCACCCTCTTCCTCCTCCAAGGCCGTCTTCCTTGGAGCAGACACCCGCTAGCCTGCAGCCCCAGTTCTGCTCCCCGCGGAGACGGCAAGCGCCAGTACCCTGCAGGCTGTGCGAACAGGCCAACGGAGGATGCAGCTTCCACAGTGCCCCATCCACCACCCGCTCTTTGGTGCTTTCCTCTGACACCGCGTTAGCCAGGGTGTGGGCAAACAGCCAGCCATTTCTAGAAAATAACTTCAGGTTGATCCTGGATAGAGAAACTTCAATTCAGTGGAAAAATACACAAAACTAGGCCAGAACTAAGACACTATTAACATGCTCAATGTGACTGAAGAGCTGAAGGACTTGAACATGGGAGTTTTTTTTTTTTCTTTGTAGTTAGAGCGCAAAAAGCAGATGGAACAACCATTCAAGCAAGGATTTGAGCCTGGAACCATGCTTAAAAATAAGAAAGATTTTCACCCTAAGCATCAAGATTGTAAAAGCAAAATAGATGGGATGAGGGAGACATCAGCAAAGGAAGATACACCTGGAAATCAAGAAATACAGGAACAAAATGCAACTTGGCAGGACTCAGGCAGAGGATACAAAAACACACAGCAAAAAGCATTTTCACCATAAAAGAAGAGCAAGGGACACAGTACAGCTGCCCTACACTGATGGCAGAGGTTTGGACGCGACCTCAAAAAATGAATCAGTCTTTTGCCTGTGGTTCCAGTGCCTGGCGAGTGCAAAGGCAAAGGATAAGCCTGTAGAAACAGCAATGATCCTTGCTTGTGTGGATGCTCTGGCGGGGAGGAGGAAGGCAGGTACTCCTCATCAGCAAACGCTCAGACAACCAGTTTATGGGAGTCCTGCTCCTTGACTGCAGGGTAGGAAAAACAGCCCCTCTTGTCAGCTCTACAAACCTGGTGGGCTGATCTCAAGAGCCTGGAAAGCTTCAGAACAAATTTTGAGGTCAAATAATTTGGGACTCAGAGGCCACTATATGGAAAATGAGCCAAAACGCAACGTGGCTCTAGCGAGCTTAGATCTTAGTGGATAAATCCCCAAACCAACTTCCTAGATGAATCATGGGAGGTTCAGTTGGGGAAGATTTTACTAAACAGTGGCCCATGGGAAACATCCCATTGCGGTGGGAGGATGGCAGTTAGAACAAGGCTGGTGCCGTGAATCAGGAAAGAGGGAGGCAGAGCAGGGTTAAGTAAAAGGACTGCAGAAACGCCCCGCAAGAGAAATGTGACCACGTCCCAGTGCTGGCTGGGTTCAGGTGCACAGCCCAACACAAGGACGACCCATAGAGAGGGCAGCACCTTCCAGACAAGAAGTCCCTCAAGGGCTCCTCTGTGCAGAGAAACAGCAAAGGCAGGAAAAGCATTACACCACGGAGAAGCATCTCCCTCTGCTTCCTTCCGGCACCAACAGCTGCCTCTGGCCAGCGGCTGCCAAACCCCAACCCACTTCTGACACCGGGAGCCAGTGCCACAGCAGGACCAGAAACCCTGACCTCAGGGCAAAGCAGGTTTTGATGCAGTCCAGAGTGGGAATTCAAACAGATCTAAACATACTGCTACAGGGAGGCTCTTATACTGCTAAAAATAGGCTGTGCATTTGTGAATGCCATTTGCAAGAGAATTTAAGTTAAAGGGAAAAAGGTGCTTTTTATACTGGAATTAAAATGTCTAGACAGAGCCTTCCTGGTGTAACTTCCCATGTAGACAGGGACTAAGAAATACTTTGGCAAAAAATCCAGCAGGAGCCATTTTAAAAGTCTTTGATCTCAAGAATGACTTATGCCATGCAATGAAGTCTGCGTTATGGCTGTTCATTACATGGACCCTAAACACTGGAAAGCCAGAGGATTTTCTTTGATGCCGCAACAGAAATGAATGGCATAGACAATTCTGGCCCTGAGCGTGAGGGCATATCTCCCTCTAGCTGCTGGTCCTGGGGTCTATGCAGCCTTTGACCACCTGACGCCTGCAAAAGCTCCCCTCCAACCTCTCATACAGGCCACCGCTTTTAGTGCTGAGGGTCTTGGAGTGACTTCTTGCTGGCTGCAGTGCTCCTTGAAGGAACTCAGATGAGCTAAACTCTTGGAGAGGACATACGCCAAAAGGGAAGTAGAGAGGCCAAGAGTAAAAGCCACAAGGTCGATGGCCTTTTTAAAATAAGCCAATATTGATTAATCATCATGGAGATGGTGTGCAGAGAGCCCAGGGCTCTCTGCAAAGGAGAAATCACACAGCCAAGACACGGGGGAGTTATTCCCCTTCTTAGTAGCCCAGCTAAAAGCCACAAAACCCCCTTCAAGTCAAGCTTACCCCTCTGGTGTGCAGCAAGATTCATGCAGTGCTCACAGTCTCACAGACCTCCCAGAGGCACAACCTGCCCCAGCACCTTTCTGTTTCACTGGCACATTCCCAGGCCAGTGGCCTGCAGATCTCCAGCCTGCCCTGACCACAGCGCTATGCCACTCTGCTTTCACAAATGTCAAACTGGGCCTCCGAGGCTCTCTTGCAACTCCGGGGCTAGCACCAGAGCCATCAAAACATCCGAAACCACCAAAACGTCCCAGTAATTCTGACCTCAGAGGAAGAGCTCATCCCTGGCACACTGGAGGTCGGTTGCATGAAGATCAGTGGGTCTTTGCAGGATCCAGCTGGTAGTTGGTAGGAAGGTCAGAGGGAGAAGGTAACCGGCTCCCCATAACTATCTACATCTCCCATGGGGGTGACTGGAAGAGAGGGACCTTTCCAGAGCCAGCTAGAAGGAAGGCTGAGAGCTTCAGGCAGCCTATATTGTGTCGCAGGGAGGCGAGAGCAAAGGAAACTGCTTTGCTATGGAGATGCAAACCTTTTTTGCTTTTTGAAGAGTTAGATGGGCCTTGATTTAGATGGGTGGAATCTGGTGGCTGAGAGGTCACAGTTGGCCTGGCTGGTTGCACTGACATGTCCAAGTCAATATCTTCCTTATATGTTCAGATCCAAACTTCAGACCCTAATTTGGAAGAAAACATCTGTAAATCTTAGCCTGATGGTCCCTTCAGCCAGATAGTGGACAGCAGCTCTGGAGAGGTTTGTGCATGTGAAAGAGAGAGATTTCTCCGCCTGCCAAGAAGCCAGCTGTAACTCCTCCTCCCAGCAGGTGCAAGCTGGGAATCCAACTGATCCACAACAAAAGTCTTCGCTTAGTTGCAACTTATTTTCTTCAGATACCTCTGGGCATGTAACTACTCTGGAAGTGTGAACAGGCTTTGAGGAGCAAGAGACAAAAAGCAGCAGGAAAAAGTAAAAATTTCAACAACTAGAAAGGGTCCTGCTAAAACACTCACAGCTCAGGACCCCGCGAAAAATGCTCAAGCACAGCAGAAACCTCATCAGCACAAACACAATTTCCAGCTCAGATCACTTTTCTAAGCCAAACCAATAAGAGAATTAAAAAAAGACTCCGTAACCCAGCTGAGCACAATCCTGAGGATCCTTCTCTTTCCTCCTATCAGGTGGGTTGCATGTCTAGGAACTGATCTTCAGGCTTTTCCAGCACTGGTTGTAGCAAAGAGGCATCACAGAGCAAACGTGACTTCAAGCCACCTTCCAGTCTAGGGCCCGGGAAAGTCTCAGACCTTCGGTATATTCAGCTTGTTTCCCTCAGGATCTGAAAGCAAGGAGTGCCTATATGGCAAAGCAACGGCCAGATCTCTGCTATTCCCCCTGCACGCCTCTGCAAGATTATGCAGACCTCAGAGCCTCCATGTCACCTGAAGGTCCCTTTACACTGGTGGTGTAATATAAGGGGGGATCAAGCATAACTGCAAACCAACTGTACAGGACATCTGCTACAAACCCTGGCAGGACCAATGCGTGTGAATAGCCATGTACACACAGGCGTGCGCGCGCACACACACACACACACACAGTGTCCACCTTGCAAAGTTTCCCCTGGATTTTTGTTACCATGTCATCTATTAATTACCTAATTACATCTTCTAATTATGGGATTCCTCCAGTATTTATACTCATTACATAAATGGCGGCAATTACACTAATTAGGTTAATGATACAGGATAACAGTCTACAAATTGCTTTAAAGGGACACTCTCAAGGCACATAGGCCAAAGATGCTCCCCAGCAGGTCAGCTCATGGGTGGCAAGCAGACATGCTCCTGCCAGGCTGTCCCCCTCACCCCATGTAGCTGTTGTCTCCTCGTATGGCCCGTACCTGATCACTGAGGCTGCAATTACTGGGGCTAAGGAGGCCTTGCTCTGCTTTGAAAGACAGAGAGCTGTTGCAAGGAGTGATATCAGGGAGATAAGGAAGTAATGCTCTCTTGTTTTGTTGCTAGATTGCTTTTGCTGAATACTGCGGTCCGCTATCTAGGTGCGACTCCTCTATGAGTTAGGAAGTAGAGAAAGGGCTGCAAATATTTCTTCCCTGGCTGTCTGGGGATCCAGGGCTGGAGGCCTGGGAGGAGGAGGGCAGAGCACTCATGTCCTCCCGGGCACCACAGTGCCCGTTCCAAATGCAGCCCAGAGTCCTCAAGTCCTGCTCAGCAGTACGTAACCCTATTACTTGCCTGTAGGCTTTTCCAAAATTAAAGATTTGTAGCAAGGAAATCTGGCTCCCTCTGCTCTAGCAAGATCCTCTGAGCTCCAGTGGCACTTTGCAAAGCAAAGCATGTGCCTGGGGTGAAAGACAAGCCACAAGAGGCTGGAAGGAATCTATTTTGCTGAATGTACTACTTGCCAGGTTTGCTGGAGGCCGATCGGCACATGACGACGTTCCTGCCCCTACATCTCACCCAAAAGGATCCTAAAATAGTACCAAGCTCCATTACTCTCTGGAGCAGCCTAGATCACAGGGAGAAAACTTTCTCACTTCGATTCAAATGCAGCCACTTCTCCGGTGAAACACGGGAGCTCTTTGCAGCAGTTTAGAGCGTGATGAATGGCCCTTTGTCCTGCAGCCACTAAAGAAAGAGAATGTAATTACCCAAACTGGAATTTGGCCAGGACACAATTTTACGCTGAATGAATCTTTTCCCCCCCTTAAAGTGTTTGCAAATCCCCCTTTAAAGATAAAATCCCAGAATAAAATCCAGTGCTTGCTTCAAAATTGGCCCAGTTCCATTATAAGTCAACTGAACAACTCCATTTTACACCTTTAAGGCCATGGATCTCAGTATGTTGCGCAAGAGATTTCATTATTGGCAAGGTTGAGGAATGCTGATTTCTGCTACTGAACTGCTGTCTTAGCCCTAAACTATATCCCCGTGTCAGCTGCCCAAAGACATGTGTAACCAGGTCCATTTTCTGAAAGATATACAGCTGCGTCCAGCTTTATAGCCTGTTCCAGGAGGACATGGCTGGCACTTCCACTGGAGCACGCTGACCGGTCTCCACTCAAACAGGCAGGGTCTATGGCTCCAGCGGGAGTCTTGCAGGAGCATATATCGATTGTAAATAATGTCTCAATATCCTATAGTAGGTCATAAATCAAAAAAGGGTTGAAATATCTTTTCTCCAAGGGACTCTTTTTTAAAGGAGTCTATTTCTTGTTTAGCAGTTTTCTTTTTAGAGTTACTGCATCAACCTTTTACCCCCAAGTGCCAGGTTCAAAACAGGGCTGGTGATCCCCACTCAGCCTTCCCCAGGGACGTGCAGTGGCTCTGCAATGAATCTGGGCTCCCACCATCACGTGGGGGCATATTCACGCCTCCCACCCAGGCGTGAGGGGGGCCCTTGCCTTGCAGGTGCCTTGCTGAGCGAGCCAAAGGCCATGGCAGCCATGTCTCCTCTGGTGGCAGACTATGACCTGGGGAAGATTCTCAAACATAACAGGGAAGATTCTCAAACATAACAGCATTAGAGACGCTCACCGTGGAGGTGGGAAGCTCATCGCTGGGGTGCAAAAAGCAGAGATGCTCCCCACTGGGTACAGAGCATCACCCATCTATGGGACTGGGGTTCATCTGTGGCTAAAGATGCTGCCTTTCAGGTGAGTTATAAAACTGAGATCCTGCCTGCTGTATTTTCCTGCTAACACGGTAGCCTGCATGCTGATGGTCAGATGAATGGCGCAGGAGAATACTCTGCCCACTGGTGACCACATGACCAAGATCCTGGTCATCATCATCATCTTCGGTACCCAAGAACCAAGGGCTCCATTGAAGCTTTGCTTAATCAGGCAGTTTCCAGCCAGGTCGTACACACACCATTTTCAGTTCCTCTGCAGTCAATTGACTGTTCCCAATCCAGAAGATAAAAATAACCTTGGGCCAGTGAAGACATCAGCTTCTCTCCTGTTCCACAAGCCACAAGGATCCCTCAGAAAGCCTAAGCCTCAACTCAAACCTCTCCCTTCCTTCAAAAGAAAGGAAGAAAAACAGGTCTCCTCAGAGGTGATTACTTGCAGACCCTTTTGGCATGATTCAGGGAGACACCCTTTTTGTCGTGTCTCTATAGGGCCCCTGGTGCAATGAGGCTTCAAATCCAGGTCTCTCAGAGTTCCTAGTTAGTGGATGGCTGGGTTGGGAAATCAAGGAGTGGCCAGGTCAGAAAATGACTCATTTGAGAGGAAACACTTGCTGGCAGGGAGGAGAGCTGGCCTGAAAGTAAATCCTTCCCTTCCTCTGAACCTTCCTTCTCTTTGGAGAGCGGCTTTTCCATGGCATCCAGCCCCTCTGATGAGGAAAGAGGAGGCATCCGGTGAGACACAGTTCACATCTCGGACACTGCTGGGGAGGCACTCGCAGTCAGTCCCTTGAGCTAAAATAGCTGCTGTCCAGAAAGAGTCTCAGAGAAACGCGCATCTTCCCCAGCCAGTCCTAAGCTCTCCCTTTCCCAGAAGGATAAGAGCTCACTGCCTGGGGCTGGTGTCTTGCAAAATAACAGTTTCTCCAATCACTGCATTATTTTGCAGAGGGGAAAAAAAAAAAAAAACCTACTTCAGGCCATTTTTAGGGGTATTGAGCAGATGGAATTGAATACCTGGCAGAAGGCCAGAAAAAATACAGTTCACTTTCTTTAAAACTCTCTAAAAGTGACCTGAGCTGAGCGTCCCTGTTGCATGATGCTATGTGGCACTTGGGGACACCTCCACTCCCCCTCCCAGTATGCATCCCACAGCAACGCCTGGGAGGACATAGGGGGCTGGGAGACCTGGACACTAGCATGGATCCAGGAGAAAAAGCACCCCAGAAACCCAAAGGACAGGGGTCTGCCCCACAGCTGTTCCTGACAGAGAGAAACATCAAGGCCCCAAACCAAGCCAGTGCTGCTGTCTCCCATGTGTCACCAGCCTCCTGCACTGGGGGACATGCCACCCTCATGGCCATAGCCAGCAGGACACCTCCAGCACTGCCTCTGTAGGACCAGGTCAATAGTGGTCTCCCCAAGTCTAAGAAGAATTTGAGCTTGACTGGCAATACAATCAAGTGCACGAAAAGGTGCAACAGGATCCTTTGGGACCAAAATATGAGCTGCGATATTTAAAGAAGCCAGGAGGGAATAAAAGGGAAGGAAGGGTAGGAGGGGAGTAGCGTTTACCTGCACAAAAGCAAGAACGCCAACAATAACCCAGCTCAACTCCAGATTGCACAGGAGACTTTAGAGAAGGGGGTGGGAGGCAAGGTGGGAAATTACCAGGAGCTAAAAAAACATATATGTAAAAATTAAAAAAAATAAAATAAAATTGTATCAGCATTGACTAATAATTTCCGGGCTCTGTGCAGATGTCATTAATGACCCTTTTTATTCATGCAGGAGTTCCCAAAGAGGAGCATAATGTTCCATTAGTAATAATTGAGAAAGTCTCCTGTCGGGATTATGTCAAAACCTAGAGATGCTGCTGCTGCCAAAACATTTTGGTGACAAACGTGTGAAGCGTTTGACAGAAGGTGCCACAGCAGGTTGAGGCGGCTTCAGGAGGGGAATCCTAGGAAGAGAGAAGAGGTGGGAGACAGCAACAGGGTTAGAGCTGAGCATTGATTTACCCAGGGAACACAGCGTCCTACTTTTCATGGATCCTACCAGCCTGGCCTGGCCTGGTTTGCGCTTGCTGATCTCCT
Source organism: Dromaius novaehollandiae (assembly GCF_036370855.1). Taxonomy (NCBI): domain Eukaryota; kingdom Metazoa; phylum Chordata; class Aves; order Casuariiformes; family Dromaiidae; genus Dromaius; species Dromaius novaehollandiae. The sequence goes on along the minus strand of NC_088105.1, from coordinate 11,867,680 downwards.
CATTGCAGTGCCGCTGCTGCACTAGGACAACCCTAAGTACAGAATAAACTCACATCTACACCTCTTGTGCATCTCAAGCTCTTAGTCATTTAACAGTCATGAGCCAGCTTACGAGGCATTTATCCTGCTGCCCTTGCTTTGCAGAGAGCCAGCAACAGCTCTGAGGAGGTCTGGGATGATGAACCGTCAGATGCCAGCCCGCTTCTGGCCACAGTTGCGCCCAGCTACACGCTGCTTAGAAGCACACAGCCCACAGGAGTCAGCAGAAATCACTTCTCCTCTCCTACCACAGAGCTGAAGTCATGCCTGAAACACAAGTAAGCCTACCCCCATGGACACTAGCCAACCTAAGGGTCTGGGTAAATGGCCAGCTTTAGACTGCACAGAGAAAAAGACAAAGTCAAATGGTCTTCCTGGGAATTTTTTTGTATTTGCATGATGCAATTTAGTGTAGTTTGTGCTTTTTTCTTTTTTTAAAATTTCTCATAAAGGAAAAAGAAAAGGAAATTTCTCACCCAACAGCAGCTGGATCTAGACTGAGTCATATGGATTTGCTGAATTGACCTGAGGCACAAACAGGGCTTGGTGGTGGCAGCCCCTCCAGGAGCTGCAGGGCTCCTCCAATGGAGCAGCCTCGCTCACAGGACAGAGCCCACCTCCTGTGGTTGCACTGAGGTCACGCTGGTACCTTACAGAGGTGCTGCTGGGGACTGCTCAGGATCTTGGCTGACCCATCTCCTATCACAATCCCAAGATTTTGCAATACATCAGCAACATATACTCCGCCATGGCTCAGAGCCCTGGATCCTTTTGTCCAGGGATGACCGAGTCCTCATGTCACCAGGGAATGGCAGAGATGTTGCGACACGTCGACTATTTCTTGCTGTTTATTGCTGCCCACTGGCCAGAGAAGGGACCACTGCAGTCACTAGCGCAAAAGGCAAGAAAGCCATAACCCGTGACAAAGCCACCGCGAACGTTGAACCCAAAGTTTCCCATTTGAGCAGGATGGAGAAGATCTCTGATGACACAAGTACAGTTTTCTCCTTTGTATTTCAGCCTCCAGCAAGGCTGGACAAGACCTTTTGAATGAGGAAACACTGGTGAAATTTAGACAAACGGGAAAATAAAATCCTTCCACCAGGGCTTTCCCGATTACAATCAATGTCTCTTTTTTAACCAGCAGAAGTCAGAGCCCTGCTTGACCACAGCTGGGATGTAAGTAGCAGCATTACATCAGTGCTGCAGATGCCACTAGAAAACAAACAAGGAGCAAAAGGTTTTCTAGGCTTCGGTCCTTTCCACAGAGGGGTCAGTCAATGCCCGGAAAGAGCCAAGATAAAAATGTTCTTTCCTCAGTCCTCATCCTGCCTCATCAAGCCCCTCCTGGGACAGGCGCTCCCAAGTATTAGTGTATCCATAAGCCAGCTATCCTGCTTCCTATTCAGAAACTATTTATTGTAGCCCACAGCACAGGGAACTGTGCTGCCAGCTGGCATTGGCACAAGCTGGCTGGCTCCGGGTGTTGTGTTGCGCCGAAGCCCATGCTGCAACACGGGGGCTGGCACAGCTTGGCTCCACAAGACCCTCAAACTTGAGAAACGTGAGTTGCGTGGCTTGGGCCAAGCTCTGGGAGAAGTTCCCAAACAAGACTGACAAGGACTTCTCAGGTGTCTGGTGGGAACTGAGGACAAGCTGGGCACACAGGTGACTCAAAGTGAGCTGGCAAAGCAGCTCCAGCTCCCCATCCTGGTGCAAACAGAGGCTTTGCCCTGCAAGCACGGCTCTTCCTGCAATGCAGCCTGGCACCGAGCACTGTGCACTGTTTGAGTGCTGCAAGCAGCGCACCACCAACCTGCTGCACGAAACCAGGCAAGTCCTCAGCTGAGTCAGTGACTGCTGCCAGAGGGGTGAAAAAAAGGACTTACGCTGTGAGCATTAACCCAGCTGCAGTAATGCAGCCAGGCAGGCCCACATCAGAGCACCTCAAAGTCAGCATTGCACAGAGCCAGGCCTCCCCACGGACAGAAGAGAGTTTGGCACCATGACGTTACTTGCCTTCTCTGAGCGGGGTGGTATTTGGAGCAGAGACGTTGGTTCAGGCCCAGAGCAGACAGCATGTACAGCCATGAAATTTGGATTTGGATCCAAAGCTGGAGTCTAAAAAACCACCCCAGTTTGAAGTGGGGTGGTTCAGGCTCATTTCTAGTCCCCAGACTGCAGCAGAAGGGCCTCTCTTCCCCAGGGCAGAAACAGAGCAGCTGGTACTCTTCAGCCCAGTTAACAGACGAGGTCTGGCCACCACAGCCGAGGGCTGCTCCAGATTTGTTTTCTAGTGGTTTATTCATTGAGAGGCTGCCAACGTGTGAGCAAAGAGAAATGTACACTGGCCTGATTCTCGCCCACCCCAGCCCTGGCTTGCACCAGAGCAAATCTGCTGCAAGCTGGAGTTAAGACCCTGCCGAATCAGGGCATGCGCTTGGCTTTTTGCTGTAATCACGTCACTAAAGGAAGGAGCCAGGGTACATTAGCACTAGGGCAATGGCGGTATGTCTGGAACGGCTCCAATTGGAGCAGTTCTCTCAGCAGGTCCCACAGGCCTCTCTGCACACTCAGCCCCAGGACATCCTGTGCTCTACTGTGCTCCCCCATCTCAGAGGATTCAAGACATGCTAGGAGTGGGACATTCACAGAGCCTGGCTTGAAGCAGCCAAATCCGTGCATTGCATTGGTCCCCAGCATCCACCAGTGCAACCAGCAAGGACAGCCCCTGGTCCAAAGGGGGAAAGGGGAGCTGCAAGGGGGAAAGGAGCTGCCCAAGGCCTCCCAGGTGGTCAGCAAGAGAGGTGGTTGTGGGGGGCACACCTAGGGCTGATGCTACTGCCAGGTGTCACATCACATGTGTGCACGTGCCCCCATGCCTGCAGAACGCCTATCTTGCCCCCTTCAGTGGCTGGGTCACAGGCTGCCCTGAGGTCACATATAGCTGAACAAGAACCACCGTCTTCACCTTAACACCTGTGGGAAAGCTGCTCTTTCCTAGGCACAACGCAGTGGCCTGATCAAGTCAGTGGCAAAAGTGCCATTGAAAAGAGTGTGAAGGCTGATTGCTGTAATTGAGCCTACCAGGGGAATTTCGGTCTGTGGAAACACACAGTACATCCCAGCCTCTGTAAATGGGGGGTGGAGAATATTCGAGCTGTTCCTTTCTAGGACTAATGATGATGGGTTTTTGCTAGGACTCAAGCTGGCACGGATGAGAGCTCCTGCAGAGCGCAGAGTCAGCCAAATTAAGTGCTGGTCCTCCCTTGGAGAAATCCAGTCTAGAAGAGTTAGTCACAGGATGCTGTCAGCTGGGGTGCTGGCTATTTAGAGAAAGAGGCAGCAAGTGAGGAGCCCCGTGTCCTAGTTACGATTCAGCTAACTCCTCTGGTTTTACAGCCTGCGTTATTTAGATAGCAAAAGCCCAAGCTGTGATAGCAAGAAGATGCAGGAAACATGGGTAGAAGATGCTCAAGTATCTCTCCTCTTATCACCTGGGGCCAAAAAGCAAGTCTTACACAGAATTGAGAAGAGGAGAAATATGTAGCTCTGCATGTGGACAACATGTGCAGATATGTCCATGTTAAGAGGCATTAAGAATTCACACTACAATCAATGTCTTTTTTACTATCTTCCCCCTTTTTGAAGTTACTTTTTTATAAGGCCAACAGAACCTCCTCTCTGCATGTACATGTATAAGCATATTCCAACATATGGTCAAATATCTGCTGATCATTTATCAATCATTTCTAAATGGCTGAGTGTAAAGAAGTTAACTCCTGTCTAAATGTAAAATATCATACTGGATGCGAGTCCTGTCTCAAAGGTTCGTAATACGAAAGGTGAACATGGCAATCGCATTGCTCTCTTGCCTAGTTTGGAAAATTATTACTAAAATACGTAACACGACTTTTTCTACCAAACTGATTCTTAGCAGCTGAATCCAGAGAGGAAGAGTGCAAGGAACACACTGCTGGTACTTGTGGCTAATTGCTGCTTTTTCTTTTGGGTCTACTCGATTTGAAATATTAAATGCAGAGAAAACATCTATTTTTCTTCCATAACCTGGCAGTAGAGGAACTGAAATATGTTTCTTTTTTCCCTTTTTTATAAGCAGGGAGTATAAGCTGTTTTATAGTAACTAGATAAAATTACACAGTATTTTACTCAATGGAAAAAATACGGATCTCCGTACAGCGATATTTCTCCTATCTTTCTTGCTGACTGTACATTAACATGACTACTCCGCATAATTCAGCTTTGCAAAGCTGTGAGGGACATTTTCCAGCTCAGGCACCTCATGCCAGCCAGTCCGTCCCATCGCCCCCTTCACCAGGGCAGGGGCATGGAGCTTCTGGGACAGTGCGGCTGTCCCCAGAGCAGGGACATGCACCCAGGACCACCACGCTCTGTAGTCATTTGCATCACTCAGCTCAGTATTTCCTCAAGTCCCTCATGACCCTGGCCTACCCAGAAGCATTTTGATTTTCTGCAGTCTGAAATATCAAAGGAAGAAGCCACCTTTCACCCTAGTCAGTGGTGCTAAGTGTGGGTCGGGATCCAACTCTGCAGCTCTTTTTTATTCCTTCGAATTTTTGATGTTGTTTTTCCAATGTCTCACTAACTTGGGGAAAATTGGGCTGGCAGTTACATATTTAAGCCTGCACTTCACGTGGCCTCCGATCAGCCTTTACTCCACTAGGTACTATAGCGTCTAGTGAACATCGATTCAGTCCACAGTATCACTGGCTTATTTAGAAAAAACCTACCTCAGAGAGCAAGAATAATAGATCAGGAAAATACATCAGCTTTTCTCTCTGGTACAGACAAGCCTATAAACCTATACCTTCTTTGCTCAAAGGGATCGAATCCAAAAACCAAATCCACCAACACCAAGTCTTTTGCTTCAACTTGTTGAGCCTCAGCTCTGCATATACAAAATGCTCCAACAAGCCACCTTCCTCTGAGACAAAAGCAGGGAATTTTCACAGCAGAGTTTCACAGCCACAAGAAGAAAGCTTCTCCTCTTCACTCTGAACGTGCTCTAAGGCTAAGCCAATAATTCGGAATCAAAACATCTCTACAAAGCAAAAAGCATATTCCAGACTTCTAAATGAGATTAACATTCAACATTTTCCATTACCACCTAGGAAATAGCTATTCCAGCAGAGAGTTCACCTTAGCGCTGGGAGTAGGAAAGTCAGTGTCTTCCAGATGTTCCAGATGTATTTGTTAAATTTTGACTAAACAGTCAAAACCAGTGTGCCTCTAGGACAGTGTGCAGTGGCAACCAGGGCTGCAGTCCCAAGCAGTGCCAGCGCGTGTGGCTGCCTCTCAGCCACCCCTGCCTTGCTGAGGAAATCTGCACCGGCTTCAGTTAAACTGGACCAAACATCTGGAGCCACTGTGAATTTTGCTTGAGCCACCTGCTATTAAAGATGCAGCAGCAGCCATCCGCACCCTCCTGAAGGGATCACCAGCCACTAAAAGTCACAGTGAGAGCTACCCCAAAGGCCAAGAAAACTGAGCACCTGGTACCTCCTGGTGATGGGAGGGATGCGGGTTCCCCGTTGTGGCCACTAATGCAGCAGGGAAGGGAGGTTGCAGCTCAGGGCCAGTGCTGCCGCCGGTGGATCCAAGCACAGGAGCCCTTTGCACAGCCACTTGCATAGCTTGCGAGCCAGCAGGACAGAGCCGAAAGCACGGAGGAGGAGGAGAAATGTGCAAATAGCGTTAGTTTTTCCTGTGAGGCACCAAAACCTCAATCTTTTCTGAGTGCTGCAAAACAGAAACATTTTTCTAGTCAGTTGGGTTGGTTTGCCATTTTTAGCTTTAAAATACAAGATGAAAATTTTCATTCAGACTAGATTGGTCACAAGGACACATGAAAGGCTCATCAGAGCCAGATTTGGTTTCAAGAGAAATGTATTATTCAGTGAAAGAAAATAGCTGGTCAAAACCAGCAGTGAGGGGAGAGCTCTGTGCAGCGCAGGCCATCCCCATGCCCTGCATTTGCACAGCCTCTGTCCCAGTCCACGCTTACCACCTCTACCTGCTACAACAGCACCCATAATAAACCGACCGCAGCAGCATGCCAGTGCTTCGGTTAAAAATGAGAGACTTCCACAATTATTTTTTCATTCCTTCCAGGGGAAGGGGGAAAAAAAAGTTAATCTACAAGCTTTTCCCTAGTTTCACAGTCCAGAAGTGCGGGCTGCTGGCAGGGCGCTCGTGCCGCCGGCACAGATGGGACCGGGCTGCGTGGAGCCCCACTCCGGCGGGCTGGTGCACCACCCGGCCGAGGCACCGAGCCGGAGCAACGCTACCTCGCCGTCGCCCGTAGAGGGAGCTTCCACCAGCAGCCAGGCCCCCTTGACATCTTTTTATCAAAAAGTGTTGAGCTTGAAATAAAATAAAGCACTCCAGACAATATAAAAATATTGATTTTTTAAAGGCTCTTCCCCCCCCCCCCCCCCCCGCCCCATCTCCCTTGCAGCCAGACAAGAAGCCCTGGCTTAAACCAGCAATGGCTGTTTCTGGAGAAGAGAAAAAAGGGAACGTGGTGATAAACCTTTTGCCCAGCACTGAATGTTTGCAGTTGGCTTTCTTTTGGATTGAATTGAGCACGTTGCAAATGGTTACTTTTCTGTATAATTTTGTTTTAATGAAGGGAAAAAAGAAATAGCCAATCTTTCTAATGAAAATAAGATCCTGCAGCCTGACACTGTTTGCATCTCTACCTCTGATAAACAGCTTTTTAGACTCTTTCGCTACCACTCCAGGTTTGAAACATGAAACCCGATGGCCATTTTTCCCTGTGCTTGTGGTTTAATTTCCCTGCAAACAGGCTCCCCAGATCGGGTTAGTTTTCCATGCGATTCCCCACTACCCTTTGGGCACAGCCGCAGGATTCCCACAGCTCCCAAGCCGGCAGAGAACGTCCTTTTAATTCACTCTGTGGATGGCCCAATTAGCATCCGAGTAAATTATTACCTCGGGGAAAACGGTGGTCTCAGGACTCAGCAGCCAGCTGCGAAGGCAGCCGGTGCGCGCACCACTTCCCCGAGCGGCGCAGGGAGAGCTGAGAAGATGGAGGGCATTTTCTCCGCAAGGCGATAGCGTTCAGGTGGCCGAGAAGCACAATTAAATGGGGAGAATTGTAGATTATCTCTGTTTTATAGTTGCCTGATAGAAGGGAGGGGGAGAAGCACAATAAAAACATGATCAAATCATTTGTTCTGCTGTTCAAACTTCTGGACAAGGCATGAGATAAGACACAGCTCCACCCCCCAGCTGCGTTTGATTTATTGAGCTTTGAAACTAAATATTCTCCCAGCAACAGGCGTAATTGGGTCCTGGTGAAAACTGCTTCTCTGGGCTCTGCCAAAACACAGTTTTTGGTCTCTGGCTGAGGCTGGATTCTCCTCCGATTCATTACTCCAGAAGCCCCAGAGACCCCGCCAGGCTTGGTGCATTACGAGCAGAGAGGGCCTCCAGCCACAGACAGGTACAACCACCTCAAGCCCATGCTGCATCCAAAAGCTACGTCCCTGTTGCATCCACTGTGAGAAATAGAAGGGGCGGAGGCAGGTAAACTAGGCATTTACTGACCGAACCAGAAAAAATTCCATTTGCATGAATAAGTTTGGCACAGATATCCTCCCTACCTCAGTGTGCTCCAGCTCCAGAAGGGCCAGCAGGATTTTTCTCTCTTCAAATCAGCATCTCAGAGCTTACACCTGCAAGAGTTAGCCAGCCTCAATATTGCAACAAACAGGTATTTTCATAAGATAATTTTCATGTCTTTGTTTTCAGCAAGGTCAGTATGAGCACACAGACATCATCCCCAGCACTTGATTGGGGATGTTTTAGCTTCATGAAATCTCTACAAGCTCCAGAGGAAGGTGTAAACTTATAAAGTGCAGTTGTTGAATGACTTACCAATTTGGGACATGTCTTCCAGCCTCCACTAGCCTGCTGTTGGTGTTTCTCCCAAGGGACACTCACTCCTCTTACAAAATCTGAATTTATACTACAATACCCCCCATCAGCTTCAACGGACTTGCTCCTGTTTCATGTGGCCATGAAGAGGGACAACCCCATTCATTCACTGTGTACCATATTGGCTTGGGTAACGGCCAGATTTTTTCCCTTGAGGTTTTGCAATCTTAAAAGAAGACACCACCTGCCATATTTCTGTATGATCTTGCAGCAAGTTTTCACAGTTCAAGAACATTGTGTACATAAAATTAAGAATATTTCCTTGTACAAACATTTCACCTTTTAAGTGAGTTGCAGTCCCCAGTCTTTATCAAATGAGGAATGTGCAGATGGGAGTACCTGATTCATCCTATGTGTCCTGTTTGCTAACTGAGTGGACCTATTATATCTGTTCTCACATGCCTCTCTCTCCATACAGCATCCCCTTTCTCTTTCAGCTAGCCTCCGTGTAGGAAATCCTCTTATTTTTTAGTCCACTACCATCTCATTCTGTCCACCTAGGTGGGAGCGGTACCTTCTGGCTGGCACTTGCCCTAGTCAAACCTTTTTTCTGAGGCCCTATCTCCAATTTATTGGAGTTATTTTTCTTTCCAATCCTGTTCTCCAAACTACTAGCTGTCTCTCCTAGGTAGGTGCCATCTGAAAATATAACCATAGTCCTATTCCCCCACCCTGGGTCATTAATGAAAACATGGAAGACCACTGCATGCAAGAGAGACATTCTGTGGACACTTAACACGTTCTAGACCCCTACCCTGCTCCCCTACCACCCCAAGCCCTTGGTCAGCTCAGGGTACATAACTTCTGCTGTTTCCCTTCCCATTTCAGGGCCTGCTGCACTGTATCAGAAGATCTTGCCACACTGATAAAATTTGTTTGAAGTTATCTGTGTTGGCTATTCTCATTCCCTTGTTTTCTCTTAGGTGTTCACAAGTTTGACTACTGGTTCCAGGGTTTTTCCAGGACCTGCAGTTACAGTCTGAGAGCTGCAGAACTGCCCTGCTCCTCCTTTTCTCCCTTTTTGAAGATAGACACATTTTCCCTTTTCCAGTACCTTGTCTGTCTTTCAGGTAACCTCCAAGAGAGCTGCTACAGGGGTTATTTTATCAAGCCATCCCTCTAAATACCCTAGGAGAAAGTTCATCAGTCCCAGGTGTTTTGGGAGCATCTAACATACCCAAGTAATGTCTGAGCTGTGCCTTCCATTGCTAAGTCTTATCCTTTGTCACTTCTATTAACCAGGATCCGGACTGATCTTCTTAAGGGAAGACAAATGTGCAAGAGGCATCAAACACTTCTTGGGCATCGTCTGTTGCATTCTTTCCCTCTTCCGAAGCACCAAACCAACACTTCGGCCGTCTCCCTGCTACCACTGGTGCGCTTCTGGAGCGATCTCTTGTTACACTTGATGTCCCTTGCTAATTGCATCTCACCATGTGCCTTGGCTTTTCTGATCTTGTCTCTGCATGTGCATGCTGTACTTTTGTACTTGATTTTAATGACCTGACCTACTTTTCATTTCCTCTAGGTTTCTTTCTCAGATCTCAGCTCCACGCTCCCTTCCTATCTTTCTCATAGCTCACTGTAGTTTGAACTGTACCTGTAATTAAGTTTTGTCTGACTCTCTTTAACAACTTTTCCCTGAGATCAGCTTCCCAGGGGGGCAAGGGGAGGGCAGATCTTACCTGTGCATGATCTAACAGTGCTGGAATCCCCAATCCATAGACAGGCCAGCACTGGACCTTTTCCCACCTACTCCAGGCAGCAGGAGTTCAGTCATTCCCTGACTCTAACAGAGGTCCCCTTCCACCTCCAGGTCCCCAGTTAGCCTCTCCCACAAGGGTATAAATCAGGTTGGAAACAGCCTCTCCTCCTGGCTGCTCTCCCCAGCTTGGTGACAGACATGGTTCCCCGCACATCCCCAGAACTTGCTGGGCACTCTGCATCCTCTTTCAACATGAACAGGAACCCCACAGTAACACAATGACTTGGCCAGCCGCTCCCTGGATGCCTGCTTTACCAGGTTTGCTGGAGACTCCACTCTGCAATAATTGCCATGACATCTTCCCTTTTAACCACCACTTGGAGGCCTGCAGTGGGTCCAAGTCCCCCACATCTTCTAGCCCTCAGAGCAAACATATGCACCTTTAACACACAAGACAGTACTTTCCCCCTGAATACCCTGCTTAACTTCTCTGTTCTAGCTATGCCCTTTGATCATTCCAGAATACAACTTGAATTCACTAATTGAATCTTGCTGCTTTGTTACAAGCCAAAGCCCCCAGCTCCCCCTGTTCCCCTCCCATTCATCTTGCATTCAACTACCTGGTGCAACAACCTCCTGTGCTCTTTCTTGGTCCTCCTTTGATCTCGCTTTGAATAGAAGAGGTCAAACTACGCAACCACAACTTCTTTTTTCTGTCCTTAAAATCCATGACTCTTGCAAGGAAGACTCAGAGGCAGCACTCTGGCGAGCAGCACTTTCAGCAGCGGGTCAGGGCACATGCCCCCAAGTGAGGCTGCCGGCTTGTCTCCACAGGGGAGCACCCATCCCTGGCTGTCTCTGTCCTTAATAGGGCCGTGACACTGCACTTTTGCTCTGCCTTGGCAGCCCAGTTCAAAGCCCACTGAAGGCAAGAAGAAGAGTCCCATTAGTTTCAGCAGGCTTTGGATAGAGGTCATGAACCACTAAGGCTGCCAGACCAAGTTAGGAAACTGCTCTTAGCAAGCAAGTGCCTGCGGATTGCTCTATTAATATGGCCTTGAGGTCCACACCCCGGGCAGAAAGCACACAAACCTTGGAGTTTTACACAGTTCTGGATTTGCTCTGCAAAAGAAATCCTTGCTAACTCCACCAGTACCTGCAAGGACAAGGATACCTAAGCAGAAAGACAGGGAAAGGAGAATTATCATTTAACAACATTGGTTTAAAGCCACTCAGTTGCTCATACCAGAACAATTTACCTTTAGAGACAGGCTCTTGATAGCACTCAGAACTGAATCCCCAGCCTTAAGTGTATGAGGTTTAATTACTGCAGCTTTTTTAAATCAGCTTAGTTAAGCCCCTGTGTAATTGCTTTCTTCTGGGCCCAACACTGGTTTATTTGAGGATAGCTCAAACTGATGCTCAAACGACTTGCAGCTGCTCTTCCGCTGTTTACATCCTCTCATTTAAATCAGTTTAAATCCACACCTTTTGATAAAGCACTTTCATAGAGGTGAGGCCTCAGGCCTCATTCTGTTTTGTGGTGACATGCAATAAAACACTTCTTTTTGCTTTAAATACACAAGGCCCAAGAGCACCCAGTGCTATAGGCATGCCCTGCACAGCACATGGCACACTCAGTCATCTTGGTGAGGATGCATTACACTCCCCATCCCCCCCAAAAAAAGAGAAATGCCACTTCATGATGAGACCAGGGCATCAGGCTCTATCCAGAGCTCCTGCCTGCTCCAGAGAAAGCAGGAATAGCCTCTTGCAGCAGAGCCCACAGGAGCCGAGTCCCTCACACGCTCCTTGCCCTGCGGTGGGAGCAGAGGGCACGCAGTGCCTGAGGCCCAGGAACCTCGGCTCCATCCTTGCGTCCCTGCACTGTGCAGCCGCGCTGGTTGCTACGGTTACGGGCAAACCAGTGCGTTTCGCAGGGCAGGAGGGGGTGGAGGATGGGACCAGGGTGACGGGGGCAGTAAATGAAATGTTTTTTGCAGGAGGGCGGGCTCATCACCTGGTCCTCGGCAGCTCAGGCCAGCCCGCCATAGACCCAACCCACGCTGGCTATGGGCGCATTGCAAATTTGCATGGAGCTGACAAGATGACAAGGTGCAAATACACCAGGCTGCTCAGGAGTAATTTTTACGGCAGCTCTGCCTTGTGCACATTTTTATTGCAAAGAGGGTAATCGGGCCTCTTCATTATTGAAAACATATTTACTACCCCTTGGCCGCTCTCTCCCATTTTTGCCAGCCCCTTCCTTCCCCCCTTAACTACCCTGTCCTCCACGAGATATGATCTCATAAATTTGCAGTATACTTGCTGTCTGCAAAGTGGATGTTCAGTTTCATTTTTATTGGACTTTATGATACGGGAGGATTGCATTTTATTTGTTGCACTGCTACCAGAAGGCCCAAAACTGTAGGCCTTTCCTAGGTAAATGCTGGCTACAGTGGGGATTTGGTGTGAGAAGGGGCTGGGGGACAGTGCACTGTGCTCGTGGCGGTACCTGCAGAGCTAAGGCCACCTGGGAGCTCCTGGCGAGCAACAGGCAGACTGCTAGCAGGATGGTTGCAGGGGAAGGCAGTGCTTGGCATGGGCAACAGGAGCCCAGCATTCCTCCTCTGCTGGAGAAGAAACTACTCTCTCCATCAGCCAGCTGCTTCACTGCTCCCTGCAGTTCCCAGTTCTTCCTGAGCAGGAAAGGGATCGATGCTGGAGCCAGGCCGCTCGTTGACAAAGACAACTTGATTGACAAGGGATGCACAGCATGAGCATGGGAGGAATTACTTGTCGCTCACTGCTTCCAGCCTCCTCATGGTCAGCACCCTGCCCAAAAGCCACCTTTCCTGAGGCTTTCTCCTGTGAGGAGGCTGGACAGGCTTGTCCAGATGTGCCTGCAGCCCCCCTCACATGCACATGGCTCCCGCAGCCAGGGCCAACCTCAACAAGAGTATAAAACTTCAGCAGCTCCGGCAAGGCGCGGCGCTGCCATTAGCATAACACTAATGTGCCTTAACAAAATTGCCAGGAACCGCAGGAAATGATTGCAATTAGTGTGATAATAAGAAGGTCAGAATCCAGTCTTATCTATGAAGATGTGTATCACAGTTGGTGGATTCCTCCAGATTTGCCCTAGTGTAGCAGAATAAAACCTCAGCCTCTCAATGAATGACTCAAACAACCTCTGTGTTTAACAAGCACAGCTCCTACTGAGTACTCATCATACGGGAAAAATCCCACTGATGCTGAACAAGTATAGCCTGGAGCCCTGCGTAATGGATAAGAACGGGGTGAAATCTAGGCTCCTAGAGTGGTCAGCTCCTGAGTGACCGCCAAGACACCAGCCTCCATTAGGATTGGTATAATCAGTGGGCTGTTCATTATTATGAAGGTGTCTCACTAGTGCATGAGGAATTTGTTAGCATGCAGTGAGCCGTATGCTCTTGACCGGCATCTGTGGCTGATATTGGATGCGGTGCGGTGGCACCATACTTCTCTGCAAAGCCACTTTTTTCTCTTGCGAACAGGCTTTGCAACCCTTTCTGCAACTGTGTCCAGACCCAGCAGTCCAGAGGCTTTAGGAGCCCAACTCACTTTGTATCAACCTCATCATGGCGCCGCACAGTTCAATAACCAATTTGTGTCATTTCAATTCCAAAAAAGGGATTTTTTTTTCCAAGGTAACAGGGAGAGGCCAAGCAAAGCACTGCAAAGCAACATAAATGATTTAGGACCCAACCATTTTGCCAGGGAAACGTTAAAGACAGAGTCTAATCCTTTCATCTAACCCTAGTCCTTCTAAAAGCTTTAAGCTAGGAGTTGACTCAGCATGTCAGTGCCAAAAAGATCCATTGACCTCGAGTTCAGTGCTGAGAAATTGAGAAATGTTCTTTTTAATGTCTATTCAATAAATACAGCATCACCCTCTCCGTGGGCTGAGCAATCCACTTCAAATCCATTACGGCACGTTCTTACAGACTGACAAGTTGTCCTGAGACAATAGTGGCTGCGAGATGAGGTTAACCCTTGCTGAGGGGGTGTAAATCTTTGTAGCCACAAGCCTTTTGCTCTCAGAAGTCCTTGAAAAGAGGGGAGGGGGATATCTGAATTGATGGCAATCTGCTGCGGTGTGCGCTCTTTCCTGGACCAAGGTGATCTGCGTCTGTAAAAAATATGCCCAGTCAACACAGCCAGACTTCTGACCATCTTGGCGGGAAGGAGGCGAGCGCTGTTACATTTCCCTTCCTACTGGGGCAATTATGCTCCCCACGTGCTCCCGCTCCCATACCCACTCGCTGGATAGCACAGCTTACGCCAGTACCAGCAGCACATCGGCTCTGCGGTGGGATGGACGCTGGGTGAACCACGGCTTTGCTGGGGAGCCACTATGCTGCTGGGTTAGGACCATCCCTTGGGCTGCTCTGCTCACAGCCAAAGAAACGCCAGAAGCTCGTGGCACCCAGGGAGAAGTTGCACCAAACTGGAGCCAGGCTGGAGGCCTTTGGTGCAGCAGTGGTTAGTGTGAGCTCCACAGCCAGCTCCCATGGGCACACCTGGGATGAATCCCCAGCCGCATGGCCATGCAGTTAGCAGCACCAAGCTGGCTGGAATAAAAACACAGTCAGTGAAAACAATCGTGCAACTCACAAAGCAAGGTGGCCCACCGAAGTCCAACTGCCCCTAACAGCAACATGCAGCCTCTGCTCCCCCAAAAATACGTCTAAACCGAGCAGCTTCTCCAGGGACAGCCCAGAGCCAGGCAGGTCAGGGACCACCTCCAGCTGACCTTGCGCAAGAAACTGTGCCTGTCCAAAGTTAGGTGTGCAGCTGCTCTTGGTTAGACTTTCTGCCCAAGTGCATGTCCATGCAAGGAGTTACAGCAGTATGACCACAGCACTTTACCCACCATCATGCAATTATAACTGTGTCCAAGACAAGGCTGCCTTAGCCACATACTTCTCACTTCTCACTTCCTACTAGCTCCTGGTTCCCGAGTTCTCCCCAGGCTCCCCAGCCAGCAGTCCCCCTTGACTGTCTGTAGATACTTCACATTGGTTGTCCTGGCTGTCTCCAATTCTTCTGTGATGGGTGGAGCCTCATCCAAGCAGCAGGCTGCCAGCTTACCCTAAGGTCACAGTCCCAGACAGCTGGGCCGAATGGACTTAAGGACATGTTGATTTCCCTCTACTGAGTGTAGAAGGTACCACCTGGTCAGTTCAGGCTACCAGACCTCAAGCATGAGGAGAGAGGAGGCCCTCCACAGCTCTGGTGAGACCCTGCTGCCAGCTGGAGCTTCCTTCTGATGAAAAGTCCCAGGCAAGGGCAGCCTCCAGCAGTAAGTCGTTAATGAAAAATATCTTCTCAATAATCATAATAATACAATAATTCCAAAAGGTGCACAGGTGCACAGTCAATCTACACGAAATTGGAGCAGAGGCAGCAGGGGAGCCCTATGTCTTCGATTTTATATTCAGTTATATGTATTTTATAGTGGCCCTGTCCTCCCTGTTTTCAAACTGCTGAGTTTTGACTCAGCAACACACAACCACTTTGGAGGCATTTGGGGGCAGGAACGGGAGGTTATAGCAGTTCTGGGGGACAGCTGAGGTGCTGACTGGGGAGGGGAGCAATTTGGGAGCTGTGGGTGACCTGGCAGCTGGATGCATCTCCAGGGACTGTAATCAGGGAAGCAGCAACCCAGCCCTTGTCATGGCATTTTTGGGCTTCTCAGACACCCTGAAGCGGAGGAGGTTGCATGAGATGATATTTTAGGCTCCGTGCTGACTCAAGAAAGCCATCCTGCGTCATGTTTATCTGGGTCACATTTACAAATTCTCTTTTCAGTTTTGGAGGCTAGAAGTTTCTATTTTTTGCTGTCCCCCCTTGTTTTTACATGCCAGCTGAAGGCCTGAACACAGACAACTTCGCTGAGAGCTGTGGTGTACAGAGCACTCAGCCACGGGCTTATACTGGTAATTACTGTTTGCCAGTTAACTAGATCATGAACACTAGCAAATGTTTATCTTTGGATAGACTGTAAGAACTTGAGACACCATTTCCCATTCATGCACAGAGTCTTTTAAGATACCGAGTTCTGCTATAACTCAACAGATAGTTTTTATTTATGGAAATAAAGCATATAGCTCGTATAGCTGCTGAAAAAAGCATGAAACAGTCAAATGATTGCATCCAAAAGTTAAAGTCTGAAAAGGCACAAAAATACCCCTGGTTATCTCTTCAATGTCCTTGTGAATTAAAGCCTATCTCATGATTTCTTGGGGAGGAGTCAGCGTACTGGAGGCTTTTGCAAAAGTGGGGCTGCTAATACCAGGAGCATCCTCCTGGAAAACTGGTCCTCCCTGAAACACTTTGGACTATGGACAGGATGAGTTAGTAGTGGCACCTCTAATGTTCACAGGGTGATGTGCTTATGGTATTTGCACAACTTTACTTAAGCCAAGTATCAGGCTGGTCCCCTGCACCCTGTGGTCCAGACCATGGAGGGTGCCCAGGAGAGCACAGACTCCTCCAGGCGGCCATCCAGTGCAGATGCCTATGGCTCCTGCTCTGGGTTAACCTCAGCAGAAACCTTATTCTCTCTCCACTGACCAAAGAGAAGATATTTGCAGACTTATCCCCAAACGCAGTGACCTCTGACAGATACCAACACACGCAATATGGACACAGCGTGTACGGACAGAGGTCCAGGTTCTCAGAAGGGAATTCCACTTTTGGTCCTTACTTCTGATCCTCAGTTCATACCAGCTGGATGCTTAGACTACGCTAGTAAATATTTCTATACTAGTAAATAAAATGGGCTCGCGACTGTTCTCTAACAGTACTTTATTTACTTCCACACATAGCCTTAACTTTCAAAGTCCCTTGTGTAGGAATGCAGAGCACAATGTGCCTGAATTCTGTCTCATGGACATCACTCCAGTCTGCACCACCGGCAAACTCTGCTCCAGGAAGTGCATCCATGTCCCCTGCGCTCCAGCACTGGCTCTTTTGTTCCCCTGGGCCCTCTTGGGGAGCCTCATCCAAAAAAAAAAAAAAATACAGCCTCCTTTTAAGTGAGATGCAGCTTCTGAGTTTCATCTCTTGCCTGCTTTGAGATAAGCAAGGGGATTCCCAAAGGAGCCTGAAGGCACCTTGCAGGTGTCTAGAAAAGGACCACCATATTAGACATACTGCCAGCCAAAGGGCCAACACTGGGTGATGTTATTTCAGCCTGTTCCCTTTCTTAATCCCACCACACCAGCCAAGGCCCAGCTCGGCTATGTGGGAGAGGTGCCAACACAAGAACGTACCTCCTAATGTTTTAAATTTCCCCATGTGCATAACTATATGCTGTACATAAAACCAGTAGCAAAAGACCCCTTATTTTCAACAGAGCCCACTCCTGCCTTCAGACCTCGGGTCAGCACAGCCCTGCAGCCCAGGAGCATGTCGCCTTCATGCCTCCCGCAAGGAGTCATGCATGAAGGGCTAATTCCAGCTCCTCTGCTTGGTGCATAAATGCCCTACCTGCACTGGTGTGCAGTGCTCTGATGTGTGGCGTATGCGTCCACCTGTAAGGTCTGTGTGGGCTGGAGGACTCGCTTTGACCATACTCATGATCTTCCCCTGGGAAGGAGGAAGTGCCGTTAGGCCTGTAGCTGCATTTGAGCAGCCTCGCCAGAGGAGGACTCCCAGAGAGACTCCTCGTGAGATGGGACACCTTCAGCTCACTCTTGGGTCGATTTCAGTGGGAAAGAGGGAATGGAAAAACAAAGTATATGGGCAACCATTTCCAAATGAGAAGTTTGCACACAGCTCTGTCGTGGGAGTGTCTCTAGGGAGTAGCCAAGCTGAACGACAACGTTCACAGGCAGACTGTGAACATCATCACCAAAAGAAAAGCATGCAGAGGGAGAAACAGCGGGGTAGGGGGACGCTATCCCTCAGCAATACCCAGGCATGGCCTATTCATCTGAAGAAAGGTTTCAATGCCAGGTCATCAGCTAGTCTACACCATTAATACTCACTGCTTTGGTCACCAGTACCAGCCATGAACACACTGACAGCTGTTTCGGTGCTTTTTAAAGCTACTGAGACACAGAAAAGGACAGGGAAAGCAATGCCTTGGGCACCGGCCTCTGCTGCTGATTTGACCCATGCATGGCACAGCACCTGCTTGGTTCTGGGGCTCATTTTTTGTGACCCAGACTTAGGAGTGTCCACCAAGACATCTTATGGCACCACTAATTAGCAGCTTAGCTGACAGTGGTTGGTGCACCAGAAGAATTTCCTGATTGCTTTTCTGGGGAGGGACAGGAGCCCTCCTTCTTTCTTTGTCTCCTTGTTGAAGGATGTGCTCTTGGTCTGAAGTCTTGACAATCCAAGCTGCTGAAATGAATCCTCTTCAGTCTATTTACTTGATATTTACCAAAGTCTGCGATCAACAAGAAAACACATCTCAGCAGCTCACTTGGCAAGAGAACGAATTGAGGCAGCACTGCAGCTGTCATATTTATTTCAGTGGCAAAGCAGGTCAGGAAAATTGATAAAATTAATCATACAAACTAGCAAACACCGGGAGTGAAGGAGAGAGAGAACGAACGGGAGAGAATGAGAGTGAAGGAGTGTTTGCAGCACCAAGCTGCACCTGCTTTTATTTCTTTTAATGGATTTTTTTTTATGCAATGTCACAGATAAAATTGGTGCAAGGTACATTATTTTATAAGTAGGTTTGGGGAGGGGTGTTGAGATTACTACAAGCAGATGCCTATTACACCAGGGCTGAGCCCTAGCCACAGGGTTTGCAAGGAAATAGGAATTCAAGGACAGAAGTGATTTTTCACACAGTCCCTGCAGACCAGGTGGGAAGGTCTCTGAAACTAGTGTTTAGAGGCGTGCAAACTGGAGTGGGGTTTGGGCCAGGTCTCTAGGTGGTTTCTCAAGGTGCTCCAAGGCCACCCTCTCAGCATGCTCTGGGCTACAGCTGTGTCACCACTGTTGGCCAAACTCAAGCTCCGCCTACCCTGGGGCTCACAGTGGTCGCATACTGGGCAAGTGAGACTCATTGCCAAGCCGGAGCCTCCCTATGCTGGGTCTCCTGCCTCCCGGCAGCTCCCTGGCTCCATCTCAGTTCATAAGCACCCTAGATCCAAGCTTGCACCAGGCACTTCCCAAATACAATGGCTGGCCCAGTTGGCTGGCACTGCCTTGGTAACACAACTAGAGTGACTCTGAGCCCACTGCCATCCATGCCAAAGTGCAGAAATGTCTCCCTGGCCACTGCAGCCAGCGCCTTTCCTAGCCCTGGCAAGCAAGTGGCTCTGGGGATCTCTTGCCTGAATTGATATTGCCTCCCAGTTTCTGGATCTCATTCTCAGGACCTGCTATAGCAAGGCAGCACAGCTTTCAAGGAGCCCCGATGCTCCCCACTCCTCTGGACAGCAAGGTCTCAGTTTCCATGGTCACCTCACTGGATTTATGCACCAGTGTAATGACAATTAACACTGAGTTTGCTCTCAGAGACTTTATGGGTCCATCTGGAGAAGGAAGCTTTTAGAAGCTAATAACCTCTTCACTATGGGCCCCTCTTTGAGCAGGTACCTGTCTGATTTAAAAAGAGGGGTAGGCAGACTGCAAAGAGGTGGCAGACTCTCAGAAAACCTTTGGCAATGGATTTGAGGCCGCCAAGCAGGGAGGGCTAAGATAGCAGTTCGTCAGCATAGATGTGGCCCCTGGGGCACCATCAGTGTGGATGCAGGGTGGGTAGGGTGGCTCCCACTGGAGACATGTGTCTCCCTTCCCTTCCTCATCCCCACAGCATGACGGGGAGCATTCAGCTCCTCATGTTGCATCTTGGCCCAGCAGATCCAGAGAGCCAGAAGTTCGGGTTTACAATCAGGGCTCAATCAACAAAGCTGCTCGTGTGGACATGAGGTTTGGGAGTAAGTTTCCCAGTCTCTGCAGATGGACACTTTCACACATGGTGAGCCATCATCTGATGCAGACTCGAACATGGCAAAGCCCCGAGCAGGTGGGAAAATGGTCCTGGCTAACAGGATGGCCTCAGTGCATGCCAGGCTGGGGTTCAAACCCCAGCAAGCCTGGGAGAGACTTAAAGCTATTACTACCCACTTCAAAACAGCTATTTATCCATACATGATGTTTTTATCATACTTTTTCAGCATGCATCATAGAGATTTCGTCATAGCTTCATATGACAAAGTTGGGCTGATGTAAATAACCCCTTTTTCCTTTTCCCTTCACCCTGATAGGTGCCAGTCCTAACTTTACTTTGTTCTTTCATTAACAAATTTCTTAAATAATCAAGCAAATTTTCATTTCTTTCACTCCAAAACTGTCAGGAATATATTTACTGATCCGCTTCTGCAGTCACTAGAAGTCAGTCCATTTGTTTTTTGGGATGTCAGATGAGAAGCCCCATAGGGGACAGGGGACATCATCAGAGGCACAGAAAACTGAGAGCAGGATGGAGCTTTCCTCTTGTCCAGCCTGTGCAGAGGTTTGGCTCCTCCACCCACACCCAGACCCTGCACTCAGGGGAAGCAATGCTCTGTGGGTGACAGAAGGGAGCACCTAACTGATTCCATTTCACTCAAGGCCTTTTTTAGAGTTTTAGACCAAGTTTCAAATTTAAAAGACTACTATTTAAAAATAAAAGGTTGAAAAGTGCATTTCAAGGATGTCACCAGATGGCATTTTGCCATCTTTTAGTTTTCTGTCATAAAAATAGTATCCACAAAACTCAACCCAAATTCATAAAGAACATTGGTCCCTCTGAAATGTTTTTTTCTTCTTTTGTTCTCATCTTGTTTCTTTCTGTTGTTGAGATTGTCACTAAATAAAGGTTCTCTGAGAAATGCCTCTGCTCTGATTTTGAGTTCTTTTTCCTTTGACTTTCCATCCTCCTCTTTACCACCTCTCCAGACCCTCACTGCATGTCCCTGTTCCTAAAGTGAATGACTGTTCTCATTGCTCCAAGCACATTAAAAGTGAAGCTAATTAACGGGCAGAACGATTTGCCTAATGACATGGTAGATTCTCCATCACGTGCAGCCTTCAAGTCAAGCCCAAACATCTTTCCAAAAGAGGTTTTGGCAGGTGTGAGAGTTTCAGGGTAAGGGTCTGACCCATACTATGCTGGAAGATGCTGACGGTGACCTTAAAGATTTGATGACACTGGAACAGAGGAATCCCACTCTCCACTGGGAACAAGGCGAAGCTGCTGGGAACAGTCATGATCAGAAAAAGTAGGTAGGCAGCCTCTCCTCACACACTGCAAACACAGGCCAGCAACCACAGGAGGAAGCAGGCCCCCCAGCCCCCTCCAGTGTGAAACTCATTTCTCCTCATTTGGGGCCCAGGGTCCATCAGCCCTACCACACTCACCCACCGCCATGTCCCCATCCTTGCTGGGGCTGTGACAGCAGCTGCAGGGCTGGGGAGTGAGGGTAGAAGTGGCCCCCAGGGAGGTGACCCCATATGGGACAACCCAGCAAGGGGCAACCAGAAACACTCACATTAAAACCAAGGCTGCTGTGGAAATCACAAGAGTTAACGAGCATTTTAGGAAAGAAATCCCTCTATAAGATCTTGCTGACAAGCGCTATTAAATATTCATTCTATAGACTGCGGAGACATCATTAGACACATACGTTCAGGCTCTCCGTACGCCTGGCTCTGGCATTTGTTTTACACAGCACTGAGGAGCTAAGGGGACCTCGGGGGGCTGACGCCAGCCCCTTGTTACAGAGCCAGCCTCCAGCTCCGCAGGGGCAATCGCGGCTTGCAAGAAAAAAACGGCCCTTGCTAGCCCTCTCTCTATAAAACTAGTTGTGCCTTGCAGCCCTAATTGTGCAGTGCATCCCACCGGAGGCTGCAGGCTCAAAAACACAGGGGAGAGGCGGGAGGGCATGGGTTTAGTCGATTCTAGCATTTGTGCCGTGCTGTCTTGGGTCAAAACACCCACCCTCAGTGAATGAATGACAGCAGAGTTTTGCAGGGACAGGTACTCACAGATGCACCAGGAAGTCACGCTAACCCACAGGAGCCACAGTCCCCAAGCACTCACACTGGAGAGGTCCCATCTCTCCCTTGAGCTCCCCAGGAACTGGGGGTGCCAGGCAAGTGTCCCCCAGGCTCCCTGGGAGACCCCCACTGCCCTGCCACCAGCCTCCTCTACAGCCTCACTTGCTCACTAGCATGATGCCAGCTATTGGGACCCACAGGGTTTCCATCCTCTGCCTCTCCTGGCCCTGCTGCACCGCGGGAAAACCTGCATGTCTGCCCTGGCCAAAGCCATCTCTGTGCAGGGCAGATGGGGGGGCTTGCTCGGATGTATATAAATATACATTTTTTTTTTTGCATATACTTGTTGTGATGGTATCATTTCTTTTTTTTAAAAGCAAACTGTCCATAAATGTCACTGAAAATCCTGGTCTCCTTTTATTAAACCTGAAAAATGCGTATAAATGTAAATAACAAATGACTGATACAGGGAGAGGAACCAGAGCGTCTGCTGGCGTCACCCTCCCTCCCTCTCTCCCTCCCTCGCACTCTTTCCTCCTCGTGTAATTTGCATTAATAAAGAGGCTGTTCCTTGTCGGAATGTGTTTCATCCGGTTTAAAATCCCAGGGCGATCCACCAGGAACAGCTCTGGGAGAATCCGACTGTCAGAGCCGACAAGACAAATGAATCCCGGTGTCAGGAGCGTGTGGTTCAACGATGACAGATTGAGAAGAACTGTCCCCCTCTCGACAGGCGGGCTTCATTTTCAAATTAATAAATCTGAATAAAATATTTTCCCTTTCATTACAAGCCGAGCCCGGATGACAGTTCCCGTGACAGGAGGGAGTCGCAGTGTTGACGAGGAGACTTTGCATGAATTCCACCTGGGCTTCTTCAGCTTTATTTTTACCTGCAATTTCATCCCTGTTTACTTCTCTCCCCTTCCCTCCTCCCCTTGCCCTCTCTCACTTGCTCCCCCTCCTTCCTTCCTTCCTTTTATTCTCTCACCTGCTTTCATCCCCGCTCTGTCCCTCTCCCAGCTCGCCTCCGCTCCTCCCTTCCCCGTGGCCTCCCCTCGCTCACCTGCAGACAGCGATTTGGAAGCAGAGCCCTGGATGTCATTTCTGTCATGCACACACAGACTGTCTCACACCTTGAACACACACACACACACACACACACACACACACACACACAGTATTTGTGCAAGCGCACATGCATGTGCACAAGCTGCTACATGGCTGCCAGGATGCCTTCAATAAGTCTCAGCTAAAACTGCTCCAGTCCCGGCCCACTTGGTTTAAGTTGCTCACAATCCCATGACCCTGTTCCCAAGGTGGGGAGTATTTGCAAATGTGGATTAATTACAACCTTTTTCTGGCCTGCTGCCTTACATGTGTTTGTAAGACTCTTGAGCATCTTTCTTTATAACAGCAGTGTGCCAACCGCAGTAATGCGCTGTGCTTGCATAACAACCCTACCAAAATCAGTGTCAAGTTTTGCCTCAGTGCAAGGACATCTTGCCTCCTGATGCAGGCAGCAGTTCAAGGGACATGCAGTACATAGCGGCACCAGGAGGTCCCTCTGATCCGCTCCTCAGTGACTGCCTCCCGTTTGCTATGCCTAGGGAGCCCACTAACATGGCGTAGGCTGACTCCACCATGAGATAGCCTGCATACAGGCAAGCACAAACCCACAGGGCAAAAATGTAACAGCAAATGCACAGCAACAGGATGCCCAAACTCATATTCACTCCAGAATGTGAATTTCAATGCTAAGGGCAGGGAAATGGCAAACAATCACACAGTATTCAATCATTCATGACACATATCTCTGTTGCACCTTTGAATCCCACTTTGACCCATAAATGTGGCTGGAGAGCCTATAACTCCTTTACTGCAGCGTATCCACAAAGGCAGAGACAAGACACCATGGAGATTTTCTTATGATGCTCCCAAAGCAACCTGAGCATGACAAGTACTAGCCTGGGATGATGGTTCAGGAGCCTCTTTCCACCCACTGAAGGGTGTCCCTGTACTTTGTAAGCCTCCCAACATGCCTACATAAGAGTTAGTCTTCAGTTTGAAAAGTCCTCTGGATCATATCAAAAAGCCCATACCAAGCTATGAGCTCTGGGAGAGAGCATCACATGGCGTGGAGGATCATACAATGCCAACCCGAAAGAGCGGACGGAGCCACAGTGGGGGGGACGCGATGAGACTTGCTGAAGAGCCCAGCCACAGCTACAATACAGGGGTCTCATCTTGGGGGCAGCTGCCCTCGCCCCAGGTCAGGCTGCCACCAACCCTGCAGCTCCTTGGAGACAGCAAGCTGCAGCAGAAGCAGGTGAGATGGTGGTGGAAAACGGAGCATCTTGCCTCATTTGGGAATTGCAATGACTCCAGAGTCTATTATCAAGAAAACAGACAGAAATGGAGGTGCTGGCTGATTCTTTGCAAGCCCAATATCCCCCTCCAAAGAAATTAGAAACATTCCAACAGCTATAGCTGTGCCTGACAGTAAATTTGATTAACTTGCCCATGGAGTTAATGATATAGAGGGCCGTGTGGATTTTGTTGTAAAGAACACAGAAAAGACAGATGAGAAAATGAGAAAACAAGAAAGTAAATTTAAGCAGCTGGAAGCTTTAACAACTGGCATGATAAATCCAATAAAGAACTGCTCGATAAAACCCAACCACTGGAAAGCCAAACATGGGTTGGGGAGGGAGTGCATGGTGCTGGGTGTGCTTCAGATCCACAACCAAACCAGGAGTGTGAGTCACTCGTGACTTCTGTATCCTGTGGTGGGAAAACTCTCCGGAGTAGCTGGCTGAGCTGCCAAGAGAGAGCAGGGTGCAGCCATCCTGGGCTGCTTGCTACAGGAGTCACGTCGGGGACACTCCCTGTAGGGTCACATTGCACCAACTGTGCGAAGCAGGGACCTGGTTGCCCAGGCTCATTCCCCATCACTTTTCCACTCTTGTCCAAGTTTCCTTTCTGGTTATCTCAGAACCGAGATGAATCTGTTAAGGCTCATGTGAGCCCTGGGGAGATTCATATGTGCCAAACCAAACTGTGCTAACTCTGGAAGGAGAAACTGGATTACAGACACGCTAGCCAAACCAGATGCAGCCCAGGCATTCCCAAGGAGCCTAAAGTAAAACCCAAGATTTGAATGTCTGTATTCTTAAATCCTATCTTATTCAATTTTTAAATTCTACTGAACTCTGCTGCAAGTTCCAGCCCAGAGAAAAGCCTCTAAGAAAATAACCAATGACAACAACATCTCTGCTCGTCTAGGTAGCACAAGCTTTGGCACAGTCCCATAGCATCCTATTATCCAATACAGGGGGCAGGTTTGGGGGTCAGAGGATCACTACCACAGCTGACCCTCCTAGATACTTGCTGACTGCACACATAAGCACTTTTGGTGTCCCCCCACCAAGCATGGTGGTGTTTCCCATTCAGTTGGCTGTGCCATGCAAGTCCAGAAGTGAGCTAGTGCAGCCAGCCTGATCCAGCATCACCACTGTGCTCGTGCAAGGAAAAGCCAGAGAGACCATCAGCATGGATCCAAGGCTCAGGAATGTGGGGAAACAGAGACCGGGGATGCCCACAAGACACCAGATGCAACTGGCAACAGTCCAGCTGTTGTGTTAGCTCTGGCACAGCTTTCCCCAGAGCTCTGGACTGCAGCAGGGGATATTAGCTGGGCACATCACAGTCTGACTGCACAGAGCCAGCCCTGAGTCCAAAACAACCAGCCCTGCTGGGACTAAGGGCTCTTCAGCAGTCAGACTGAGCTGGACAATGAGATCCAGTTCAACACCAGCCTTACAGGGTTCAGGCTGTGTTCATGCAGGACCACCTCTGTACCTTAGCTAGGTACTTCCTACCAGCCACATCCTCTGCACCTTCACCTTTCCAGGCCTCCATGGCCCTGGACAACAGAGAATCAATTCTGGTCCCAGCCAGGACATTCAAGTTGACCTACTGACCCAGGTCTGAACTTTCTACTTGGACTTTACAGACTGGTATCTGCTTTGCAGCATCAACCCACATCCAACTTTGATGGTTTACAGTCAACCAGAAGACATTTGCTACAAGCACCAATGGAGAACAACAGCTCCAGATATTCTCCAGGCATTCCCTAATGGGGCAAAGGAAGGTGGAGGTAACTCCTTCCCATCAGATTGTGGCATGGCATTTTGGAGGGGAACAGGGTGCATAAGGAGAGGTAAAAGCCCATGAGTGTCCTCCAGGTGAGCACAGGTTCAACCCCACACACTGATGACGCAAGCCCAGAGTCTAGTGCAGCAAGCAACAGGGCTGGAAACAAGAAAGGCCCAGCAGTCCACTCTAAAGAGGACTCTTCTCTTCCCATCAGTATTTTAACCTGCTTTTCACTCGCCTCGTGGGATTTGCTCATAGTAACATGAAGAACCCAGGGCAGAGAAACAGATGAAGCGCAGCTTTCAAGCATCATAGTTCACTGCCTCAACCCTAGTTCCCAGGAATAACTTCCAGATCTCACTTAAAAATTGGAATAGAGCCCCCAACTGCAGGGGGGAGGTACCTTTATGAATCAGTGAGTAGTCACAGGCTTTCAGGGCTCTCTCAAACAACCTTTGGTGAACAAGAAGAGCCAAGTCCTTCTGAGCCATCTCCCCCAACTCCTGCCATTTTCCTTTAGCTCAGCTGCCTGCAAGACCAAGTGGCTGGAAATGTGCAGAGTGCTCTGAATTGAGCTGTAAAGAATGAAGGTGAAGTTTTAAGCCGCTAGATTCATGGCTGGGATTTTTATACACACATAAAATATGAATCTCAGTTGTATACAAAGCTGAGCCCATCGTGCCAAAAGGATCCCAGTCAAGCAGGCCTGTAAAATGAAATCCTCTCGGACTAATTTAAGGAGACCTGAGCAATATAAATTCTGGCCTGCTCAAATGCAGGAAATAAAAAAAAAAAAAAATCTGACTTGAATACAGGCTTCTCTCTCAATGCATTTGGCAGCCCCCCTGTGTGAACAACAGGAACAAAAAAACAGAGAAAGAAATTAGCTCTGGAGTTGTGAAAGACACCTTTCCAGTTCCCTGTTTATACCAGTCTTGCGGGCCTAATGAAAACCTCTTCAGTGGAAATTTAATGCAGAGATAAACTTTCCAATAAATAAGTGGCTCTTGTATTTGCTGACTCCTAATGACTTTCCGACCTGCACAGTCATTTCCATTGAGCTGTTACGCATGGAGAAAATGCTCATAAAGACACCTCTTAGAAAAAAAATATTAATTTATCTGCCAGCTACCGAATCTTGACATTACACGCCTTCATCTCCTCAGGGTTCCTCTGTTTTCAGTGGAGTAAAAGTCTCGTTAGACAAACTGCCTCCCCAGAAGCTGGAAGAGTGCTTACTCACCCTGTTCTTGCCTGGATAGTGCTGTTGAGTGCTGCCCAGAAAAGGTCATGGGGCTAGAGCCGGAGGCACCACGGTTCAGATGCATCAGACCATTCATGGACTGCTTCTGCCCAAGGAGCCTGCAGGTCAGCCAGCCAGGACAAGGAGCAGGTGAAATAGAGCATCCTCAGCCCCTTTTCTCATGTAGAGAACTGGGACGAAAAGAGCTGAAGTGACTTTGCTTAGGGTCCGAGAACAAGCCTTAGACCTGGGAGATGAACCCAGATCTCCCTGTTAGAGCTGGAGGTAACATCATCCTTTCTAGCAAAATAAGGAACCAGATAAAAACATCTAAGTAGAGGATAAGAAATGCGTTGGCTGTCCTTCCCCCCACCCCCAAAGTTTCTGTGGCTATTTTTTTGAAGGGAGGGGAGGAGGAAAAGTACTAAGAGTTATCTAGGAATATCTACTGGCTTGCTGGGGGCAAAAAGCAGTTGTCTGGGCCAATGCCCGCCAACCTCTTGGTGTGATGCACAGCAGCTCCTCACCTCTCTCAGCTCAGGGCTGGATCTGCAAGCAGATGAGGAGTACATTGGCTTTCAAGAACATGCCCAGTGATGGCCCAGTAGAATACAGACAACAGACCTGGGTGGCCAGGCAGATCCAGCCCCAGAAAGCATGGGCAGAACATCCCTGGGCTGTTCCCAAGGGAGAAGGGCAACATTTTCCATCCTTTTTCTCTCCCCTGCAATAATGGGCATCCACTTTTCCCCCTTTTTACTCCTGCTAGTTATAGGTCATGCTCTTTTATTTAAGGCTAGCTTTGCTTCCCAACCAAAACATCCTCAAGACTGCTCAAGTGAGGCAGGTAGGGCTGGGCTGCAATTACTAATGTCCCCTAGGCATCTCTGGAGTTGGCCTGCCCTGTGGCCTCTCACCCTCCCCCCGGCACTGTTGCCGGCTCTCCTGCTTCCCTGCTCCCTTCTAAGAGCCCCTTCCTCCTTCCCGGACTCTGGTTCCTCCACTCTTTGCCAACATACAGCTGCGCACCATGGACACCTGAAGCAACAGGAAACATCGAGGAACCTTTCTGTAGTTGATCAAAGGCACAAGACATCCAGCAAAGCCATATTACAGAGTCATCCAACGCAGGAGACATCCTCCAGCATTTCATGGGGTGCCGTCAATTGCAAACACTGCAGGAAGGGCTGTGGAAACAGAAGGCCCCATCCAGCAGAGCCGTAAGTAGAGCAGGGAGTCTGCTGCACGGTGAAGAGCATGAAACCTCAGTGCTGGCAACTCCTCACTCCTCCCTAACAAGCACTTAGAGCTTGGTAGAAAACTTAGACTCTCCCTGGCTCTGTCCCTGTACCGCCACTCCATTTCAATCCATTCGGTGTCTCAGTCTTCCTCCCACCTCTGTCCCACTTCTCTTGCCCTTGAGCAATAGTTTAAGCTAGTTTCTTACATTTCTCTAATGACTGCATCCAGTGACAGCACTAGGTGGTAGCAGGGGGAATTGGAGCTATTTTTCCAAGCTTTCTCCATTAAAAAAAGACAAAACCCCAAGCACTAGCCAGGAAAAAACTCCTTAATGAATGCATCCATTTCAGCTCCAAAGAAGAAGGCAACTTCCAGCCCAGACCATCTTTGCTCCTCCAGGCCATGGAGAAAGGTCTGCTCTTGGGCAGCCAAGTAGCAATTGGGTCACAGTGCAGGATTATCTGCTGGTAACAAGCCACAAATGTGCTCTGGGACCAGTGATTCATTAATACACTTCATGGTGACATATGAACCAGAACCCCAGGGAGCCTTTATTTCTGCCTTCTCTATCCATTCAGTTGAAAGACAGGAAAAAAGGTTCCAGCATCACACTGATTTCTAACGTTGATCAAATTAGTGCTACCCTACAACCAAGGCAACTAATCAAGGGCATTGGGGGAAGGCGCAGTTTGAAGTGCACAGAGATCCTGGGCCTCTGAGTAATGCAACAAGACAAATCCTTACTGCTAATAGTGACTAGAAGGGGAGAGAGGTGAGAAGGGACCGAAGAGGTAGGGAGAGAAGCTTTGCAAGAAGACAGTGTTGCAGATAACCTAGTGTGGACCCAACATCCTCATGCCTGTGCCCACATGGCACCAACATCTTCCCTGATTTGCCCAGCTTGTGCTGGCCTCTTCTGTCCTCCCCGACATCCTCTCCCCAGGTCCCCAGTCAGCAAGGACCAGCGGTCCCAGGCCTGGGAGCATGGGCACTCTTCTGGGGATGTGCAGTCCCTCCAGAGACACACCGCCTGCACCAAATACCACCATGCCTGCTGATTTACTGCATTTCTGTCCTGACAGCTGGACGTCTCAAAGCTTTCCGACTGCCTGGGTTTGGCAGTGCTGGCTGGTGGGTTGAGCATGCTCAAGGGGTGCAGACTGCTCCAAGATGCCTTTATTAGCCTATTCATATTAGCCTTTTCAGACCAGAGCTTCGGGGATCCTCGGGAGAAGGACCTTCCTTGAGGCCAGAAGCTCTGAAATGTCAGACTCCTGGACGCTGCAGATACCGCACTTCCCCACAGAAGTACTGACAGCTTTTTATATGTTTCTGCTCAGTTTTTTCTTCTTCTCATCCTCAAAACTGGCTGAGCCTAAATCCTTCACACCCTAAATTAGTCTGAGCCTGGCAGCCCGCGTGGCAAACTTTGTGCCAAAAGTTTTGGGGTGTGGGTGGGCTAAAGCAGGAGCTCCTGGCTGTGGAAGTGTGCAGGGTCATCGCTAGTGCTATCAAGGGCCTTGCTCCTCTTTATCCTTGGTGTGGGAAAAACTGGGATATCATCGGCATAGCCAAACCACCAGGCTGCTTATCTCCAGAGGAAGCTTTTCCCTGACCTTCATTAGCCAGAAAATAGTTTGCTCCCTATAGCTCGGAGATGCCCATCTCTTCCCAAACTCTTCTGCTCAGAAGTCCTTTTATGACCCCTTCTTTGCAGTCCCAAGGCCACTGTGCAGCTGAAGGTGATTTGAAGGGTGCAGCAGGCATTTAGGGGTTAAAACACAGCAGAGGACAATAACCTCCCTGAGAAGACTTCCCCAAAAAAGCTGAGACTTGGCAAGATAGTTTGTAAAACCAAACCACCATTGCTCTGCCCTCCAGGGAAGCCGTGTGACAGCCACACATGCCACAGTCACAAACACTGTCTGCAAAATATAACTGTGAGCTCAGGATAGCTTCCAAGTAGGAAAAGCTGCCTTGTAAATAGAAACAAGGTGTATGGGTAAAACCACTACTGACAAGCCTTCTCTGTCCTTAAATTATCACGGCTGCAACACAACTGCTCTGACACGTGAAGAACACGCATTGGAAACTTGATAAGTAATCTGAAAGCCAACGTTTCCGCAGCAAGGCTGGAAGCCAGCCTTTGCTCTCAGCTCTGCGGAGAAAACCCGGAGTAGCTCCAGCCTTACACCAGTGGAGAAAGCAGCAGAGTTTACCCCCAGGCACTGCCCATCACACAGATATGAAAGGAGCAGCACAGACATCGAGGGAAAACAGTCAGGGCCGATGCTACGTAAGTACAGTCTTTGCCGATTTAATGTTCCTGTAGGAGCTTTAAATGTTTTATTTCCTGACTTTTATGCAATTTGATTCTTAACCATAATGCTTCATTGACTTTTTTATCTTATTTTTTTCCCTCCACACTGCCTATATCTCTACATTATTAGATCATGAGCAACCACTCTATTGGGGCTGACTCTCGGCTGGTGCAAATCAGAATCGCCTTGCTGAAATCCACAGGGGCTAAGGATCTGGCCTGTAATTCAGAGCTGTCCCAGAGGTTTTGGCACAATCAAGGCTAGCCCCCGCCCCGTGCGCGCCTGGCTCACATGTGTATCGTGCTGCCCTTTCCAACATGGGACCTGCAGGGGGTAAAAGCTGCCAGTAGCTTTGTCTCCTTCTGGGCCCAGCAAGCGCTGCTCTTCCATTACACAGTGTCACCCTGAGTTAGGCAGCAGCTGGAGATGGGGGCAGTCACTCCGGCAGAGACGAGCTCCCCAGGGAGGGGAGAAAATCCCCGGCTGAGCCTCGCAGGTAACGGCAAGCACAAGGAGGAGGGCAGCAGGACTGCGTGGCCGAATCACATCAGTCGTCCGCCCCAGCTGCCCATGGGGGGGGACACGCACACCCTATCAATACATGGAAAAGGTTAATGGGATCGCCTCCTTCCAA
This sequence comes from Dromaius novaehollandiae, assembly GCF_036370855.1. Lineage (NCBI taxonomy): Eukaryota > Metazoa > Chordata > Aves > Casuariiformes > Dromaiidae > Dromaius > Dromaius novaehollandiae. Next base: position 11,836,283 of record NC_088105.1, on the reverse strand, counting down.
CTCTATCACAGTAAATGCAGAATTTATAGCAACGCTAAAATACTGACCTCTATCTGTTTTATGCTGATCATTAACTAAGATTATCTCACACCAGAGATTTGCTATACCAAAGAGCACTGACATCACTAACTGCTATTAAGTGTATTATACTTAAACTCCATAAAGGGGAGCAAAAAACCATTGTCAGCAGCGCAGGGAAAAGGCACATTATCAGGCGTGCTCCGATTAAAAAAAAAATAAAAAAATAAAGGAGCCGTTGCCTGCAGCTTTCTGTGTGTGTCTGGCATTTTGTGATTGCAATATTGAGAAAAATCCTTGAAAATGTTTTCAGACTCAAAAAAATCTTCCACACACACACCCCCATGCTATCACCCTGTAATGAACAGATGACAGCCAGGACGGTTCATATTATATGAGCTCCCCAAAGCCTTATTGCAATAGGTGCTATACATATGGGCTATAAGAAATGGCACCCACTCTAGGACACGTAAGTGAACAACATGAAGGTGAGCCCAGGACGTGTTGCAAATAACCCTGGATGTACCCAGCATGTTGCACAGCCCCCCAGGGTCAGGATCTGCCACTCAATCTCCTCCAGGATCACTGAGCAGGACGAGGACCCCAGGAGCTCCTTGTAGGGTGGCCCAGCAGTGCCTCCTGTCCCCAGACACACTCTCCACAGTGGCCCATCACCCACGCCAGCTCACTGCAGCTCTGCCCTCCCCTCTCTGCTGCTCCCTCTTTTCTCCCAGTCTCATGGCTGTTTCTGGGCAGTGGCATATTTGTTGACTTGCTCTTTTGGTGACATCTTCTTTTAATAAGGAAATCTGTCTCTTAGCAGCTTCTTGCCTAAGGCTGTGCTTAGTTAAAGTGTAAAATGTCAAACTTTAGCAAGGATGACAATAACCCTGCTGGGCGAAGAAGAGCCAACCACTGTATTATTAGCTACCCAAGGGACAGGCGAGGAATACTGACCCGTTTCACAGACGGAAAAGCTCAAATCCCGAGCCTGCCCACCCACCCCTCCCACACAGAGACCAGATTCATATCTGCTTTGTACATTGCTCACTGGAAATCTGCTTCCACAAGATCTTTGCAGCAGCCAAAGTTCATATCCAAAGCTGAACAGCAAACAGCACATCCCTCCTGTTTGGCCAAACCTTAAAAGCAAAATATATATATGCATATGTAATAACAGTAGGTCAGCGTCCTGGCCCTGTCCTTTCTTCCCCCAGTGTCCCAAAGTGTCTTGAAGGCAGGTCAGGAGCCAGGCGTGATGCTGAGATAACATGGGATGAAACAGAATGACATTGTTGTTGGTAAGCCTAAGGCAGAGAGTTAAGTGAACTCCTCTGGGTCTCCCAACAGACCATGGGCTTAGGGCAGAGGAAAGAAAGGCAAGTAGGGAGTCATGGGAAATAACCACAGGTATCTGCATGGAGACGGTGGCCTGCCATGGATTTGCGGATGAAGCCATTTGTAGAGTAGAGGAACACTATCAGCCTTACAGGTCTTTGGACAATAACTTCCAGGCTATGAATTGACTCGTCCATAATATATTTTTCTTCTCACACACACACACTCTGAATCTAATATATGTAGGTGCAACCTTTTCATTAAGTACACGTGATTGGTATTAACATACATTTGTGACTAGTTCTTTCTTGAGATAGGGCAGAACAGAGCCATAAATTCACATTCTCAGGCTCAGGAAGGGAGAAGATTCATATTTAAGATTGGAGACAGGAAAACTTCCACTATTAGACCCTACTCTTCCTTCAGTGGTCTATACTGGGCCTCTGAAGTGCTAGTAATGATAGGCTTTGGGAAACAGAGTCCAAATCCAGATCAGAACCTAGACCTCAGCTGTATAGGAGCAGGTCTGCTACTGGTTTTGTGCAAAAAAAGTGGCCCTTGAGATGCACAAAGATACAGGAAGGAAACTGGTGAAGTTTTTTGCCACTCCAGTATGTCTCACTGGGTTCCAGTTTTTGCACAACCTTCCTGTGAGCACAGGACCTCTTGTGATGTTCTCCCCACTAGGTGCCACCAGAACCAAAGTCAGGTCAGAAGCACACCCCTGACCGGTCTCCAGGGACTCTGCATTTCTGTGTTCACATTAGCCATTTTAACCGAGGCCTCCTAAATCACTACTTAGATGAATGGGAAGACTTCTGATCTGACCTCCTCCACCATAGCCAGGTGGACACTAGGAAGGAGCTGCCAGAAAGGTATCTCTAGTCCAGTTATAATTCTCATAGCATCCTCAGCTGCCAGAAGCCTGGCATCGATAATACCAGGGACAAGTCAAAACCAGGGGGCTGGGAACACCTTGAGGGATGCTTGCAACAGGGCCACCCCTGGGGTGCACCTCCATCCCCTCCACCCTGCGGAAAGGTACCCCTGGTGCAGGAGCTGGCAGGGAGCTCCAGCACACCCCTGCCTGGTCCCATTTCTGGGAGAGCAGAGACCAGGGCCACCAAAATCAGCTACCCACAGGCTGCCTGGAAGCCACCTAACAGCACCAGACCTATGCAGCACCATCGGTCAGCTCAAGAGATGCTGTTGGTTTAATTCAGCAACAATCTCAACCAGAAAGGTGTGCTCACTACTCCCTTCTGTTGTTCTAGAGTCATGCCATAGGACTGATTTATAAAGGGGTAAAAAAAAATTTTTACGTGTATTCTTTCACAAATCATCATCTTAAGGAAACAAACAAAAAAGGTGCCATACACTACAGTATTTTCCCATCCAGGCAAATGTGGCACAAGAGGGCTTTATTTTTTCTGCTTTGGCCTGTGTTTGAACTGGTGACTGACCATGAGTGGGTAGGAGCCTAAGACTCTCATCCCAGATACTGCTAGAATTCAAATTGCCCTGCTCCAACCTACAGTAGACCTGCAGGTTCACCACAGACCTTCTGGAGCTGATGTTGCAGGTTGGATTAGATAACATTTCCAGCAAGCCCCATTCTTTGGGGACATTTCAGTTTCTGTGAAAGAAAGCAATTTATTCAATCCTTTTTGTCTCAAGATAGAGGCAACCCAGGGGACTGACTACATGGTTCTTTGTTAGAGCCACACCAACACTTGCTGCATGCAGCTCACCTCCGCTTTTTAAAAATGACCTCCACGCTCAGCTCCCCACAACCTGTCTCCCTCTACATTACGTAACAGTCCCAACGAGTAAAGATGTGTGCGCGTGTGTGTGGTGCACATGCGGGTATGTTGTGTTTTCCCAGCTAACACATGTCAGGATCTGTTTAAGCCTCGCTTTATGCTCAAATGTCACCCTGCCAGAACTCATTACATCCCATTTATTAATTAATTAAAATATATTTATACAGAACAGGCTTTATGAGACAGAGATAAAAATAACGTTTTGAGAGCTGTCCCCTGGACAGAGTGGGTACTCTCTGATGGCAGCAGCAAGGACAGTAGCCACAGCCTTCCCTGTCAAGTGCTGACTCGCAGTGAATTGATGATATGGAAATTCTGTAATTAAGGCTCAGAAAAATCACAAGCATGCTTCTAGAGCTGGTGCTGGCAATGCAGCATTGCTGGGTGGCAGATCCACAAGCCCCTCATCCCCACCTTGCCAGCAGGTGGTGAGATGACCAAGGTGAGCAGGGTAGACCTGGGCTAGTGTTTAGGTCTGTCTTCAGCCCACAAGGGAGAGGAGAAGGGAGGAGCCCCCATCACTAGAAGATGGGAGCTTCTAATGGCTCTGTTGTCATTACCCTTGGCCCTTAGCAGGGATAGATAAGAACCTCCATGCACCTCATCTTCATTGCTCACCACTGGTGCCACCTGTGTTTGCTCAGGACATGGAACCTACGGGGACTTCAGCTCACAGACCACCAGGCAGCAAACCCATGACCTCCTGTGAAAGGCAAGAGCTCAGAGGGTATGGACCTTCAAATATGCAGAGTTAAACAACAGCCCCAAACTCTTAGTAACACTACACGCTCTGGATAGAGCATTGCAAGGCACCAGCTGACAGACAGGAGAGCAAGTCATGGTCCATTGGAACCAGGCTTCATCAGCTCTCTCGCTCCTCCTCCAAGGCCATAGTCAGCATGTCAAAGAAGGAACACTGCATGGTCACAATGTGGACGAGACATATGGAAATGAGTGGTGGCGTCTCACTTGGCTGTGGTTTATACAGGGGAAAAATAGGCCTTTCACAGCCAGGCATGGTCTCTGACTGGTCCCGCTGGTGTTGGCAAGTGTGAGGTTTCCACCTTGCTCTCCTGCCTCTCCAGAAAAAAACCACAATTTCCTCAAGACTCAGATGTGGTGGAGCCAGAATCAGCACCTCCTACAGGCATGAAGGCCCTATAGCACCCCTTTCTGCTCCGTCAGACTGTACTGTCCACACCTTTTTGAATGAAGCTTTTGCAACACCTCTAGTGAGGACAGAGCCTCTAATGCCTCCCTAACCCAACCTTCACAGCCACATTGCCACCAAACACAATCACCACCCAACTATTTGTTGTCACAATACATGGCCTCACAAGACCATCACCAGGAGAAGAGCAGCAGTCTTCACCAGACAGCCCATCAACTCCAAGCTGGACAAAGGACCAAGGAGGTCCCTAAATCCTACTGAGATGCCCAGCTCCTCTGGGTTAGTACAGAAGTACCGACATTTCACCTCTGGTGGAAACCAGGTCCTTACGTCTCCACCAGGGAGAGTTTGCAGTCTTGTAGTGACAAGGGTGCAGTTCACTGCCTCTTGGCTGACTTGCACCAGTTGGGAATTTGGTGCAGAGGACAGTGCTGGGAAGAGAGAGCTGAAGAGACAGTGGGAAAAAAAAAAAGAGGGAAAGAGAGGGAACAAAAGGCTGGGGAGGTGATGGCTGGAGGGGAACAACCCCTTCCCCAAGGGTTACCAGCCAGGAGGGCAAACCCAAGGCCAGCAAGCTGCGGGCTCTGCCAAGTCTGCCTTCCTCTGAGGGAGAAGCCACCTCTCTGCTACATGCGCTTTGGCTATGTTATTTTTTTGACAGAATAACAATGACATTTCTACTTAAAACTCTCCATGACCTTTCCACGTGAGCCTCTTGTGCTTCACTTCTTCTGTCTTTTCCTTCCCACCACCCCCTGAGAACACCTTGCTCTTATTCTGGAGAGGAGAGGTACCATGTGAGTGAGGCACAGACTCCTACGTCAGCCAAGGCCAGCCTTGGCTTTTCAGGATCCGCCTTTTCCTCCTCATTCCCTACACCGCAGGGCTGGAAGCGCTCCTGCCTACCTGGCAGCACAGAGCAGTTCAAGTCTGAGAAGGTAAATCCACCCTTCTGGCATCACAGCAGCTGCAGAGACAGCACACACTTCCGAGGTCTGCCTTTGTCAAGCCTGTTGTTTAGACCCAGGGAATATCAGCCTGCAGCCACACGGCAGTAGGACAGCACTGCAGCCGAGGTCAAGAGCCTTGTTGCATGAGGCGCTGGACATTTATGCACAGAGGAAAAATGAGAGCTTAGAGCTGAAGCTGCTGGTGCCCTGGAGTCTGCAGCCAAGTCTGCCAACTCACCAGCCTCAGCTGGCATCTTTCTTGTCTTGTTTGTTCAGCTAGGAATGAAAACAATCACATCCCTCTGAAAGCTTTGAGATGGGGAGAGAAAACATGCATGTCCTGCAAAGTAGGCAGCACTTCCCTGGCTGTACTGGATACTGCTCCTCTGTCAGGACTGAGCACTGTCCTCAGTGGAGCAATCAGCTTGGCACAGGGTCAGGAGGAAACCAGATCCTCCAAGCACTTAATGCCCAGGGAGGATGTGAGTCTAGGATCTGGGGGCTGAAGGGAAAAGCAGACAGGCACAGGGGAAAGCTTGTCCTCAGCACCACTGCCCCATGCTCCCCAAGGACTACCTCAACTTCACCAGAGAACAAAGTAAAGTACCGAAAGACCAAGTCCCCCCCTTGCATTTACCCAAGGCACTGATATCAGGAGCAGAGGCTCCAAACTCACTCCGCTCTGCAGTCCAGGGGCAGAGAGCAGCACATCGAGCAGCTGACCTATTGCCAGCACCACTTAGGACAGGCTGAAGAGTCCTCAGTCTTTCCCCAGTAACTGGGAAGCTGTGGTACTCTACCAGCAGGTTTTTAATGAAGATCCCCCACTCCAGATATCCTCCACTGCAGGCAGACTCCATTTGTGGTTGAGATGACTTGCCCTGGCTAACGTCTCAGGAGAAAAGGTAGTGACTGCAACCTGGGTTTCCCAAGCCTTCCATAAACAGGGGCCCCACCTTGCTTTCCATCCACACACCTATGCAGCCACATATTCATCTACTGCATTGGTATTTCTTGGAAAAAATCAGGTCATCTCCTTTCTGGATATAAGCCAGCATAGCTCTGCTGACCTTGGAGGAACTCTGCCAGCTTACACCAGCTGAGGACATAACCATCTATTATTTAGATAAGAAAATACACCTGCAGATATAAATGGAAGTAAATCCACCCTACTTTTTATGTAGGCAGATATATCTCTGTGGATTCTTACTGGATACTGGCCAGAGATGACAATAGCAAGGAAGGGGAGTCCTTAACCTACAGTTCTGTTGTCCTCTCTTACAGGAACAGGGAGGCAGCAGGGAAGAAGCAGCAATTACGCAAGAAACTCACCTCCAGCAACAGCACAGCACCACAACTGCGCAGATGTTAGCCAAGGACTGAACTCTCTGCCTTGGCCTCTGTCTCTTCCCCATCCCACCCCAGCCAGCTCCACAGCACAAGAGCTCTGCTGGGGGATTTGGGCAAATGGCGTGGTCCCAAGCCCCCCTGTGCCAGTGCCTCGGTGCATGCAGGAACCAACCTGCAAGGCTCCGTCTTGCAGGATGCACAGCCTGGGCAAGCATGCACCGTGCCCCCTGCACAGCCCAAATTCAGTGCAGCCTGATGGTGTGCCACTATGCTCCCAGACCAAGTATAGAGCTTGTATTCTTGCTTGCACCCTGCAAAAGCTGCCAGATCTCAACCAAACAGTCCCTCTTTGCTGCACAGGGATCACTGTAAACCATTTGTCATCCCTTGGGCTGGCAAGGAAACCACATGCACGAAGAAGGAGCTTCCCTGACTCAAACGATTCTCATTTTTTGAAGGGCAAATTTCCTTAGTCTGCCCACTCAGTCTTGACAAGGACAGCAGGAGACCCATCACATGAATACTAATGGCAGCAGGCAGCCAGGGACACGTGGGACGGGAGCGCTGGGGTTGGGCACCACTGACGGAGCCACAGGCAGCTGAGGAAGCAGCTGAGGAGCACCGGTGGGACGTCGGGCACGTCGGGACCTACTAGGGCAGCGCACATGGGAAGCCAAGGCTGATGAGTAAGGGATGAAGACCTTACAGACCCTGCAGAGCAGCCAGGAGGCTATCATGATGTGTTAGATGTGCCAGATGGGGCTATTGCAGGGCACTGCCAAAGCAGAGGGTGCAAAAGGGTTACGCTCCCCCCCAGCAATGTCTTTGGTCTTGACCCCTTCTCCCCCCACTATGAGCTGATGTCCCTTGTGCTGAATTCTTATTCAACTTCAAACTGACAAACTGTTTTTAATCTTTTCCTTCCATCCAGCCTGGAGATTGGGAAGCAAAAATCAATACGGGCTGGCAGGTGATCAAGTTGCTTGACAGTGGTGTTGAGGAGAGAAACAGAGAGAAAGAAAGAAAGAGAGAGAGAGAGAGAGAGAGAGAGAGAGAGAGAGAGAGAGAGAAAGTGGATGGAGAGCAAGGACAGAGGTGACCAAGGACCCTGAACTACAGGCTCCAGCTCAGAGGGCCCAGCTCATCCCAGCTGCAAGCACAGCAGCATGGTAACATTGCTGCCACGAGCATGTCTGGTGCCCATGGCTGCCCAGGATGAAGGCAGCAGTGTTTTATCACATGTTCCCATGCCATGGCCTCTGAGCACCCAGCAATGCTATCCTGCACCCCAGCACCTCTCAGCCCTCTTACAAGTGAGACAGAGCTGCCACAGGTCACAGCCAGCTTGGAGATTGCCTACAAAAACCCCTCACAGCCACTTGGATTCCTACCAGGAGAGTCCAACACAGCATCAGCTGGGGTCCCTATTTGCCATTTGTTTGTGAAAGCCCCTATTCACAAGCCCACCTGAGCTGTGCAGGATTGCCCCATTGCTGCACTGAAAGCATGGGACTCATCCCGTTCTGCTACGGCTGGCAGGAAAGTGGCCTAGCAAAGCAGGACTGAGCCTCGCTTCTCTGCTGACATGCCATGCATCCAAATCCCAACCAAAGCCAAACCATGCCCGGGCCAAAATCCCCACCAAGGACTCCCTGTATCACCTTCCCCCCATCCGATCTGCCACTGTGGACAGCAGCAGCAGCTCAGGGAGGCTCTTTGCATCTTTAAACACAGCACTCAAAGCCCTGCTCTGAAACACCTCGTGGAGACACAAGAGCGGAGAAGGGCAGGAGAGACTAGAGCCCCTGAGCGAAGAGCAGGTCCCACTCCTGTTGCCTCTAGGCTGCTCGCGGGATGCAAGCTCCCACGGGCTGCCGGAGGGACTCGCAGCCCGTGCGGAGAGGAGCCGTTGGGAAGCAGCAGCCGCGCAGCGTCTCTGCGAGGCTCCGAGTGGTCCCCGGGGCAGCGGGTGGCAGCGCCGGCACTCAGCTGATTTTGCACCGAGGACAAAACCCGGCAGAGCAGCCCGACAGGAGCAGAGGCTTTGCAGCCCTTTGGGGAACGGGCGAGACGGGACCGAGCTAGCCTCCTCCATCGGCACGTCTCCGCCTCGACTGTCTCTCAGCATTTTCATAAGCAGCGGGTTCGCTCTAGAGCCCCCGAGAAGCAAGCTGACATTTGAAAACGATCAGTTTAGGAACTTCCCCCCTGCTTTCCTTTAAGTCCCCTCTTCTATTGTTACTGTTCCTCCGAGCTTTCATCATCTAACTCCGTAAATCTCCAGGAAATACGGCTGTTTCTGTTGTCACTTCTGATCAGAGCAACGCCAGCGGGGGAGGAGGAAGTGGCAGTGGGGAAGGGGGGGGGAAGGGAAAGGGAAAAAAAGATTGCCTGGGGCCCCACACAGAGCCAGCATGCAAATGAATGCCAGCTCCGTAAAAATAGCCCCAGCAGTCACATTTTATTACGACCAAATTATTGGACCTGGGTTACTGGAAGCTGGCAAAGGGAAGGAGCAAGAGAAAGAATGAGACAAAAAGGGTCAGGCGTAATTTATTCTAAATATTTGAACTTTGAGAATGCCAGGGGAGCACATCCCTCCGCTGATAGACGCACGTGCCTGCGCCTGAATTTGCCGTGGTGCTGTATGTGCCTCCACTCCTCCAAATCCCTGCAGCAGCCTCTTGCCTGCCTCTGCTCCTGCCCCCCTGATCCACAGACCCCAGCCAAACACATCCAGGGGCTTTTGGCCCTGCTGGATTTCCCATTTCCTGGATACTTCTCCCTTGCGGAGGACCCCCTCCCCCCATGCTCCCCAGGGGTTTCGGCTGGCTCCCCCGACGCCTCCTCGGCAGCTCCCTGCCCTGCAAGGCGCTTTGGGCCCTGCTTAGTCAGTGCTTCCCCAGGAGAAGCAGAGCCACCGGGAGCTCGTCACCACCGTCACAGCCGCCCTCCCGAGCACTGAATGGCAGCGGCCAAATCCAGCTAGACACGGCAGGTTTTCACTCTGCCGGAGCTCACAGAAGCAGCAGCACCGGAGCCGGGGACTGTCTGCAGGCTCCGGAGACATCCCCGCACCTGCTCGCACTCAAGTCACAGATGCTTTCCAACCAGAGCAACGGGAAATATTTGCCATTACTTTTCCCCCCTGCGGGTCTGAAAAACATCCAGGGCCCATTTCTGCCTAAGGGTGGTATTTTTGGTTGCATTTCTGTACGAACAGCTCAGTCCTCCCCAAGTCCAGACCAGGCTGGGAGCAGCGACGCGCTTCTCGGGACACACAAATTCCTGCAGTGCTTTCTTGAACCAGTCGGATGCTAAAACTGGCAGAGCAGCAATGCAAAACTTGGCAGAGACACAGCACTCATTAAACGCATTGCCTTGGAGTGCTTGGGAGAAAACTGGGTCAAGATTTTCCAAATCCGGCGCTCGACGTTCGCCTCCTCCGTTACAGTAAATAGCCTCCCAGCAGAGCGGGAGGCCAGTGAAGGACTCGGCCTCCCAGGGAGCCTGCTGGGGTACAGCCGCGGGAGAGGAGCTGTTGCACACCACTGGACTGCGGTGGCCAGCACAGGGTCAGGGCAGGCTGGCTGACGAGAGGGACCAAGCCCCACAAATCGTTTCAGGGCCCTGGTTTTGATTGTGTGTGTTTGTTTTTAATCCATTGGGAAACTTTGTGCATACACTCACACTCTAGTCCCACCTCTGCTGTCCTGGTCCAGGCAATCCCACCAGCTCCCACCCCCCTGGGATCATTGCGGTCCCCAGTGGCACCTGATCGAGGCTGTGGAGTACAGTTCTCAGCACACCCGGGGAGAAAAAGGATTTGCCATTGCATGAACACTTCTGTAGTTTCATTGTGCTCTCCCCCATTTCCCCTCTTTCTCTACTTTTGAAAATGTCACAAGGCTTTTGTCTTCCCAAATTAAATTTTCACAAAAAATCCTCATCCTTGAAAAACAATATTAGCAACAAATCCACAGCCAGGAGAATGAAGAGATCTTCATTTCCAAGTGTGCATGTTTGGGGGCAACCTGATTTTAGAGAAATCCTTTCCTTTCCTCCAGAGCTCAAAGACCTTTACAGAAATTAAACAGAAGAGAACAGAACTTTACCCTAGGTTCTATGGTTGGAAAGCTGGTTTTGGAGCTAATTTGGGAAAGGCCTGACTCACGCTTCTGAAATGCCCAGGACTCGTCTTCCTGCTGATGCAGGAGCAGCATCAATGCCAGCCAGCTCCTGTTATCACCTCTGTGGGACTGACTTGCGATTAAAAGCATCTGAGTTGCAAAGCACGGAGGGAACAACATATGGACAGGAGCAAGGGACTGCTTTTCCAGCCTCTCTTTTTAGACCATAACTGCATTTGCAAGAGGACCCCAGAGCCGCAGTGCAGTTCTTATTCAGTGCTATTAAACTTCATTAACTGATATATAGTTTCATGTTGACTCAACGACTCTTAAACCCTCTTCCGGGGGACTTCCTCGAACATGCTGTAAATTGCCAGTAACTGCCTTCCACTGGGAGCAAACTGCTCTAGCAAAAGCATCCCAGGTCCCTTTCAAAATCATGCTCCACACTTTGGGCCTGGTTGCACAGCCTCTCTGCAGGCGCACACCCCTGCCCCGAAGCTGCAGCATCCTCTGCAGCACTCCCCAGCTTGGATCATGCCAGGAGGTGGCAAAATCCCCCTGTGAAATCCCACTGCGTAATATGAGACAAGGCTCTTGGCTTTCAGTCTTATCCCATTTGCAGACCCACAGGTTTTTCCCCCCTCCCCTCCTGTAGAGATGCAGGCCTATGAATTTATCCTGCCTCCAGACCCACTTCTCTTTTACAGGGTCCCTAGAAGCAACCCAGGCTAGCCCAGGAGCTCCCGCCCAGTGCCCAGCTCCTTTATTTATCCTTCTGCAAACTGGGCAAAGCAATCAGCAGCACGGGGGCTGCAAAATTAGCAGTTCTCCTGACTTTGTTCCAAATTTGAATGAAACCTCCGCAGCAAGTTCTAGATTCCCAGCAAAGAAAAACTCAAAAAACTCCCTTCCCGTTGATCAAAGCACTTCTTTGCCACAGAATTGACAGCTCTGCTTCCAGCTGAACGCTTTCAAGGTTTGCATTGTCTTATGTAAACTAGAATCCAAAACAAAGCAGTCTTAAATCCAAAAATTCAAGCTTTTGGTGCTAAAACCAAATGGGTCATTCTGGCAGTGCATGATTCTAATTTTTAGTGATTCTTTCTCCCCCCACATTTAAATATTAGAGAAGCCAACCTCTCTTCAGAAAGCTCTTTGACTTTGATGCTGTGGCATACACAGATGGAATGTATTTCTGCATATTCCAAGACACTCTGGGATAGCTTCGCTCATGTAATTATTCAGATAAGCTAACCTGAAAGCAAGAACGTGCCCTGCTCATTTGCCAGACTTGAGCTACTTCACTTTCAAAGCAGTGACGGGCGCTTTCCCACAGCAGACAAGCTGCCAGGCTGGGGGGCCGTGGGATCCCAAGCTCTCCCCCGAGGGCCGTGGGACCTTGCCAGAGTCTCGAGGGACACCCCCAGCCCTGATTTTCCGTGGCAAAGCTACAGCCCTGAACCAGTCAGATGAGATGATAATCTCCGCTCTTGGGGTGAGCCCGGCAGCGTGCAAACCCGGCCATTAATGTGGACAGGATGAGGCACTTGCACTGCTGCCTGCAAGGTCGCTCCTGCTGCCGCTCCACTGCAAAGCAGAGTGACTTCCCCCCCTGCTTTAAAACCAAGTGAGGCGTAGGAGCAATTTCTAGATGACTTGGAGGTCGAGAGGGGATGGCTTTACTTTTCACGGCAAAGCACAACTTGAGCAGCATTATGCAGGGTAATAGCAGGGCTGCGTGAGTGGCAGGTGGGCCACCGCTCTGTCCATTTACCGCTCGCCTCAGCCAAGTGGCTGCTGTAATTATCTCAGGCCACCGTATCATCATAAAGTGCCCTTCTGCTGAAATTATAACGTGTCTCCTTTAATTATGTTAATTGTTAATAGGGATTCTAATTTGGGGTTCATTTTTCACTGTTAAAAAATAATAGGCGAAGCAGCCGCCGCTTTCCTGCCTTCCCTGGAATTTCTCCCGCAAGCCGCTAATTGAAACGTTCCTCCCATCCGCGCTGCTCCGCTCTGACAGTGGCTTTGCCCCTTGTCATAAAATCAATGGTCTTCCCCGGCCCACCCCTCGCTGGCTCTTCTCTGACTGTAGGGGCTCCTTTTCCCACTCGCCGGCTCCCTTGGATCATCAGGGTTAAATGATCTTTTCATACCGCCCGGTCGGACTGTCAGGAGGCATTGAATGACTTTTGAAAATGAACCACGTTAAGTGGACTTGATGGGGGTTACAACCGCCATTATTGCTATCACCACCGTGATAAAATGGAGCCGTAATGACGGGGGAAGGTACTTATCACTGTCTTTTTTAGATCACTTAAGATAGTTTGGGTCTGAAGCTTTTTGCCAGAGATAAATGAAATGTATAGAAGACAAATGGCCCCGGGCCGCGCAGGGAAGGGGAAAGGAGCGCCCCAGCCCTGAGCCACCCGAGAGGGTTGTCGGGTGGCCTCGGAGTCAGGAAGAGCAGGTAAGCCCCAGGAAAGGCGTCTCCTCCTCCTGCAGGAGCCAGCACAGGAGGTGCTCGAAGCAGCCTGCTGCCCGGGGGCAGCCGGAGGGGCAATGAGGTTTCCCCACACAGCTGCCTGCAGCCGGGAGGGGACTATCCAGCCGGGAAACACGCAGGAACCGGGCTTTGCCTTGTGACCTGCCCGCAGCACTTGGGGCTGGGAGGTCCCCCCCCCAGCTCTGCTTCCCAAATCCATGACCAGGCTGTGGCGTTACCCCGAGAAGTCCCTTTCTCTCCATTGGTTTTGTCCCCATCTGCCCAGTCCCAGGGTGGACTCTGGGTCCCTTTGCCACTAGGAGCAACGTCACCCCATGTGCCAGCAGCCAGCCCCTCCAGCTTGCCTTTCTCACCCATCAAAGACACTTGGGCAGCAGAAAGTGTGAAGTGGCAGCGTATTAAAGGATTTCTTGCGTGCCACACAGGCATCGCAGCTCTCCCTCGTTCCAGTGCAATAGAAGAAATCCCTTCACATATTTATTGTGGTTGATCCCATCATACATCAGACCAAGCCAGACCTGAGCTGCCACAAAGCCATCGCACGGGCTCATCACTACAGCCTGCCTGGCGCGAGCTGAAAAGCAAGCTCCTGCCTCAGCCAGGAGCCTGCAAAAGGCCAGCAGGAGCCGAGCAAGCCACAGGCTGCAAGAGAGCTTGAAGGTGGGGTCTCAAAGCATTAGAAAGGAGAGTGCAAAGCAGCCCCATCAGTCAGGGACCTGCTGAGGCACAGCTCAGCCTGGGCAAGGGAAGCAGGGCACTACCAGCAATGAGGGCCTGCAGCCAGACTGCATCCAGAAAAGCCCCAAATGACACCAGCCTCTAGCCCACATTCAAGCAAGAAGTTCACCAGTTTAAAACAGGCAGGGAAAATATCACTCTCTTGGAAAACACTACATGAATAACCACCAGCAGCACCACAGCTGGGCAGCCCCTCCTAACCACAGCCCCCAGCAACCGAGCAGCACCCCACAGCAAAGTCCCCTGCCCCCCCACGATGCCTCACTTACAGTTTGTGTCCAACATCAGGAAAGTCCTCCCAGCAGGGTCCAACAGCCACACTGCCCCAGGCCTTCACTGCTGTCCCAAGCTGGATGGGTTCAGCCCAGAGGAGGATCCCACCAACACAGCCCGACCACAGCTGCCAGAGATGTTGAGCACCCTCTGGTCATCCCTCAGGTTCCCCAGGCTTGGGAGAGGAGGGGATGTAGACACATGGGGAGCTGCTGCTGCAAGGGACCCCAGAGCAGGGATGCAGCCCCTTCTCCCCCTGTGCCAGGACACATGAATGCCCTGGGGGCACTGCCCCTCCTTCAGCCCATTATATCACCTTTGCATTTCCTTCCAGCCATACCAGACTCAGCTGTATTATATCAGAGAGCCCCAATCATCCCTTAATTGACATGCAGATGAGGCACCTTGCTCTCCGGACAGCTACCTGCTCTGTGCTGCCTCCTAGCTGCCTGCAAGCCCAGGTTGCACCCCCCCCCCCCCCCCCCGGCCCAGCCTGGCTGGAGGCATGGGAGGAGGAAGGCTGCTAGTCACCACCACTGCCAGGCAGCCCAAAAGCACCACCTGCGACAAGGCAGAAAAAGGGGCAGTGGGAGAGACAGGGGTGCGGAGCCACAAGGCAGTTCCCACATGAGCGTGCAGAGCAGGGCAGTGGCAGCGAGGAGAGCGTGGCCCCATTGCCCTGGCTGCCAGCACCCGGCTCCCCGCTACTTCGAACATTTTGTGAATGCTGCTCTGATTGCACAAGCCTGGTTTTCCTCTGCAACTAGACAAGATGCAAAAATAAGTCTCTCCACAAAGTAGCTGAGCTCAAAGAAGGATCCATAAGGCATGGAAAGTAGAGAAAGAATAAAGAAAGGAAGGAATCTGTTTGGGAAAGTTGGGAAGGGGAGAGAGCTGAAACAAAACACTTGTTTTCTGGGATTTGCAAGAATCCTGTTGGCTCTAGTCTTGTCACGCTGGACATGTCAGCTCTGGTTGGGCACAAGGCTGAGACGCCAGTCCCGGGGTGCCTCATTTCTCCAGCCCCCCACCTGCCCTCCCTTTCTTGTCATGGCAATGGTACCGCTGCTGGCAATATTGACAGCCAGAAGGATTGCTCATTTCCCACAGCCCCACAAGGTAAATTAAAAAAAGGAAAAGTCAAAGCTATCTCTGGCTGCTCGCACTTGGGGAGTCCCAACTCAATACATCTTGGTTACTCAGGAAAGATGCTTATTAATAAGCTAGAAAGGCAAAGTTAGCTCTGCAGGCTGTGGGGTCACCAGGTAGGGGATCATTTACTTTGCAAAGACTTTGTGGGCTCGGGTGCGTGGGACTTGGCAAATGCCAGACAGCTGGTACCCACGTGCCAGCATCATGAGCGGTGCCAAGAGGAAAATGGGAGGAGGACTCGCTCTAGCTCCAACCTTTTCACCATTAATCAGTTGTCTAAAGAGACCAGAGCAGGGACTGGAACAGCTGAACCAGGAAGGACAACTGCAGTGGCGGGTTATACGTTCCTCATCCGTAAACTGCAGCGGTGGGCAGGCAGCTAGGTCGGGAGAGGGGACACGTGGTGGTGTAATGGGAACCCAGAGGAGAAGGATCTAGCTAAGCATGGGAAAACTCCAAGGAAAAGGTGGGAAAATATTTCATTGGGATGATTATCAGGCAGTGAGAGGCCTTGAACTGCAGGTGACACCAAGCAAGCACGGAGTGACTTCAGTGCCCAGCTACCTGTAGTGCAGAATTGGGTTGCAGAACAACTCCTAGCTCTGCTTTTCCCTTATGCCCAGATTTGAGCCCTGCAGATCAGCTGGAGGTGTCCCTGTGGCCCAAGTCCCTGTGGGAGTCAAGTGAAGTAAATCAGGCGGTTCCTCCCCTGGGGCAACCTGCAGGCAGCTGCAGATGAGGCTGCTCATGGACAGGTATGGTGAGCACCGCGGCAAGGCTCGGCTGAGCACAGCCTCACTGGGCAGGCTGCTGTCAGGACGAAAACAGAGGCTCCAGCTAAGCCTGCTTCTTGCCACATGGATGTTTTCCCTAAACACCTAACACCAGCAGCCTTGCCATGCAGAAAGCTACACACATGCATAAGAACTGGCAAGATAAACCAGCATTTGCTTCATGAAGGTTCATATCAGTTGCATGGATACAGCCTTTCAAGCTAGTGCAAATATGGCAAAAATTCAGCTTGCGCTGCAAGCCAGGCAAGAGAAAAGCAGCAGTGAGAAACCATGGAAAGTCCATGAAATTTTATCCACCACAAAGCTCTGTTTCCAGACTCACTTCAAGGCAGCAAAGACTGCACAAGTCATGCTGGTGGGCATGTGCGTTTTCTTCAAGCAAGGATTTCCTGCTGTTTTCTAACCTCAAGGCAAAAGAGAAAACATTTGTCCTTTCACCAGCTTTCTTTCCATTCCAGTTGAAGAGCTGAGCCTTGCCTCTCCTCTTTTTTTTTTTCTTTTTTTGGTGACTCTAAGTGCCACAAGACAGTCTCTGAAGTGCTGACTTCCACTCGTGCTGGGGGGAAGCACTCACCTGGGGACCGCCAGATGCGCTCTTTCCAAGGCTCTGCAGGAAAAGCCCCACTTAAAGTTGTGGCTAAAAATTCCCCATTTCCCCCCCCAAACAGTTCATGATGAGGCTGTGATAGTTGCAAAGGGTGACATCAATGGATAGTTTTTGCTCTGAGATATGGATCAAATATGTGGCTTGGCAGCCAAAGCAAGCTGTGAAGGCTGAAGCAGCCCTTTGCCTCTGAGAGCACATTAGGGCATCCCATATTGGTTGTCAAATTACCTTGACATGATGAACCAGAAAAAGCTTTTGCTGCAAGGAAAGGATTGTTGTTTGCACTAAAAATCGCAACAAACCGGGTATTCCCGAATATTGTCATGAGTTCCCCATTCCACCAAACCCAGATTAGGAAAGACCCTCCCCTCGCATCCCCAGCTGTAATCATCCAAACACAGTCAATTTAGCTATAAAAATATTTTGTTTTCCCCTCCTGATCAGCATTGCTCTCCACAGCTACACAGAAAAAAGCCTTCAAAAAGCCACACCGGTTTTCAAGGTTTATCTCCCAGTAGCAAACTGGTCATGTTGCGGACAGGTGGAAAACAGTCAGAGGGTGAAGACAACTACAGGATTGCGCACTAGAATGAGGAGAAATGCTGAAACAACAATGGGGACCCAGCAGGGAGGAGAGCATTGGGTGCGATGAGGAGCTGACGTGTTACTGCTCCCCAGGGGCCCTCCAGCCTCCTTGCACCACATCTCTGTGCAAATCGGCACCTCTCCCACCCGTGGAGGCCACAGAAAAGCTGCTGCAGCCACCCTGAGCCTCAAGCGGACCCTGGAAGGCTGCCAGGACCCAGGCAGCCCCTTTGCAGGCCGGGTTTGATGGACATCTCCAGGCAGAAGTTGAATCATAAGCACACAAGCCAACGCATGGGCCCTTCTGCACCTCTGCGACAGAAATCATGTCCCAAAAGGGTTAATCTCACACTAGCGAGTAGCCCACAGCAATGCTCTCAGCAGCTCTCCGGCCCCGCCAGGAGCACACTTCTGCAAAGGTCTCCACAGTGAGCGCTGGCTACTTTCATAGCTCCAATAGAAATACACCCGTGGACCTCCAGGCAGCTTCCTCTCCACATTTTGTTCATTTTCTCTCCACTGCACAAAATTGTTCTGCAGAATGAAATGCATCCAAATCGCTGAGGCTGTAATTTTCATGACACCGCTGCCTGGCTCATTTCTCTCCTGTCCTCTCTGTTTTGTGAAGGTTAAAGGCATCCTTCCTCGGCGACTGTCAGACTGTTATCTGGGCTGGAACGGGCTACCCGAGCTCCACAAGGAATATTTTATGCAGATTCTCCGCTGCACCTTGGATGGCTCATCAGTAACCAACCTGCTGCTGCCGCTGCCGTGTTGTTTCCTCTGAGCCCACCTTGCGCATCCTCGCCGCCTTTCTCTGCCCCAGCCCCATCACTTGGAGCATCTCTCTCATGCTAGCTCGGCACAGGCACCTCTTGTCTTCCTTCCACCTCAGCACAGGGATTTTCCATGCCATTGATAGTCACATGTGTTGGTGCGTAGAAAGACGCACATACACAAAATGTAATGTCTCTGCCTTGGACTGAGGCCAGGGGGAAAGCAAAAGTTGTTCTGTGCTATTCTGGAAGAGGCCTCTCTGGGAGGGAAGGGATTTTTGGGATGCCCCAGTCAGGTTTCTTCACTGCTATCAGGACATCTCAGCCACCCTCTGAACCCAGTAACGGAGATTTCTTCCCATCCGTATTGACAGCTCTTTCCCTGAGAGCTCAGCTGCAGCAGTGAGGGTTTTTTTTTTTTTCCCTCTGGAAGACAGGAATGGCAGGGGACCCCCATCACACGTGTACTTCCAGTCCTCTCCCATCGGTGAGGAGAGCGCGTGGTGGCCAAGCTTGCTGCGGAGGAGCTGATGCCATTGCATAGCGGCACTGGGAATGCCGCGGGACTTGCAGCAGCTGGGCCAGGGCATAGAACAGCCTGGAAATCCCAGACTCTGCCTTCCTTTCGGGGACTGCCAGGCAGGCACAATGCGCGCAGCGGGGTGGTATTTCCAACCCAGACCTTTCCCCTGCCCCAAGCACCATGTACCTATACCTCTTCCTCTCAGGAAGCATGAGGCCCGAGGCTAAACTGAAGGCATGTCATGGGGGTCCCAGAGCAGCTCTGCAGAGCCCTGCCTGGGTGTCTAGAGCCTGTCTCCCAGCGAACAACACATACCTGCCTCCTGTAAACCTGGCACTGGCTTTCAAGCACTTGCCCCAGGCAGCCTCAGTGACAGCCCTTTGCCATCGCAGTTGGCTGCATGCTTTTTGGGTGGCACATGGCAGAGCCACCTCGGTGGGTGCTCATCTTCGGCGGCTGAGACCGAGCACCGGCCTTGTGGGGTGAGTCTGGATCGGCAGCGAGAGGAGGTGGGACGTGGAGGCCGCGCACCCACCGGCACCGGGGTGGCAGCCCAGTGCCCCGGGCCTTCCCGCGAGCCCACCCTGCCTCTCCAAATACCAGTGCAGAGCGCATCGCGCACATGATTTTCCACTAAGTGCTGATTATAAATGTCATGATTTCAGAGGGGGAAAGAAAACAGCTGGATTCGTCAGACAGCAGCACTGGCAGCTAAAAAAATACCATCTTTTAATGTGTGAGCAGAGTACAGAGAGCACAAGAATAAATAGGAGACCCTGTGGTAACATTTTTACAAGTCCCCTGACTGACTGTTAGAGCCCTTTAAATAGAACATGACTTAGAGTGCCCATTTACGGATCTCAGAAGCATGCTTAACTTCTCCAGGGATCTCTGGCTTTAAACAAAAGATGGATCCAGGCAACGAAGCTCATGTCTGGATCTGAAGCTGGGAGGACTTGCATTTGGACTCATCCCCATGTCTAGTTTTAAACTGTATTGGCATGAGAGGCTGTGCTCTTTGGCCATGCTTCCCTGAGACAGTAAATCCAATTTTATGGCACCCAGTTCAAGCCTGAAAACAATGCGAAGCACTGAACAGATATAAACTCTTTCTGCTGCTTCACAAGATCTCCAAAGGGGCCAGGAAGATTTTTCTGCTGAATCAGGTATTGTTTTGTGCTCCCACCGCTGGCAGGAAGCCAGATGCACACCATATTGTATGAGCCGGGTAATTTGGCAAAATTGTGATCAAGTGCTCACCCCTGATTCAGACCCAATTCATCCCATGGGGTGACTGGGTAGCGCACAGATCTGGTATTAATTAAGTGGAAACCGCAGCCGTAGGCAGCGATCTGTCATCCTCCTTTGGATGCAGCTTGTGCGCGCTAAAGACTTCATCACCCTGGGCTTGCCCCGCCCCTGCCTCCTCTGCTCTGCCGGCAGGTACCACCCTGCAGACCTGCCACCCAGGCCCCACTGGCCCCCAACGTGGTGCACAAGGACGGCCACAGACACAGCTAACCCGGCGCCTCATCTCCAAGAGTCATCAAATGCATGTGCTTGCCACAGCTCCTGGACCTGCCTCCCGCCCAACGCACCAGGTCAGGGTTTTATAGGAAGAATTTGCTTGTTTGGCCTGAAGTCAGCTGCAAGCTTTACCCCAGATATCTGTCCCCAGCTTGGCATTTCCAGAGGAGTTAGAGTCAGCACTGCCCTGCTGAGGGCATGGAGAGCAGAGTCCAGGCGGTGCTGAATGCTTTTGAAAAATTTCCAGGGCTCCAGCGGAAAAGGCGGTGTTTGTACCCAGCATGCCAGAGATAAAGCGATTTACTGAGTCAATTGTCTTTTTTCCAAGGACAAACATGTGTGATAGAAGATCTCCAGATCTGCTGGCACACTGTGAGCTCTGGGCCATCAGCCCTTTCACTGTCTCAATTCATCTGTCAATAAACCACCATGCCCATTAAGGCCAGAGAAATGGAAAAGGATGTTAGTGGTCCACCCTGCAAGGATTAAATGCCTTGTTGCACAAAAGATGGTTACCCAAGATTTCCCACTAGAAGTGCCTAAATTCCTGATCGTGATTCACAATCCCTACTAAGCAAAGCAGAAAAAACAATAAACAGCAGTAACACTATCTGGTGCCACAAAGCCCCCTGCAAGAGGCAATGTGAACAGGGTAGGACCTCGCTGTTGGCTGGGAATTCACACATTTCGCTGCTCCATGAAACATCTCAGTGTGAAAACAGCTCTGTGTCAAAACAAAGAGCTAATTCCCTTCAATGCACAGGGAAGAAAAAGTGTCCTCTTGGTGGAGGTCAATCCCTTGTGCTCACCTATGTCCCCATAGTTCCTCAGTGCATCTAGACTTACCTTAGCCTTGCACTCCTCTCGTAGAGACAACCTCAGCACACCAGATATGCCCTGGGTGTCTCCTAACACCGGCGGCCCTGGAAATGTCACCACCACGTCCTCCGGCCCAGTGCATTTGACAACAGCCAGGGGGTGAAGATGAGAAGAAACATAATCATTTTCCAGCCCTATTGGTGGCTTGCCTGGGGTGTGGTGGAAAGGCTGAAGAGGAAGGCAGGAGGGCAAGAGAGGCCACGTCTCCACTGAGGACAGCCCAAAGGCAGAACCTGCTCCCAGGCTGCCCCACTAGTGTGCCACAGGATAACTCTGAAGAGGAAACTTCAGGAAAATTCAAAGATGCAATGGACATTGATAAGGGGAAGAACATCTAGGATTGTCATATACTAAGAAATATTTTCGGAAGGATGCAAACCGTCCCCAGGCTTATGTTATCCCCTAAGAGCAGCCCAGGACAGAGGTAACAAGAGAAGGAGGAAAGGGATAAACTATCCAAGAGATGCTCGCTCTGTGGAGGGGTTGTTGCTGTTTTCTTCCTCAGTGGCTTCCCCTGGGGCATATTCCTGGGACCTGCTGGAAAGGAGACATAGTAGCAGGAGTGACTCACAGGAGCCTGACTATCAATGCTGTCATTTCCCATAGTTACCTTTGCAGACCTCTATGCAAGACTCATGACCAGTGCCCATAATTAAAGGAAAGTGCAAATCTGAAGTCAGATCTCAGCCAGACCCTTGGAACTGGGGCTTGTTTCCATGAAGGCGCAAAACAAATGCTTGTGGCACTTTGTTACAGAAGAGTAACAGGAGTTACGGAACAAGATGAGAGAAACCAGGAAGGCTATTTGTATTATTTGTAACCTAAATCTCAGACTCTGCCCTTTCCCCTGCCAAGCGCCTAGGAGAAAAAACTGGAAGTGGATTTTTTTGAGTGCATAGGAAAATGGCTAATTTAAAACAATTATGCAACAGCTAATTAAAATCATCTCTGTGTCCTAGAAAGGCGACTGGCCAGGTACTCAGCATGAAGCGTTTGGCTTTGTGGAGCAGCATCTTGTTAAAGCTCTTCATCCCGCAGCGGAGTCGGCTGGGCCCATCCTGTGAATGTCTGCAGAGAGCGGCTGATCGGCTTCCTGGCGTCAGCCGATTGATTCCTCCCTCTTCTCCTGCCCGGCTCAGCACCGCAATGTACCTGAGGCACCGGCTGTGCTTTATGAAGTCTAAAATTTTCAACTGGTTGTGTCTTTCCATGCAAACTCATTAGACACTATTTACACCCGCTGCAGCTGTGCAGAGAGAGGTTCTGAACTCTGGCATTCTACAGTAGGCTTTGTTTCTCATTTACATTTGCATATTAAAGTGTTTGCCTGAAATAGGCTATTGAAATTAATTCAGGATTAATTGGTGTCTTTATCTCATTAGGACAATCTAATTTAAGGATGATGAAATTGTTTAGCCTCCCGTTTGCATAATTAGATTGCTTTGAATTGCTGTCATTATTGTGCTCTTTAGCATCATCTGTAGGCCTCAAACAGACAAGAGTTTCAACCTCATAAAGACCAATCATGTGTTACAGCAGAGAGCTGTTAACCCCTTTTAACCCAAACTCCCTCCAGTGTGCCAGCGCACAATGGAGCGGACACTCTGCGGCGCAGTGGGGACGCAGAGGTCTCCTCACCCCGTGTAACGGTGCATCCCCTGCTTCCACTTACACGTTTGGGGCTGCGAGGTGCAGCCATGAGGAGCTGCTGTGGGGAAAGTTGTGGCAGGCAAAGTCGCCAGACCGGAGCGGTTGGCAGGTGGTCCCGTTTCGCGTGGCCATCCAACAGGAAGGGTAGCAGCTCTCCCAGACCGTGGGGAAAACCCCTGTGGTCAGAGGGCAAGGGGGGCAAGGGCTCTGCAGCAGATGGCCAGGCTGAGCAGAGCCACAGACGCTCTCTCTCCCTCTGAAGTCAGTGGACAGGAGTAGTGAGAATGTGCCCAAGGCCTGCCTGATGCCATGCCTCCTGCGCGCTCTTGGGAAAATCACTTAGGCCCTGTGGCCAAGCTCTCAGGGACAGCTGGGTTTACATCTATGGGACCCTGGGCTGGAAGGGACGCTTGCAGCTGCGGGCACCACAGTATTTTTCCCCTCCAAGATTTTACCAAGCTCCATCTCCTCCTTTTCCAGTTTGGAGGATGTTCCCACATCTCTGAGAGAAATGTTCCTCCAGATGTCCTGGTCAACATATAGCCCTCAGGCCTGGTACCAACATGCTCCTTCAGTTCAAAGACTTTTTCTCTGTCCCATATGCTTACCTTGAGGCTAAAAGGAGAGTGAAGACAGACAGGGCTGTCTTTCAGGCTGCATGTATCTCACCTGGAATGGAGTTTTGGCCCATTGCCTGACCTGCAATACCCACCTCTCTTCTCTGGGCCTTCAAGTGGGCATGGGCTGAGCTACAGGGACGCACAAACTAAGGGCCCTGTCCTTCTGTGACCCTGAGAAAGAGGTGGCAGAGCTCCAGCTAAGCTGGAGGCCTGAAACTGGGTACTCACCCTGTATATCCCCCAGTGATGGGAACGTGCATGCAGGTCTGTGAGGAGGTACCACCAGAGCCCCCATGGACAGGGGAAGAGCAAAGGAAAAGAAGTAGCCATAAGACCAGACTCCAGGTTGGATAATCTTTCAGCCTAGACCCAGCCTGCAATTCAGGGACTGACCTGATATCACAGTAGAGCAGACCAAGCCATGCCAGCCCCGTGCAGGGGTCGGCCTTGCCCCAAGGGCAGCAGGGAGGTCCAGGGATTTCCAAGACAACAGTGGAAGGAAGAGACCAAGGCAAGAAAGTGCCCAGGACTGCACTCCCGGTCTGGATCCCTTCATGCTTAGTGCGTGCTCTGAAAGATCACCCGGTGAGCACATGCCAAGGGACGCGTGCGCTCAGGTTGCAGTGGGAGCATGTGTGGAGCACATTGGCTGGAAACTGCAGCTATCTGAAGGTCCTTGCAGCCCCATGAGGGACATGTTCCCCATGAGCAGCACTTACCCTGATTTTCAGCATGGCCTTCCCCAGCCCAAGCTCCCTGCCCTTGCTGAGCCTTGCCAGCGATGTCAGCTGTGCTACCCCACTACCGTGAGGCACCGACCAAGCAGCTCTTCTGCATCACCCTCACATCCTAGCGACCTACATCAGCAAGACACAGAGGAGCACCACTGGGGATGGAGGTGTGGACCCGGGGGACTTAGGCATCTGAGACCTATTGGGACACATGGACTAGAGCTACCTGCCTGTGGCCAGCCGAACGATAGGTAACAGGAGTGAACGCTGACTCTCACCACAGAGTACCGGTTCAGCACCTCAGAGCTCACTTTTCAATGGGAATCTCCATTAAAAAACAGCCTGTTCAGCCACAAAAGCCATCCAAAATGTGCATCTCAGAAGTATTTTTACAAGAGAGAGCATCACACAGCAGGGCAATCGGCTTCCTTGCTACCAAGAGAGGCTGAAGCCTTGGGCATTACCTCCTGCACCCGGCCAAACTAGCTTTCCAGATGGTCGCCAGAAGCCAATAGCCACCAAAGTGACTGAATCCAGCCCCTGCGATGCTCCCTGGGCACCGAGAGCAGGAACAGGGTCAAGATGGCAGCTCTGCAGTTGTTCCTGGGGACATTCTCCGTCTGTCCTGGCCCAGCTTGATGCGAGAGACCTGCTTCTCATTAGCGGGCGGTTGACTCATGAGGTGGGGGCTGAGCCAGGCAGTCTGCTTCGCCAGTCGCTTCACGTATCGTAACATCTGGTTGTGTCTCATCACAGTGCAAATTTATGACCCTGGAAACAACATGTTGATGATGCACTGGGAAGAGAAGCTGGAGCTATAAACCTGTGTCCAGAGTGAGGACAAGGGAAGCTGCCACCTGAGCGCTTTGCTGGATGGAAGAGGCGAGGCATGGCAGACCTAACTTGCTCATGTGACACGAGGGACGGGCGAGGGGAAGAAGCTCCCGACGATGAAACATGGCAACATTTTTCACTCTAAATCTCTCTCCTCTGCAAAAAAAATGCAAATTCAGCAGAAGCCAACTTTGAACAACTTCATCTCAATGAATTGCTCACTTCCAAACCCGCCAGCAAACAGGAAACATTCTAGAAAAATGAAACATTTCATTTGAATGTTTTAAAAAGAAACATTTCCATATCCAGTGACTGGTCAGTTACACTTTTCATTTCATGGTTAAAATTATAAAGACATTTAAAGTGACTTGCAATGGAAATGACAGATTGCAGTTGGGCCCTTGAAAGAGTTTTGTTTGGCTCAAATAAGTAAGTGTTTCATTGTTTTTTCCAGAGATCAAATATATCAGTAGAACCAGAACAGAGCTGGACTTGGGAATTCTTGTTTACAGGTTCACACCAAAGATGTTTTAAGAAAATGTTTCAGTTTTGGCTTGAACAAATGTTTTTAGTTTTGTTGCTTTGTTAGAGTTGCGGTGGACAAGAAAAAAAAAAATCTCCTGCTTGCCGTCATAGTTAGACAACCGAAGAAGATAAAACTAAAGAGTCAGTGAAAGGGAAGGAACTGAAGAGTCAGTGTGGAAAATCTATGTAAAGCTTGTCTGAACCTTTCAGTTTTGCAGACCATTTTTTGGCCCTTGGTACTGCTATAAGGCCCTTTAAGCTACTATGTTGGAGAAGACAATCTGCATGATGCCACATCCGCAGATATCAGCATATCATACCTGGCATGAGGCAGAATGGGGAATAGAAGAAGCGAAGACATTATCACCAAAAACTAGGGTGCTATTCAAGAGAGATGGGGTAAAGTTTCCTCCCTTGGCAGTCCACAAGCTCCATGGTATGAGCAACAGCCAAGGCATAATAGGTAGGACACAGGGACAGGAGCATCTGTGGCTGCACTGGACCACAGGCCAAAGGCAATTCGAACGGGTGCAAAAAAAGGCCAGCAGTGCACAGAGGTGGATAAATGGGCCGATAGTCGCTTAGGCTCGGGAACAATCTGTCCTCTGCCCCATGCTGGCACCGTCTCAGCTGGAGCGCACGGGCACTGTGCATCAAACAAGACACAGTGCAATTGGGGACAGCCTAGAGGAGAGAGCTGAGGTTGTCTGGAGATCTGGGTAACACAGCGAACGAGCGAGGGGAGACATGAGACAGCCTTCAAATATGCCACAGGCTTTTCTCTGTATCAGTAGCAGGTGGCATAAAAAGTCATAGCTCAGACTACCGCCAGGAAACCTCAAATTAACTCACAGGAAAAAGTTGCTGGTGGTGGGCACAGCAAGGCAGTGAGAGGCAGCCTGGGGCACACATGGCCTGGAGGATTTAAAGGATGTCCGCCACCCAGCCAGCAGCACCAATATGACTATCACGGCCTTCAAGCTCTTCTCATTTGTGAACCCTTATGGCTTTACAGGGGATGTGCAGACCCTGGGTAAAGAAAATTGAACGGACCAGTACACCCCTTGATGGTTTCTCCAGCCCTATGAGTGTACAGCTGTGATAAGCATTGGCACAGCGCACCAGCAGCCAGACTTAGTTTTTATCAGACATCATGGCAGAGAGGACTTAAGGAGGGACTTTGAAATTGCTAGCAAATGGATTTACCCCTGTTCCCTCTAGGGCTGTGAATTTCTAGAGAACAGCTTTTCTTAAGAGTATTTCAGTATTGCTGCTTCTGAGCAGGGTCAGGGCCTAAAAGGACAGAAGTGAACAACTGGTCTGAAAACAAATAGAGATACTCTGGAACTCAGGGTACATTTGTGGCGACTCATGATAAATTATATTGTTATCACTACAAAATCGTTTAGCTTCCCCTGGAACCCAGTGGACCTGCTATTTCTTTCTCCAGAGAAGTACTAGTGAGACTAAGTAATTATGTTGCATCAGGTTTCAGCAGAGAGGGTGTTGGGGAGATCTCTGCCGAAGTGAATAAAGATGAACCCTTCTCGGAGACCAAAAATGGTGCTCAAGTCCACTGATAAATTAGAGAGTAAATAAAAGGAGAACAAGGTAATTCAGCCTCCTACAGAAACTCTGAGGTGAAACACTGCTCTGCCGATAGGCTTGTGCTTTCTCCCCAGAAATGATCTGTAAAATAGCAAGTTTTACAACTCACTTTTAAAAGGTCCTGCGAGGATCTGGGAGTTACAGAGCAACAAGCCCTTCCCCACACCAGGAATCAGAGGTTAAACCCACCGGAGACAGCAGGGCAGCCTGCAGCTCTCGCACACCAGCTAACTCAGCTGCAGACAGAGGTCCAGACCTCTACTCCACACTGCCTAAGCAGCAGGGACTATCCACTAGCAAGGGCTATCCAGTATCAGAAGGAAAAGCATGCCTCTCCCATCTACTAGCACTCTGCGATCCCGTCAGCCACAGCAGAAAGCAAAATGCTTGTCAGATATTATACAAAGTTTCCAGAAACCTTTGACCAAAGACTCACAAATATTTTAACTCATCTCTGGTTGAGAAGCAAAACTCTGTCAGGAAACTTAAACTGGTTAAGGGCTAGTGTAAATGTGCTAGTATGATACAGCAAGTTTTCAGTCGCAAATCCAATCATGACCATTAGTGAATGTCCACAACCAGAAGCCACTAACAAAAACACAGGTCTGGAAGGAACAGACCACGTAGAGATTTTTGGTATGTGACTCACAGCCCCTCAGTTGTCCTACACAAACCCCACCTCACCTTTACCCTAGGTGTGAAGGACCTCCCTGCATCCTGGCTCCGGGCACACAACTGGATGAAGAGCAAAATGCCATGTATTTGGAGGGACCATGCTGTCCCTTGGCTCAGCCAGAGTTTGCATCTGCAGGCTGACACAGGCTAGAAGCAGACTTACAGCTACTAAACATCTATCAAACTCGTGCACTTCAGTCTGGTTGAAATCCTCTTCCCAAGAGAACTTTATTAGCAGTGTTCAATAACGGGTCTTTATGTTCACTTGTAGGGTGCTTTTTAGAAAAAAGAAAAAAAAAACAGCATTACAGTGTTTGAGATCGAGCAAAGCATTTTCTTTGGTCCTGAGAATTTGAAAGAAAAACGCAAGGAACAATTTCAAAATCAAAAGTCTTTTCAAATCAGAAAAATCAACAGTTCCCTTGAGAAATGTCAAAACAAAATTTTTGGCCCTTTTCTAAATGCGTATGCATGTACACATATATGTACGTACACACTTGTACATGCCGTTTTCCCCCAGGAAGCCAAATCCAGCAAAATCAAGCCTAATCAGGAGCTCCCTGAGCCTTGCGGGATTCTGCCTCCAGCCCAAGCTCTCGCCTGTCTCCCTCCTGCCAAACCAAGGCCCCAGAAGCCACGTCCAGCCTCCTGGCTCACACGCATGCCTCAAGGCCAGGGACCTGCCGAGCCCCTGCCAACCATGCCAGCTCCCAGGCGTGCAACCCCGGGTCACCCGCCGGCCCCTCACTGCTCCCAGGGTTGCCAGGGGCGAGCGCGCCCATCCGCACCTCAGCTCCCAGGCCACAGAGCTCTTGGTTTGGTCAATGACTCCTGACCCATATAGGTTATTGGTCTCGTAATCACCCAGCCTAGATTTCTAACTGCCAATCAGGCCTCTCCTTTGATCAGTGTTATAATCAGATACAGCACTCCAGCATGGATTATTAAGTTTTAACAGTTGACACATCATTTCTGATACCATAATCTGGCAGCACTTTACAATAAGTGACAGGTCCTCACTAATTCCTTTTGTATTCACTGTAGCAACGTTAATCATGAGTGATGAACTTTGCGTATTCATATGGATGTAATAGGCAGTTCCCAAGGACTGAGACTGTAATTTAGCTTTAACCTAATGGGCACTGATTGTAACAATAAGTAATTATGTCAGCTAAATGCAGTGTTGATGGCAATTGATGACAGCAGCGAAAGCCATGACACCATTTTGGAACTAAGCTTGGAATAGTCATTTGTAAAGCGGTAACGGCCAAGAAGAGGAACAATGTGTCCTCTCCTGTGTATCCTATCATCCAGCTACCTTCAGGCTGGCCAGGACAGGCCCAGCTGTGACAAACGCCCTGTCAATTCCCTGTTTACTGGATGGCATCTAATTTAAGGGTAGCCAAAAATCTCGCCTTTTAGATGGATGGGCCTGTTGGCACTCTGAAGCTAGGGTAAAAAGGAGAAATGCTCTTTTGGTTGGGATATTAAATTAGGCATTGGGTTCAATTCCCTGGACCACCTTCGGACCCTTTGGGCAGGTCACTTAGGGTGATACTAGAACAACATCTAAGTGTCGCCTTTCTAGAAAGCAATGCATAATTCAGATGTGCTGCTACCCACAGCTGCAGACCCTGGCTCCATCCCCAGCCAGGGAAGGGGACACAGCGCAAGTCAAGGCAGGTCACCTCGGCAAGCCACGTCACCTGTCCCCTAGGCGAGCAGGGAGATGCGTGCCTGGCCCTGTCCAGCATCAATGCCACTGATTTGAGGAGCATCAGGACTCCTCCAGGGAGCCTGCGTGCAGCTCTGCAGGCGACTGAAGCTCATGGGCTGGAGAAGGGAGGCTGGAGACCGCAGGCCAGAGACCGCTGCTGCTCTTTGGGAGAAGTCTGAATTCAGCAGATGTGCAACTAGGAAAATGCAGGCCTATGAAGCATGCCTGACATACCTGCAACACAGCATAAATACCTCTGTAAAAAGACACTCTTCTATTACCCAGAAGGGCTGGCGTGACCTCTTTTTTTGATTAGAGAGGAAAATGAGAATGTGGTATTTTTAAGGTAGACTACTTGGATCTGAATTGCTTCTTTAAAAGGGGGGAAAGCATGGCAATGTCATAATAATAATCTTGTTAATGATGGTAATAAGACTGTAAGTGCTGGTGTCATCTTGAAAAAGTGATTTGTGCTGCCAATAGGAATCCTGTTTCACTGTAATTAGTGTGGTCAAAAATGCTTGGAAAACACAAATACTGACTAGATAGACTGAGGCAGAAAGGCCATTTTCAAGGAAGTAGTTGGAGGGCTTCATCAGGATGATGTCCCGGGTTCTACAAACCTGTGCAAAGGAAGCAGACTCCCTGAATTTTAGCAAAGGGAAGTGCCAGCTCTACCTCCTCATTTCCATTTCAGCAAACCCTGCCTCGCTGGAAAGAATTTAGGAAAACTAGTCAGAAGCAAATCTCCAAAAGCAGTGTGTGTGTTACCTGGCACCTGGCAGATCTCAGTTTAACACGAGCGCAGGCTGATGATGTTTTGCAGATGCACTAAGGCAGGAGCACTGGGGAGGGACCCGATGACCCATGCTGCAGATGCACAAAACAAGGTTAGCACCAGGACATGCTGCTTCCCCCCCACAGCAGTCCACAGTCCCTGGGCTAGGGAGATGCAGACACCCACACTGCTGGCATTTCTCCCCCCATCTGCAGAAGCACACAA
The DNA here is from genome assembly GCF_036370855.1 of Dromaius novaehollandiae. Taxonomy (NCBI): domain Eukaryota; kingdom Metazoa; phylum Chordata; class Aves; order Casuariiformes; family Dromaiidae; genus Dromaius; species Dromaius novaehollandiae. Next base: position 11,805,774 of record NC_088105.1, on the reverse strand, counting down.
GCTGAAAAAGTTCAAGAATTAGTGTTGCAAAATCTGCAGCGTTACTGCCTCTCACAATTGGGTTTCAAGTTTTACCTGATCCTTCCTTGTCTGTTTTGTCTCTAAGCTCCAGGCCTGGGAGTCCCGTGGTTACTGAAACCACTTCTGCTTTCTTCTGCTTTGCTTGGGCAAAGAAAGGTATCCTGCATCAAATCTTCTGACTGCACAGAAAAACTGAGAAACATGACCTTTGGGAAGCCAGCAGAAAGCACCTTTTTAAAAATGCTGTATAACAACTCAGTTGCTGTAAAAGCTGTTTATTAATTTCCTAACTTCCTGAGATTTTTTTTTTTTTTTTTTTGGCTGTGGGTAGACAAGTCAATTTATCTGGATTGGCCATTCCTACCTTTGGATCTTGTTAAGGAATCATGTTTGCTGGCAGATGGACAAATGCCTCCTAGCACTCGGTGGTGCACGTGCCAGTCTCTCTATTCAAAGGTTGATCTCCAGGCAGATGCTCAGCACAAGTGCAGCCCACAAGTGAGCTGTGGGCCAGCTGCTACCTGCAGATCTTGCTTACCTTACTTGTGGGAGCAGCCCAGCAAGAAAAGGACAACACTGGACTTCAGGCTGTTGCATGTTGCTCTTGGCACCATGGCTACTGAAGTCAAGAGTAAGACGAGTCCCTCCCAACCCCTGAAAGGCCACAGGTGTGTCAGCTTTCCTATTTGATGTAGCTTTTGTAATAAATTATCACACCAGTAGATACCCCAGTTTTGTCTCAGACCTCCTGGCAGGCTGTGATTGTGGCGCAGTTTTTGGTGAGCCCAGGTCAGGGCTCCTATGGACCAGGCATGCAGGAGAAGGGCTCCTGAGGAAGGTTGGAAATGCAAATAAGACAGTCAGGCCTCAGGATTATGCTTTAATGGCTTAAATTCCATCAGGAACCAGCTGCTGGCACAAAATACCAGGGCAATGCTATGCTTGCTGTGGAGGTACCAGGGCTTTCATAGACATCAGCTTGGAGCAGTGAAGACCAAAGATCTAATAGCTGCCTCAGTGCTGTGCTGTTTTTCTGTGTTATTTTGTGTTGGCTAAATAATGGCATTCTGTAGGGAACATGGTAAAAATTAATAAAATAGTAAGTGGCAGAGAGAGGGTAATGAGGGACTGATTGTGTGAGGTCTCATAGCAAAAGGAGGCGGGAGCATGACCTGCAGTAACCAGGCATCAGGTGCAAACCCAAGGAAGCACATCACATGATTCAGCTGTGCAACTCACTGCTGCAGGAGATTGTGGAGGCCCAACATCTGCATGGACCCCAGAAAGCAATGAGACATCTTCTGTCAAGGGCTGAGCAGTGTCGAGACCTCCCCGCTGCAGGGAAGTCCTGAGCTGCAGGTGGGCGGCACACGAGCAGCTGCCCTCGGGAGGGCGAGGGCAAGGAGGG